>NC_084611.1:25150322-25471572 GCF_033978795.1 Nerophis ophidion | reverse complement strand
CTGTGATGATGAAGATGATGTGTCCTATCCCCATTAGTGTTAGCCTAGATCTGTCACAGCCATCTTTGCATTCCGCCTTGGCAAAATCCCAGCCCTTGGGAACAGTTGGATAGGCGGAATATACGCTGTCTCTTCCAAAGACACTCAACCTGCAACATCTAGGAAGTCTGTTATCTTTGAATTTAACACCATTGACAGAAATAGGTGGCTAAATAATCAATAGGAGTGCAGTTCACGCTTAATGCTGATTTTCAAATTGATCAACACAACAATTAGTTGCATTAGTCTCAATGCAAAAGCTGGGCCTGCGGTGTTCCCTGGGTTAATTCAAACATGTCCTACATTTTCCCTCTGCTGTGGAGCCGAGAGCTGGTTGGGGGTGCTTTGATAGAGATGCACACTCTGATATGAACTTTTAATGTTGTTTCTAATTAATATTGCTACCATTAATTTGTTTTGACACACCATCTGACAGCACCCATCCACCTAACCAGCCAGTTAACTTAAGTCTGGAAGCCATGTTTAGTCTGCCTACTTCATACTTGCTGTCCGCAAGTGCTAGAAAGGAGTGTGCAAGCAACATTGACATGTAGGCTTTTAGGGCTTTAAGAACAATGTTTTTGTGATGTTAGTGTGTCTTTTCTGTTCACTCTGTTCAGTTCCTGTCTTATTACATATGACAGAGTGCACTTTGGCTCAAATTGGTGCCCTACAGAAAAGCATTTCACATCTTTGACAAGAATGAGAAAGAGTGTGTCACATAGATTTCATTCTTGATGGTAGCCTTTTTGTGCAGCCTAATTTTCTGACGGCATGAAGAGTACACCACAGTGATGGTTGCCCTTAGTTACCTGCGTCATAGAAGGTAAGGTTTATGTCATTAAAACTACCAGGAAGAACCCAAGAAGAAATTATTTTTTGTTTTTGTCAATGCCTATAAAAAAACATCTCACACTTGTTTGGTATTCTGGTGTGGACATAAATAAAAAAAATTGTACTCAGTGTGAATTTTGTGCACTCTGAGTGGTTCGATTAGGGTTTACACTAGGACTAAGCATCCATCCATCCATCCATTTCTTACCGCTTGTCCAATGAATTTGCAATATGATTGCGATCAAATGCTTTTTTACTAAACATAAAGGCTACAGTTAGATTTGTCACGTGACAAGTAAGGAAGCAGGCAGGGAGAGAAGTTAGCGCTGCAGAGTTTTGTGTGGTTAAGTCCCTGAGTTTGTGAAACTGAAAAGGAGAAAGAATTATAATGTCTATGTGTTACAGTTGTGATTGAAAGAATAAAATAAAAAAAGAAGAATAAAAAGTCATATTTTCTATCAATCCTAAAAGACTGCAATTTAGCCTCCAAAAACTAACAGGAGTTACAAACATTCTGGTCGCTGGTGGTAGTCGATCCACAGCAATCGTTCTGCCACACAATACCTCAATGTTAACGAGGGGAAATTACACTTCAACAACTGTTGTTGGCTTTGGCAGAAGGATTAATTGTTTGCATCAAAACAGTTGGTTTTCTCACTGCAATAGCAAGAGAAACCATCCTTGCCCAGACACACCTTCCAGGTTTTGGAGTTTAAATATTTTGGGTTCTGGCACCAGCCGCTAGACTAGATCTGACGAATCTAAGGCCATGTCTACACTAAGTTGTTTAACCCATTAAACAAATAATTATTTAGCCTCAGCCCCGTTTCAGCCACACTCAACCAGTGTTTAAGGTCCCACTCCTCGGACAAATTTTTACACGGGTACGTCAGCCGAGTAATTCTTGAATCTTCGGCACTTAGCTTTGTATGGACTCATTGATCGTTTACAAAGTGAGTTCGGAGAGGAAGTGACGCCAGAAAGACACCGCCCACACAGGAAGTGACGCCAGAAACTCCACGCGCCAAACAGGAAGAGACATCAGAAAGAACACGCCATAGTCAGCGTCATAACAAATTATTTTGGGTGACTCAGCTTATCCCCTGACGCCATATATCACGGAGTAAACCCACAGCAACAATACTTTGGGTATTCTCTGTCTAGATTAAATGTTGTTAAATGTTCTTTATCACATTGTCTACTTGCGAGGATGTCATAGTGGTTTGTGTTATGGTTTGTGCAGCCCTTTGAGACACTAGTGATTTAGGGCTATATAAGTAAACGATTGATTGATTGATTGATTGATTGATTGATTGATTGATTGATTGATTATGTCGATCAAAGATTTGAGTAATTTATGATGGCTCAGGTGTGATTCACTACTATAGGGTCCCACATCACACAGGATTCTACTTCATTGAAATACCACAACACTGGATATTGCTCAAAGGAGATACATTTTAATTTGAAAACTTGCACACAAAAAACAGCAAACAAATGGAAAATGCACAGCAAATGATTTACAATATAGCTCTTTTAAATAACTTCACAGTGAAGTAAAGTCATCTACTGGAGAGATTGAAGCAGAAGGACGCTCAAGTGTTTTGTTTTGATTTGTTTTTTCGCACATGCGTACAAGGTCCCGTTGCGCCGGCGGAAAGAGGGGGGTGAGGGTTTTAAACGGTGGCATTGTTATGTGTGTGGACACAGCTAAGGTTAGGGGTGAGTTACCCTGGATAACCTTATCCAGCTTAGTGTAAACTAAGTATAAGACTGGACCTGACCGATCTAAATCTGTTAGCATGAATTGATGAAGCCTACTGAAGTATTGGCACCAGCCGCCCGACTAGATCTGCCCAATCTAAGTCCAAGACTAGATCTGAACAATATAAGTCTATGAGCATGAACTGATGAAACCTACTCGGATGGGCGATAAAAAGTAATCTAAGACCATACTTGCCAACCTTGAGACCTCCGATTTCAGGAGGTGGGGGTGGGGGGGCGGGGCGTGGTTAAGAGGGGGGGAGTATATTTCCCCCTAGATTTACTATGTATATAAGAAATATTTGACTTTCAGTGAATTGTAGCTATATGTTTGTATATACTGTATATGTATATATATATATATATATATATATATATATATATATATATATATATATATATATATATATATATATATATATATATATATGTATGTATGTATAAGAAATACTTGAATTTCAGTGTTCATTTATTTACACATTTACACACACATAACACTCATAGCTGAGTAACTCATTGTTGAGTTAATGTTTGAATTGTCCATCCTTGTTTTTCTAACCATATGCATGTACAGTAGATGGCAGTATTGTCCTGTTTAAGAGTGTCACAACATTGCTGTTTAGGCAGACGAACTGCTTTACGGTAGACGAAAACGGAATGCTGTTGTTGTGTGTTGTTTTACCGCGCTGGGAGGAATGAAACCGCCTAACAATAAACCCACATAAGAAACCAAGAACTCGCCCTCGATAATTCTACAGTTACGTCATTGGGCAGACACGCTCTTTATACACGTCACTCAGGTCCGCATGGAGCTGGAGGGGGCGTGGCCTCCAGCTCCGTCTGAAGTTCGGGACAAAATTTGTCCCGGGAGGTTTTTGAGAGAGGCACTGAATTTCGTGAGTCTCCCGGAAAATCCGGGAGGGTTGGCAAGTATGTCTAAGACAAACCAAACAGTCCAGTTGCGACAGATTCAATGCCTTGAGATTGACTTGAAAATAGATTTGTAAAACAAAATATATTCATAATTTTAATCAAATAACCACCATTACATGTTATGTAGACCACAACCAAGTGTTTTAAATGTACAACAAAAAAATTATTAAATGAGCCCTTTAAACTGAATACAATACTAATATATAACAATCCTTCTTTTAGCATGATTCATTAATTTCAACTAATCAGAAAGTATAACAAGTTAATGAGTAATTATGCAACGTCGCAGTTGACTCAAACACCTTTCCATGTATCTTAGAACCCCATCCCACCTCCGAAAGTGTCAGCTTGACCATGCTGGACACTGAACACTTGAGCACACACTTACTTGTACGGCAGGTTTGGAACATGGCATTGGGTTGTCCTCTATCGACTCTTAAAACAGTTCATAGACTTTGTGTGACAGCGTTTATTATGTCTTTTACTGGTGGTGGAGCTTGATGGAGGTGAAGAAGGATGTCAGCACTCATCCAGATTCAGGGATCCTAATCACTTACGCTGCAAAAATGTCCCAATACCTCACGTTATGCTAATATTACAACTGTATGACATGTATAATGCAAATAAAGTTACAAATACTAGTGGCTGTGTGATATAGGTGTGTTGTAAGGCATAGCATGGGAATACTGTATACATTGTGGTAGTCAGTTACTAAATATTTAGATCCAGCAAAGGGGGGAAATAAATAATTATGAAAAATAAACAATGAATGTGACAGTTTGACCCCACACTGTCACTGTTTGACCTTTTGGCTTCCTCTCAAACAATGCACATTTTTTTAGTCAGTGGAAAGCATGCTCATCAAAAAAAATGTAAGCTGTCACTCACCATGGCTCTGCATGTCTGGCTAAAAGCGTCAGGATGGGGCTGAAGGCTTTATGTGGCTGAGCACCTGCTTTGACAAAATAGGCCAAATTTGGGCCAAACCATGACTTTCAGGAGCTGGGTGTTGCTGAGGGACACTGGACATTTGAATGTTGTGTTGTCTAAACCTGAATATACTGTGTACAAAAATGACTGCTTTAAAAGTTCAAAAGTACTATGTGAATACTTTTTAGACATCTGATGGTTATTTATGAGTAAATTTACAAAATTAACTGTTTTCTTAATTCCCCCTGTCAAATTGGTCCCAGCTAGTGGGCGGGGCTAAGGGCTATTTAATTGGGGAAAATGCCATTTTTCTGGCAGTCTGCTGCCTGTCACTGCTAGAGGAGGTTCTCTGCCCTGAGCAAGAGTTTCGCTCTCCATACATCAAACAACTACTGAGATTGTGGGTGTTTTGTCTTCCTGTGTTTTTGTTCACCTCTTAACACTTTTTTTGGGGTTTAAATAAATGTTTGTAAACTGTTGCCAACTGCGTGACTTGCCATCCTTGATTTGAAGTCTGGTTTGCAAAGGTTACATTACCTTCACCCAAGGCAGGGTGTGACAATGAACAATTAAATGCACCACTAATACTTTGTATGCTTGCCTTTTACAACCTTTCTATGTTGCTTGTACTTGTTCCATATTTTAGACACGGCTGACTGTGAACATTCAACATATTTAGCAACATTGCTTGATGATTTACCTTCTTGAAGAAGTTGCATAATCCATTTATCCATCCATTTTCTACCGTTTATCCCTTTTGGAGTCACGGAGGGTGCTGGAGCCTATCTCAGCTACAATCAGGTGGAAGGCGGGGTACACCCTGGACAAGTCGCCACCTCATCACGGGCCAACACAGATAGACAGACAACATTCAAACACACATTCACACACTAGGGCCAGTTGGATAATCATCTCCTTTTTTCTATTGACATATCTTATGTTGGAGCCATGATTCATGTCAATCCACCAGGTGCAACAGCTGCCAAGCCACGCACATGTCTGTGGATGATTTCAAGTAGATTTGCGATGTAACAAAAGAACGTTGCTTGGATTTGAGCATGAGAAAACTTTCATGCATCTGAATTTTAACTGTTGTATTCCATTTTCTGGTTTTAGTTGTATGTCCATTTTTAGTAGAAAAGCCCCGCAACTCTCTCTGTTCATGAGGCCCCAGGAGGAGAAGCCAGAGCAGCTAGAAGCCTCCTATGCCGCCTTAATGACATCAAATGTGAAACTACAGCAGGGATGTAAATCCGTCCAACAAGATGAGTTTGCTAAGTGTAAAATTGAGCTGCATTTTTAAACTAAAGAAACTGCTGTTCTAAATGGTCCTTGTGATATCACAATATAAATCATGTTAGGCAAGCAAATTGTTTATAAAAAGGCGAGCAAGTATACCAAGCAAAAGGTACACGGTAAAGCGGGGCTGCAACGTGTCCCCCTTGATCCAAAGCGAAACAAACAGGGGTAAAATAAACAATTGGTAACCCCACTTAGTGAACAGTGATTTGGGGCTATATAAATAAACATTGATTGAAAATGACAAATGAGGTAGTTGATACATTAAGCGTTTTTATTTCTGTGACTTAAAGTTTAATTGCTTTGTAGATACAATTAGATTAGGTCTAAATTCATTGTGTTCTTCATTATGTTTTTGAAACCGCACCAATTTTTTTCCTCAGAATTTTCAACTAACTTGAAATGTTTTGTCACAAGAATTATTTGTGATATGTTCATTTTCAGAATGTGCTTGTTCTATTTTCAGCCAAAGTAAAACAAAGAAAACAATCTGAAGTTATCGTAGCTAAAATGAGTTTGACACCCCTGGACTAGAGATTCAAGCAGATCTTTTGCAGGTGATGCATTGACTAGATAGTATCGTGTAATGTTTTTTATTTGAACGTTGAGCGCATGGAATACAGCACAGCCACATAGGGTTAATACTGCTACACAGCTGAACAAAGTAACCCTAATTGGAACTGAAAGTGCATGTCATCTGCCACATGTTCTCTCAAGCCAGTCTCCAATGGGATTATACGTGTATCACAATGTTCTTGAGGTTCTACAGAAAAGGTTTGGAGACCTTCTAAAGCCTTTGTAAATGAGCTGTTTGGAATGAATGCAAACCTGTCATTTAGCAGATACCCTTTATCAGCTAGAGGTTTGCCAACGGTCCTAGTAGAAGTTGCATGTATTTGGACATGCTCTAATCCTGAGTGTCAAACCTACGGCCGGGATTTTATCCGACCCGCGGGAAGAGTTTGCCAAGTATTAAAATGAACTGCTTTTTTTTTTAACGAGAGAAACTGATGTTCTAAATGTGTCCACTGGATGTCACAATAACAATTATGTTAGGCAAGCAGACGGTATATACCAGGTTCAAGCAAGAGGTACACAGTAAAGGGTGACTGTGGCTCCTCCACCTTGACCCACTTGAAACTTAAAACAAGCCGTTTTATGTCTTCTGCTTCAAACACATCGTCATTTGGCACCCTTCTTGTCCCAAAATGTCTCCGTCAAACACGAGAAAAGTGAACTTAACCCTTTTGAATAGTTTTTACCTCCGTTTCTTACGGTTTGTTGAGTTAGTTCTGGATTGATACGTGGACATGACAAAGGAGGTATATGATACCTAGAAGTGTTTACTTGTGTGTTTTGTTCAACCCCAGAAAGACTGTGACTTAAAGTTTAATCCTGGCTTTTCAGATAAACTGAGATGAAGTCTAAGCTCATTGTGTTTTTGAAACTGTACCAATTTCCATAGAATTTTCAACAAACATTTAAGTGTTTTGTCCAGAGGATTATTTGTGATATGTACGCCCTCATAATGTGCTTGTTCTATTTTTGGCCAAAGTAAAAGAAAGAAAACAACCTGAAGTTGTCTTTATTTTTAACTTATCATGCCATATATATATATATAATGGATATATATATGTATGTGTGTGTGTGACCCAAATCTATTACCTTTGGTAATAGATTTTCCTCCATGCGGCCCCGGAACTAAAATGACTTTGACACCCCTGCTCTAATTTGTCTCGAGTTAAAGTTGCGAGTCTCTGTATGTTGTAATGTAAGTAGTTTATGCTTTATTTTTGGCTTGGGAATTACCCCGACCAGAATTGTTTTAAAGCCGCCAGCTATTTTATTGCTCTTCTGGAACACCTCTTGGAATACTTGTTGCGCGGATCCAAATGGGTGGATTTTTGTTCAGATCGATACTTCTCACATGTTAAACTCCTCGGTAGGTCATTAGGACATCCATCTGTCCGTGTTGTCAGTAGATGTTGCAGTTACCTGTAAATACGTAAGCAGAAAACCAACTGTCCAAGTAAAACGATGGGTGAGCAATGCCAATATACATTAATTTTTTTCTAGCAAGCCTGTTTCTGTGCCAGACATTTTGGGTGGAAATATGGGCATATGTACTTGCTATTAAATCCAATCTGCCACTGTCATAATTTACGAGATTATACTCATCATTACGTTGGCACATTTTGTGGCATGTATTAGCTGATATACTGTATTTCTCTGTAAGGACTATCAAGTTAGTAGAGTGGCAGCACCTCTGGAGATGTCTGAGGGCCTGTCAGCCTTATGGGCTGATCTGGTAAGTCAGCTGTAACAGGCTGTGGAGAGTTTAAAACCTCACCGGTCCTATCAAACTGCACTATTTGAATGTCTGAAGCAACCGACTGGGGCAGGAGTGTCATTATTTCTCCCAAAAAACATGTTGCCTTTTGTAACAAGGACAGAGCGTCCTCCACTTGCTTTTCAACCTTCTTTGAGCATCTGACGTTTGCTAACCATAACATTCTCCCTAAGGAGCCATCTAAGTCATCTTTTAAATCCTCCAGTTTAAAAACAGTCTTTTTTTTTTTTACAAAGTAATAAAATGAATCCATAGTTTGAAAAAAACGATAAAAGTGAATCAGCACAACGTTATATAATGCGATGAGTGACTGTGTGACTTGCTCTGGGTGTCACGTAGCCTGCTTGAAAAATCTGGCATTTCTTTAGGTGATTTTTTTCAGAAATGTAGTTCTCACTCTCAAATGAGATACCGGCACTACAGTAGAGCGGCTATTTTGCTACGTATGTATGTATATACATATATATACAAATATATATATATATATATATATATATATATATATATATATATATATATATATATATATATATATATATATATATATATATATATATATATATATATATGTCTTAATTGGATTATCCAGAGAATAGTGCTCAATACCGTGGTAGAGCGCAATATGTATGTGTGGGAAAAATCACAAAACTATTTCATCTCTACAGAACTGTTTCATGAGGGGTTTATAAATTATATATATATATATATATATATATATATATATATATATATATATATATATATATATATATATATATGTATATATATATATATGTATATATATGTTTATATATATGAATAAATGATAAATGGGTTGTACTTGTATAGCGCTTTCCTACCTTCAAGGTACTCAAAGCGCTTTGACACTACTTCCACATTTACCCATTCACACACGCATTCACACACTGATGGAGGGAGCTGCCATGCAAAGCACTAACCAGCACCCATCAGAAGCAAAGTTGAAGTGTCTTGCTCAGGACACAACGGACGTGACGAGGTTGATACTAGGTGGGGATTGAACCAGGGACCCTCAGGTTGCGCACGGCCACTCTAACACTGCGCCACGCCGTCCCCGTTTATACATACACACATATATATATATATATATATATATATATATATATATATATATATATATATACGTGACAACGGCTGATGATGATATATACAGTATCCATCCATTTTCTACTGCTTGTCCCTTTCGTGGTCACACACACCATACACATATATATATATATATATATATATATATATATATATATATATATATATATATATATAATATACGTGACAATGGCTGATGATGATACATACAGTATCCATCCATTTTCTACTGCTTGTCCCTTTCGTGGTCACACACACACATACATATTATATATATATATATATATATATATATATATATATATATATATATATATATATATATATATATATATATATATATATATATATATATATATATATCCTCAGCCTTCCTGGTAAGGTTTATTCGGGTGTATTGGAGAGGAGGCTACGTCGGATAGTCAAACCTCGGATTCAGGAGGAACAGTGTGGTTTTCGTCCTGGTCGTAGAACTGTGGACCAGCTCTATACTCTCAGCAGGGTTCTTGCGGGTGGATGGGAGTTTGCCCAACCAGTCTACATGTGCTTTGTGGACTTGGAGAAGGCATTCGACCGTGTCCCTCGGGAAGTCCTGTGGGGAGTGCTCAGAGAGTATGGGGTATCGGACTGTCTTATTGTGGCGGTCCGTTCTCTGTACGATCAGTGCCAGAGCTTGGTCCGCATTGCCGGCAGTAAGTCGAACACATTTCCAGTGAGGGTTGGACTCCGCCAAGGCTGTCCTTTGTCACCGATTCTGTTCATAACTTTTATGGACAGAATTTCTAGGCGCAGTCAAGGCGTTGAGGGGTTCCGGTTTGGTAACCGCAGGATTAGGTCTCTGCTTTTTGCAGATGATGTGGTCCTGATGGCTTCATCTGACCGGGATCTTCAGCTCTCGCTGGATCGGTTCGCAGCCGAGTGTGAAGCGACCGGAATGAGAATCAGCACCTCCAAGTCCGAGTCCATGGTTCTTGCCCGGAAAAGGGTGGAATGCCATCTCCGGGTTGGGGAGGAGACCCTGCCCCAAGTGGAGGAGTTCAAGTACCTAGGAGTCTTTTATTCACGAGTGAGGGAAGAGTGGATCGTGAGATCGACAGGCGGATCGGTGCAGCGTCTTCAGTAATGTAGACGTTGTACCGATCCGTTGTGGTGAAGAAGGAGCTGAGCCGGAAGGCAAAGCTCTCAATTTACCGGTCGATCTACGTTCCCATGCTCACCTATGGTCATGAGCTTTGGGTCATGACCGAAAGGATAAGATCACGGGTACAAGCGGCCGAAATGAGTTTCCTCCGCCGTGTGGCGGGGCTCTCCCTTAGAGATAGGGTGAGAGGCTCTGCCATCCGGGAGGGACTCAAAGTAAAGCCGCTGCTCCTTCACATCGAGAGGAGCCAGATGAGGTGGTTCGGGCATCTGGTCAGGATGCCACCCGAACGCCTCCCTAGGGAGGTGTTTAGGGCACGTCCAACCGGTAGGAGGCCACGGGGAAGACCCAGGACACGTTGGGAAGACTATGTCTCCCGGCTGGCCTGGGAACGCCTCGGGATCCCCCGGGAAGAGCTAGACGAAGTGGCTGGGGAGAGGGAAGTCTGGGTTTCCCTGCTTAGGCTGTTGCCCCCGCGACCCGACCTCGGATAAGCGGAAGATGATGGATGGATGGATGGATATCCATTTGCTACCGCTTGTCCTTTTCGGGGTCGCGGACACACAAACACACACACACATATTATATATATATACATACATACATATACATACATACATATATATATATATATATATATATATATATATAATATGTCAATTAATGCCTTTGTTGCCAATCACAAACATGGATCCTCTTTGGCTGACAAGCGGCTAGCAGCTATAAATGTGTATCCATAAACAGTGTGGAGACGCTCTCCTAAATTAATAATAATTACTTCCTTTACGGCAAATAAACTGCATTTCTTCTTAGCATCTTAAGTATCATTGTCAAGTAATATTATCACTGTAGGAAGAGGCTAAACATGTTACACACTGAGAACAAGCCTGGCGCAAGCATGCAAATCTGTCTTGAAACCACACCAAGAAATAAGTGTTCAGTAAAGTTTAAGATGTATAGATGGAACCACATTGCAGCGCAAAGTAATCAGTTAAACACAGGAAAATTAACAAATAGATTAATAAGAGTCTGGAGAGAAGATAAGGTAGGAAAAGGATATCATAAATTGGTGATGTCGATATTAAAGGTAGTATCAGAAAATGATCGATACTAAAATAAACAGAACAATATTTTTATTTTCTCAAAATTCTTCTTTTTTTTGTTTTTGTTAATGTTTAGAAACTCAGAGAATAATTCCCTGGCCACAGGAAGACTTTGAGAGCAAAAATAAATGATTAAAAAAAGAATTGAATAGTAGTTTTTGCTTTTGTTTAGTTATTGTGTACTATTGACTTTGTTTTGATCAAACATCCATCCATTTTCTCATCGTCATTCACATTGACATCCCACTGGGTTGTGAGTTTTTCCTTGCCCTCATGTGGGATCTGAACCGAGGATGTCGTTGTGGCTTGTGCAGCCCTTTAAGACACTTGTGATTTAGGGCTAAATAAAAAAACATTGATTGATTGATTGATTGATTGATTGAAAGTAATTCATTAGTCACACTTAAATTTAATTTGTGTTTCTGGGATTGATTTGAAATGTACTATTTCATTTTTCTTGTATTATATTGAAAAGTATATCATGGCTTTATAATACACTGATTAATCGCTTGTAATAGGGAATAATCTGTGTGATGAAAAGTTTGGACACTGGGTAATGCAGTCAATTATTATCAATCAATTACAGTTTACTTAAATAGCCTTTATCCCAAATGTCAAAGAGTATAGTAAAGTGGAGACAAGCAGTTTTTTACCTCTCATTTAATAACTTGTAATATTTTTCTGTTTGTCGCACTTTTTCGTTCTACATCGTTATCGTTTTACATCTTGGAATAATGTTTGAGTTTTCAAGTAAATATTGAACAAAACGGACAAGAGCGTATGGAGTTTTTTTTTCAGTGCTGCTAAAAGCAGGAGATCGAGTAAGTATACTGTAAGAGCGTCAAGCCGAGACTTCATTAGGAACCAACAGTACCTGTTACTGTTTTTCTCATTTTTGCTGCTGTTGTTTGGTTTAATTTTGTTTCTGCAGTGTTTTGGGGCCAATAAAAAGCGAGTCACGGCCCACAGATGGCCCTTTGGCCGAATTTTGGCAACCCTGCTGCAGAAGCCAGATTTTTGTGGCCATTACAGTCTTAGTACTGTAGTATATTTGTTCATTATATAATCACATATGGGGGTACAAGTCACATGTCACATGTTGCACGTCATCGTCGGAAGTCATAAAATCAGCAGTTGTTTCCCTGGCTGATTTGTGGTGTTTGATTAAGAGCGGGCGAACAGGGAAGTTCTTCTTTCGCTGACTGCCTTGTTTTATCATGAATCACTGCAGTTTTAAATGTAAGTGCTTAGTTTTGTATCCACAATAAATCAGCACATCTCATTTATTTTGGCTCGTTATCATCCCAATCTCTGGCGAGCAATGTTTGTCGTGGTTGACGAGAAATCTCAGATGTTAGATGCTGGAAAATGTCCAACGTGTTGCAACAGTCAGCCTTAATGCATTGCCACAGCTAAACTATTATTATTTTTGGATGTGTACATCATGCAACTCACGTTTGTGAGGTGTGGCAGCAATGTCGACAACAGCGGGATATGTCTGAAGAGCAGCAAGGCGTGCAAATGTGTTCAAGGGGTTAAAATGCGTGCCTGTTGGTAGGCCAGTTGATCATTTTTCAGGGACCCGATGGCAGTGATGACATAATAGCTTACATTTATTTGTCCTAAACTTTTCGGTATCGAGCAGTTAAGTCGGAAAGATCAATTGGTCGATTGTGATCGATGGGTTGGCGACCCCTGCATTTCTGGATCCTAGTCTTCCATGGCAGATTTTTAAAAACTCCAAATCAGTAGAGGATCATCGACTTTAGAACGTCACTACGACAATTTACGGGAGTAGTGGTGTCAATCTCAATTGCACATGGGGCCAAATATTAAAACACACTTAGGTCAGGTTAAATTAAACCCTTTCCTCCCCCATTCACGCTTGTGCGTGGGGTTTATAACACAAATAAAACATTCATGTTATTTCCTAGACTCTGTGTAAGTGCACACCGGTTTTAAAGTTTGCACCCCCCTCTCCAGGGCCCAGGCTAAGACCGATTTTTTAAATTGATTTTTTATTTTTTATTTTGATCTTCTATTTTTTTCTCCCGTCCCCCCTTGTTTACCTGTATCTCATCTTTTTTGTAAGGGGCGCTGGAAGCCGGCAGACCCGTCAGCGATCCTGTTCTGTCTCCCTGTAATGTTTGTCTGATCTTGAATGGGATTGTGCTGAAAATTTTAATTTTCCTTAAGGAACTCTCCTGACGGAATAAATAAAGTACTATCTAATCTAATCTAATCTAATCTAAAGATACAGAAGTGAATGTGTCAATCTGTGTTTGCCTTTTTGGCTTGGACACGGCAGCCAGAAAATGTTTTTATGTGTTTTATGTCTTTTTTTTATCTCCACTTGTGTCCATGGAGTTTTTAGTATGACAAGTTTGGAGGAAATGTGCATTTGTGTAAAGAACCTATTTTGTGTTAGTAAGTTACTGCTTGAAGAGTTCTATTTTAGATTTCAATAGAGACAACCTGGGAGTCCTTAGATGTGTCATGACTGGTGGGCATAGATAAAACAGAGGGAGAGATACTATGGGAGAGAGCTGCTTGTGTACATGTTGAGGTGGCTGTGGATGTTGTTTTGGCTTTTTTCAATAAAGAGATTGTGGATCCACCACCTCCTCAACAACTGGACAAAAGCTATAATATTTTGCAGTATATACAAACCTAAAAACCAGTGAAGTTTGCACGTTGTGTAAATCGTAAATAAAAACATAATATAATGATTTGCTAAATCCTTTTCAACTTATTCAATTGAATACACTGCAAAAACTACATTTTAAATGTTTGAACTGAGAAACTTTTTTTTTTTTTTGCAAATAACCATTATTTTAGAATTTAATTGCAGCAACACATTGCAAAAAAAGTTGGCACAGGGACATTTTTACCATTGTGTTACATGGCCTTTCCTTTTAACAACACTCACTGAACCAATTTTTGAAGCTTTTCATGTGGAATTCTCTCCCATTCTCTCTTGATGTACAGCTTAAGTTGTTCAACAGTCCAGGGTCTCCGTTGTTGTATTTTACGCTTCATAACACACCACACATTTTCAATGGGAGACAGGTCTGGACTACAGGCAGGCCAGTCTAGTAATCTCACTCTTTTACTACGAAGCCACGCTGTTGTAATACTTGGCCTGGCATCGTCTTGCTGATAAAAGCAGGGGCGTCCATGATAACGTTGCTTGGATGGCAACATATGTTGCTCCAAAACCTGTATGTACCTTTCAGCATTAATGGTGCCTTCACAGATGTGTAAATTACCCATGCCTTTGCCACTAATACACCCCCATACCATCACAGATGCTGGCTTTTGACTTTTACGCCTATAACAATCCGAATGGTTCTTTTCCTCTTTGGTCCAGAGGACACAACGTCCACAGTTTCCAAAAACAATTTTGAAATGTGGACTCGTCACACCACAGAACACTTTTCCACTTTGCATGACTCCAGCTTAGATGAGCTTGGGCGTTTCTGGGTGTTGTTGAATAATGGCTTTCGCTTTGCACAGTATAGTTTTAACTTGCACTTACAGATGTAGCAACAAACAGTGGTTTTCTGAAGTGTTCCTGAGCCCTTGTGGTGATATCCTTTACACACTGAGGTCGGTTTTTGATGCTTCAGTCGGGATGTCGATAGACAAGGGCAATTTCCGGGTATAGCTCCAGAATCCAGACGTTTAGCAACTCTTGAGTATGCGTCTGACGAGCAAGTGTTTCACCTTCCCAGCATGCCATGTTGTCATTGCAATTATAACTTTTGACAGTATTATCATGCATTTTTAATGTTATTTTGCACAGACAGGGTTTAATAGTTAAAGTTGTGTCGTGTACAGTTAAATTATTGTTGTTTGTGGTAATCTTACAACATTAGTTTGAATGTTTAGTGCAGTGCATCTATTAGTACCACTGTGGCCTCCAGTGTTGATTGCATTACACAAAGTGTATATGAAATAAATGTAATATGAAATATTTGCAGCAGAGTTGCTTAAGTTGGTATACGTTTCTTTTTGTTGAAATTTGCTATTCAGACCGGATGATATACCTTCTCACAGTGGAGGATTTGGCCTGTAGGCTGGGAGTCTGACATCAGTGCACTAGAGCAGTGTTTTTCAACCTTTTTGAGCCAAGGCACATTTTTTGCGTTGAAAAAATCCAAAGACACACACCACCAGCAGAAATCATAAATAAAACGAAACTCAGTTGACAGTAAAAAGTTGTTGTCGCTATTGTTGGATATGACTTCAAACCATAACCAAACATGCATCACTATAGCTCTTGTCTCAAATTAAGTGTACTGTCATGACCTGTCACATCACGCCCTGACTTATTTTGAATTGTTTGCTGTTTTCCTGTGTGTAGTGTTTTTGTTCTTGTCTTGCGCTCCTATTTTGGTGTCTTTTTTTGGTATTTTCCTGTAGCAGCTTCATGTCTTCCTTTGAGCGATATTTCCCGCATCTACTTTGTTACATTGTGGACGCCGTCTTTGCTGTCATCCAGCATTCTGTTTTTGTCTACTTTGTAGCCAGTTCAGTTTTAGTTTCGTTCTGCACAGCCTTCCCTAAGCTTCAATGCCTTTTCTTAGGGGCACTCATCTTTTGTTTATTTTTGGTTTAAGTATTATGAGGTGGCGACTTGTCCAGGGTGTACCCTGCCTTCCGCCCGATTGTAGCTGAGATAGGCGCCAGCGCCCCCCGCGACCCCGAAAGGGAATAAGCGGTAGAAAATGGATGTATATTAGACACCTTTTTACCTTCACGCTGCCTCCTGCTGTTTCCGACATATACATATTAGCTACCGGTTGCCACCTACTGATATGGAAGAGTAGGTGCCGATATCTAGACAGCACCGACACTCAACAACAACACATCATTTGCAGACTATAATAACTGGTTTGCAAAAAATGTTTAACCCGAATAGGTGAAATGAGATAATCTCCCACAACACACCAGACTGTATCTCACGGTACGCTTGTGTCCCAGGGCATAGTGGTTGAAAAACACTGCACTAGAAGAACATCAGCTTACTCAGAATGTCTATGATTCCCCCAAATAATGTCCAGAAAAAACAGGAAAATAGAAAAGTGTTCCGATTATGATGCTGGTCTTACAGGCTGATGTCTGAACAAACACAGAGAACATTTTCAGAATTCAATGTGCAGTAATTCTGACGTTAATCATCATAAGGTTTAATCATGCTTACTTTATCAAGTGAGGCCTATGTTCTCTGTAAAGTTTAAAGTCACCCTTTCACTTAAATAATAAATGGTAAATGGGTTGTACTTGTATAGCGCTTTTCTACCTTCAAGGTACTCAAAGCGCTTTGACACTACTTCCACATTCACCAATTCACACACACATTCACACACTGATGGAGGGAGCTGCCATGCAAGGCGCTAACCAGCACCCATCAGGAGCAAGGGTGAAGTGTCTTGCTCAAGGACACAACGGACGTGACGAGTTTGGTACTAGTTGGGGATTGAACCAGGGGCCCTCGGGTTGCGCACGGCCACTCTGCCACTGCGTTACGCCGCCCCCAGTCTTTTGTCCATCAATGGGACCCTTCTCCAAAGGGACAACACCAATTTGTAAATTATATTTATTTTCTTTAGCTTCTATTGCTCGTTCTTGGGACCGGGAAAACCTTGGCAAGGTAGTCAATAATCACACAGTTTGGAAGTTGTACAAATTGTATTAAAAGTAAGATAAATAATTACAGAGCAATATATTTCTATTTAGCAATGGCAGAGAGTGATAGAAGAGGATAACTTTTATAGTGCTAACATTGCAACCTTGTGAATTCTGTAACAGGGAAAGGTTTTAGGGAAAGCAGAACTCATCACTCTAATCACTTATTACTCATCATTTGACGTTTTAATGTGTTTTCTCTCCCTCTCCCTGTCTCTCTTTCTCTCCTTCTCTCTGTACCTCTCTCTTTATGTCTTTCTCAAGGCTCAGGAAAATGTATTTGTTGAATTCAACCACCAGGAGTTGCTTGAGTTCTACAACAAGGTCAGTTCATATTTCTCTATGTGCGTGTGCTTGTGTGTGTGTACATGTCAACTTCCTCTTACTCAAACTTCCTCTTTCTTGCAGCTTGAAATCGTACAAGGCCAATTGGATTCCCTGACCTGATCTTTGTTAAAAAAAAAAAAAAAAACACACACAATCTCACAAACATACACAGCACACTTTTGTAGTGTTTGGCTGACAGCTTAGAGGATATTTGTAAAAACAACACACAAGCCCTTTTGAAAACAATACATCTTTTTTTCTTTACTAAAAGGAAGTTTGATTGTGTGTGTCACATGTTTATCTGCAGGCTGTTGAAAGAATGTAAGTTTTGCCAATAAAGCTTCTTAAATAAGTGTTCTCTCCGTTGAATTTATTTTTTGTGATTTTATTTGTCTTCTAAGACAAAATTCCATCCATCCATTTTCTACCGCTTGTCCCTTTTGGGGACGCGGGGGTTGCTGGAAGCTAGCTCAGCTGCGTTCGGGCAGAAGGCAGGGTACACCCTGGACAAGTCGCCACCTCATCGCAGGGCCAACACAGATAGACAGACAACATTCACACTCACATTCACACAATAGGGCAGTGGTTCTTAACCTTGTTGGAGGTTCCGAACCCCACCAGTTTCATACACGCATTCACCGTGTATGAAACTGTTTTTGTTTTTCAAATTCAAGACAAAGTTATATGTTTTTTTTCCCCGATGTACAAAATGAACCGTGCATGAACTCACAACAAATTACACACCTGCAAATCAGTGAGACTTCTGCTGTTGCCGTATTCATGATACCCCGATATGGAAAAGTTTTTATTTACATGATGAGTCCATACTTGCCAACCCTCCCAATTTTTCTGTGAGAATCCTGAATTCCAGTGCCCCTCCCGAAAATCTCCCGGGGCAACCATTCTCCTTTAGCGTCCTCTACAACTTGTCGTCACGTCCGATTTTCCTCCATACAAACGGCGTGTCGGCACATTCACATCATTTATGTGGCTTTTACACACACATAAGTGAATTCAAGCATACTTGGTCAACAGCCATACAGGTCACACTGAGGGTGGCCATATAAACAACTTTAACACTGTTACAAATATGCGACACACTGTGAACCCAAACCAAACAAGAATGACAAACACATTTGGTAAGAACATCTGCACTGTAACATAAAACGTAACAAATACCCAGAATCCGTTGCAGCACTAACTCTTCCGGAATCTACAATATACACCCCCGCTACCGCCAACTACCCCACACCCGCCACCTCCATTCCCCACCCCATCTCCCGAATTCGGAGGTCTCAAGGTTGGTAAGTATGGATGAGTCGGGTGTGTCTTGACTGGCTCCGCCGAACCCCTGAGGCCGACTCACCGAACCCCTAGGGTTCGATTGAACCCAGGTTAAGAACCACTGCACTAGGGTATCCAGGGTGTATCCTGCCTTCCGCCCGAAACGCAGCTGGGATAGGCTCCAGCGACCTCGAAAGAGACAAGCGGGAGAAAATGGATGGATGGATACATTTTAAAATGCAAACTGCGATTTTGCTACTAAGGCTATGTCCACTCTAAGCCGGATAACCCCCTAAACAAATAATTATTTAGGCCAAGCCCCGTTTCGGCCACACTAATTCTTCATTTAAGATTCCCCTCATTGGATATTTTTTTTTACATGGGTAAGTGCGCCGTATATTTCTTGAATCTCTGGCTCTTTGCTTTGTATAGACTAATTGATCATTTACAAACTGAGTTCAGAGAGGAAGTGACGTCAGAAAGACCGCGCCCCACAGTGGAAGTAAAGTCAGAAAGAACGCGCCAAAGCCAGCTTCATAAAAACTGGTTTCCACTCAGAGGTAAACCCTAGAAATATGAAGGCGAGTAATCCAGACATGCCCGTGTTTCTCCTTCTTCTACATGTACAGACGCTTGTGGAAATCACATATGAATACCTTAAGAGAAAGCAATTGCAGCTATTTCGGATAAAACACTTCTCAGACGGCAAGAGAACTTTTGAATACCACGGTCAGCTACTTAGCGAAAAACTTTGTCCATTTGTCGAAGGAGATACAACGAGAATGCGGGCTCACATGGATGTGATAAAAAATGTAGGGTGTGCTTTGTATTACCTGGCCGACGAGGGAAGACTACGGAAAACATCAAATTAATTTGGACAGGCAAAGCAGACTTTGTCAGTTATTGTCCGCCATGTATGTCGCGGACTAGACGTTTAGGTCCAGAGTATATAAAGTCACCAAAAACTAATGGACAATGAAGGTGAAGGCAAAAGAGTGAGGACTGTCTTGACCAGATATCTAGATCCCTAGATTGATTGATGTAAAATGTTCTTTATCACATTGTTTACCTTCGTGTGTCCAATAAAGATGTGATTAATTTATGATGGCTCTGGTGTGATTCACTACAATAGGGCCCCACAGCACACTGGATTCCAGTTCAACAAAATAACACAACACTGAATATTGTTCAGATAAGTTCAATTTAATTTAAGAACTTGCACACAGAGCAACACTGGAGGTGACTGTAACGTTTGCATTTTCCCCGCATGCATACTAGGGGGGAGTTAAATGACCATTGTGTGTGTGTGTGGACAAGGATAAGTTTAGGTGGGATTTACCCTGGATAACCTTAGTGTAGAAGAGGCTTAAGAGAGTGGATGTGGTGAAGGTGAAATCCCAAGATGCTGGTATTGTAGGCTCATTATTTAAGTCCAGCCTAGACTGCTGGCGATAAAGATGGACGCTCTGAATTACTCGTTTTTGTCCCGACATCTACATCCATACTTATGTGTTAAAGCAGGGGTGTCAAACTCAAATACAGAGAGGGGCAAAATTTTAAACTGAACAAAGCCGCGGGCCAAGGTTGAACAAATTAACCTTTTAGGTGGTAGCGTGTATTGTAGCGTCCCGGAAGAGTTAGTGCTGCAAGGGGGTCTGGTTATTTGTTCTGTTGTGTTACGGTGCGGATGTTCTCCCGAAATGTGTTTGTCATTCTTGTTTGGTGTGGGTTCACAGTGTGGAGCATATTTGTAACAGTGTTAAAGTTGTTTATACGGCCACCCTCAGTGTGACCTGTATAGCTGTTGACTAAGTATGATTTTCATTCACTTATGAGTGTGTACAAGCTGCTTATATCATGAGGCTTGGCCGGCACGCTGTTTGTATGGAGGATAAGCGGACGTGACGACAGGTTGTAGAGAACGTTAAAGGCATTGCCTTTAAGGCACGGCCCCCAATATTGTTGTCCGGGTGGAAATTGGGAGATATTCACGAGAATGGTTGCCCAGGGAGATTTTCGGGAGGGGCACTGAACTTCGGGAGTCTCCCGGGAAAATCGGGAGGGTTGGCAAGTATGAGCAATAGCGGTGAATGCGGTGTTACAGCGGAACCGCCTCTGTATAATACCGGTGGGCCAGCTCTAATGTTAATTTGATATTGCCTCCAGGGCCAAATAAAATTACATGGCGGGCCAAATTTGGCCCGCAGGCCAGAGTTTGATACCCACGTGTTAAAGTATAGAGCAACTCTTATCACACCTCCAAATTAGTACCAATACAATGCAAGCATTATTTTTTTTCTGAAGTAAACTTTTGTGACACAACTCTTGGATCTTGAGCAAAAAGGTGAGTGTCTGAATTTGTGCATCTGCATGTCCACTCTGCATTTTTTTTTTTTTTTTTTTTTTAATTATTGCTTTCTTCCAAGCCAGATTTGACAGTTGCTGCCACCAAAGATGCAGTTGCTAGTGGGAAGTCCTCAGTTCCAGTGTAAATAACCGATGGACTAACAAAGACTCACAGAACTAAAAGTGTGTCTGCCTTGAGCTTCTCAGGGGTGTCAGATAGCATTATAGGGTGAGTAAAAACCAGTTTTTGCAATTATAGAACACTTTAAGAGTGGATTTACTAATACAAATTAACAGGTGGTGCCAAACAATTTCTCTTTAGGTGAGACATGTTTTTCTTCCTGTCACTCCCATGTACACCAATGGAGAGATGTGGCTACCAGTGTCACCAGAGACTCAAAGTGTCTCAAAAAATTGATGGGTATTGATGTTGATCTTAAATCTAAATGGTAACATACATCTTAATGTTGTAATCTAAACCTAAATGTTGAATCTAAACATACATACATCTATCCATCCATCTTCTTCCGCTTATCCGAGGTCGGGTCGCGGGGGCAGCAGCCTAAGCAGTGAAGCCCAGACGCTCCTCTCCCCAGCCACTTCGTCCAGCTCTTCCTGGGGAATCCCGAGGCGTTCCCAGGCCAGCCGGGAGACATAGTCCTCCCAACGTGTCCTGGGTCTTCCCCTTGGCCTCCTACTGGTCGGACGTGCCCAAAACACCTCCCTAGGAAGGCGTTCGGGTGGCATCCAGACCAGAAGCCCGAACCACCTCATTTGGCTCCTCTCGATATGGAAGAGCAGCGGCTTTACTTTGAGTTCCTCCCGGATGGCAGAGCTTCTCACCCTATCTCCTAGTGGCGTGTTGGCGGCCGGGTCGTGATCAACAACAACAGGCTGCTGACCACAAAGGAGGCCACGGGCGAGATCCATCCACCTTCACTGAGGCATCATGGGCGGAGCTGTGAGTGCCGGGGAGGACAACGACGACTTGATTGACAACCTGAAAGAGGCTTACTACATCCGCTCAGACCTGGTAGAGCGGGCTTTCCGCGCCATTGACCGCGCCGACTACTACCTGGACGAGTACAGGGAGAACGCCTACAAGGACATGGCATGGCGACATGGAAACATTCACCTGTCAGCTCCATGCATCTACTCCGAAGTCATGGAGGCTTTGGACCTCCGCCCTCGGCTCTCCTTCCTCAACCTGGGCAGTGGGACCGGCTACCTCAGCACCATGGTGGGCCTCATCCTGGGACCGTTCGGAGTGAACCACGGAGTGGAATTACACGCTGACGTCATCGACTACGCCTACCAGAAGCTGCACTCCTTCATCACGACCAGCGACACCTTTGACAAGTTTGAGTTCTGCGAGCCATCCTTCGTGTTGGGCAACTGCCTGGAGATCCCCCCGGAGAGCCGTCAGTACGACCGGGTGTACTGCGGGGCGGGCGTGCAGAAGGACCACGAGGACTACATGAAGAACCTGATCAAGGTGGGCGGCGTCCTGGTCATGCCTCTGGAGGAAAAGCTGACCAAGATCAGTCGCACGGGACCCAACAGCTGGGAGACCAACAAGATCATCTCCGTGTCCTTCGCTCCGCTGGTGCTGCCCAAACGCAACATGGACGCCAGAACCAAAGCTGTTCCTCTACCAAAGTACGAGGTGCGGACGCTGCAGGAGCTGGCTCGCTTCTCCATCCGCCACACGCTGCGAGCGAGGGCCAACGTGCGGCTCCTCCTTCAGCGTGGGCCGAGGCCTGGCGGTGGCCGGCCTGCACAAGTACGGCCCTCGCTTCAAGCGCCGCCGCGTCCACCGTCGCCGCTGCAACACCCTGGTCTTGGCCACGCGGCAGACGCTCGGCGCCGTCGGCCCCGCCCCTCTGGACGGCAACAACAACCAGGGCGGCAGGACGGAGGACGAGGAGGACGCCCGGAGGGAGAGGAGGGGCGCCAGGAGGACCAACGCCAGGCCCCGAGGAGCGGCGGCGGAGGAGGAGACGGAGACGGAGGAAGAGAGAGAGATGGGCGAGCTGCTGCGCGTGCAGCCGCTGGTCAACGTGCTGAGGCAGAAGATTCTCTGCTTGCCGCTGCCAGAACCGCTCAAGAAGTTCCTCCTCTTCTACAGGAACAAGTGACCATTCCACACCATTCCACTGACCCCTAATCTACTTGTCTGAATGTACAGAACCTCCCCTTTTGTATAGAACATCCACTTACTACAGTGGGGATCAAAACTATCTAGTCAGCAAGTTCTCCCACTTGGGATGATGGCGGAGGTCCATGGTTTTCATCGTGGGTGCACTTCAGCTGTGAGAGACAGAATGTGAAGAAAAAATCCAGGAGTTCACATTGTGGGGATTTTGAAGAATTTATTTGTGAATTATGGTGGAAAATAAGTATTTGGTCAACAATTCAAAGCTCTCACTGATGGCTCGGAGTCTCAGGATGCATGGCCCCGTTCGTTCTTTCCTTGGCGCGGGTCGGTCGTCCTGTCCCCTTGGCGGAGGGGCAGCCCCGGGGCGCGGTGTTTCCGCCCCCATGCTTCGCGGTGGGTGTGGTGTTCTTGGGATGCAACTCAGTATTCTTCTTCCTCCAAACACCACGAGTTGAGTTTATACCAAAATGGATACATGGATGATACAGCAGAGGATTGAACTATGGATTGGGGCGGCATAGCTCGGTTCGTAGAGCGGCCGTGCCAGCAACTTGAGGGTTGCAGGTTCGATTCCCGCTTCCGCCATTCTAGTCACTGCCGTTGTGTCCTTGGGCAAGACACTTTACCCACCTGCTCCCACTGCCACCCACACTGGTTTAAATGTAACTTAAATATTGGGTTTCACTACGTAAAGCGCTTTGAGTCACTAGAGAAAAGCGCTATATAAATATAATTCACTTCACTTCACATCTCTAAGGGAGAGCCCCGCCACCCGGCGGAGGAAACTCCCTTCGGCCGCTTGTACCCGTGATCTTGTCCTTTCGGTCATAACCCAAAGCTCATGACCATAGGTGAGGATGGGAACGTAGATCGACTGGTAAATTGAGTGCTTTGCCTTCCGGCTCAGCTACTTCTTCACCACAACGGATCGATGCAGCTTCCGCATTACTCTCGTGAATAAGACCCCGAGGTACTTGAACCCCTCCACTTATAAACATACATATTAAATCTAAATCTAAATGTGTATGTCTAATCTAAACCTAATTGTTATATATAAATCTTAAATATAAATGTTAAAATGTTAAATCTGAACCTAAATCTTAATTAAGTATGAATCTAAATCTTAAATCAAAGTCAAAGTCTAAATGTAAGCGCTACTTCATTTAAACCTAAATGTTAAATCTTATAGTAAATGTTGGATTTAAATCTTATATCTAAATATGCCTCTCAGTGCACGACACTCGTACATCTTTCTTACTGCTGAAGAAGGAAACATGACGGATACTTCATGACAAATAATGCCAATAAAGTTGTATATTTAAAAATGTTAACTCCAAACGTTTGAGTGTAAAAACAAATGCTTCACTTCCGTGTTTGACAATGAGTGTAATTGCTTCTTAGACCAAGCAGTGCAATGTGCATGAATACTTCTATTTCTATTTGTATGTGTCTTTCATCATTTTGCTGCGCTGTTACGTCATGATTGTGTCACATATGAACATTACTTTGCTGTAAACTGTCATGCCTATAAATCAGTTTTGTGTTTGATCATGTTCATGTTTTGTTTTTGGACTATTGTTTCCCGTTTTGCACTTGCTGGTCTTGTTTGTTTCCATAGTTACTCATTAGTTTCCACCTGGTCTCCAAGTCACGCTCCTGTCCTCAGCCTCACACCTGTTAGTAATCATCATCACTGTCATTATTTATACCATTCTGTTTCTGTCCTCGTCCTGGGAACTTTGCTTGCTTACTTACTATCACCACGCACCTACCTTGTCTTGCCACGCTGAATATTGATTTGACTCCGCCACGTAAGACCTTTATATTTATGCCTCTGTGCAAGTTTTTTTCTGTTTGTTTTGTATCATTGATAGTATATTTTGTTTTATTTGTATATAGTCATGCCATTGTGCTGTTTTGTTTGGAGTTTATTATAGATTATTATCCGCCACTGAGCGCGCCCTTTGTTTTGCCTTTTTGTATTTTGTATTTTTGTTTTAGCCAGTTGACGCGCTTGCTTTGGATCAGTTGTAAAGAATATGTCTTAGCTTTGAGCTGAATGGTAAAAACATCATCATGGTTAAGTTAAGTTCAGTTTAGTTTATTTCAAACATGGATACAATACAATTACAATGTAATGGATCACATATTCGCAGTTGTTTCATTAAAGCATGTCCGAAAAGGAGTAGGAAAAAACAGATCTTATTTATTCCTACCCCTTTTCATATCATAGCAGTTTCATCCAATTTCTTTGTTCTCTGTAATGAAACAGTCAATAAATAAAAAAATATATAAATACATAAATGTACCATATATACAAACCCTGTTTCCATATGAGCTGGGAAATTGTGTTAGATGTAAACAACCGATATAAACGTAATACAATTAATACAGTTAATTTGCAAATCATTTTCAACTCATATTCAGTTGAATATGCTACAAAGACAACATATTTGATGTTCAAACTGATAAACGTTTATTGAATTTTTTTGTAATCATTATCTTTAGAATTTGATGCCATGATATCATCAAAAGGTTCAGAGAATCTGGAGAAATCAATCCACATAAGCGGCATGGCCTGAAACCAACATTGAATGACCGTGACCACCAGGCATTGACAGGAGAGTCCGGTTTCAGGTTTACAACACTGTTTTATTTTTCCTATAAAGTCCGTCTTGTGCCTTTCAGCAATTGTCTTTTGTTGTCTGTCTCTCTCTCTCTCTCCCTCTCTCTCTCTCTCTCTCTCTCTCTCTCTCTCTCTCTCTCTCTCTCTCTCTCGCTCCAGCTCCAGCTCCAGCACCTTGATCCTCCCCGGCTGCTGCCTTTTAACAGAGCGACAGGTGATTAGATAACCAGGCCCTGGTGTGCCATCTACGCACCTGTTGCTGATCTCGAAGACGGTCCTGGCACACCCCGCTACACTACAGGTCCGCAGGCCACGCCCTCCTCCACAGTCGGTAACTGTCAACCTCCGGTCCGTCCCTCAAATATGTTTGAGTGCAACATAAACACAAAACTATTTCTATAGTTAGGAAATGCACAACCACATGCTAATTTATTGTATTGATTGATATATATATATATATATATATATATATATATATATATATATATATATATATATATATATATACAGTGGGGCAAAAAAGTATTTAGTCAGCCACCGATTGTGCAAGTTCTCCCACTTAAAATGATGACAGAGGTCTGTAATTTTCATCATAGGTACACTTCAACTGTGAGAGACAGAATGGGGAAAAAAATCGAGGAATTCACATTGTAGGAATTTTAAATCATTTATTTGTAAATTATGGTGGAAAATAAGTATTTGGTCACTTCAAACAAGGAACATCTTTGGCTCTCACAGACTTGTAACTTCTTCTTTAAGAAGCTCTTCTGTCATCCACTCGTTACCTGTATTAATGGCACCTGTTTGAACCCGTTATCTGTATAAATGACACCTGTCCACAGCGTCAAATAGTCAAACTCCAAACTCCACTATGGCCAAGACCAAAGAGCTGTCGAAGGACACCAGGAAAAGAATTGTAGACCTGCACCGGACTGGGAAGAGCGAATCTACAATAGGCAAGCAGCTTGGTGTGAAAAAATCAACTGTGGGAGCAATTATCAGAAAATGGAAGACATACAATCAATCAATCAATGTTTATTTATATAGCCCTAAATAACAAATGTCTCAAAGGACTGTACAAACCATTACGACTACGACATCCTCGGAAGAACCCACAAAAGAGCAAGGAAAACTCACACCCAGTGGGACGCCAGTGACAATGCTGGCTTTATTTTAACAACAAATCTTAGGGTACATTAAACACATGTTTCTTATTGCAATTTAGTCCTTATATAAAATAGTGAACGTACTAGGCAACTTGTCTTTTAGTATTAAGTAAATAAATAAAGGCTCCTAATTAGTCTGCTGACATATGCAGTAACATATTGTGTCATTAACCATTCTATTATTTCGTCAACATTATGAGGAACAACATGCAAAAATTTATTATTAATCTACTTGTTCATTTACTGTTAAAATCTTCTTACTTTCTCTCTTACGGTTAAAATGTAGTCATAATTTATTCTTCTGTTGTTTGATACTTTACATTAGTTTTGGATGAAATCACAAATTTGGGTATCAATCCGATACCAAGTCGTTACAGGATCCTACATTGGTCATATTCAAAGTCCACATGTGTCCAGGGACATATTTCCTGAGTTTATAAACATAATATGAAAAAAAAATAATATGTTGTGATGCCAAAAAATATCGACATAATCATAGTAGTATTGACTACATATGTGCCTGTACTTGGTATCATTACAATGGATGCCAATGGCGTTTGTTTACATTTTGACCCTGGTGTGCTACGGTGTGTAGTGAAGCATGTTTAGCTATTCACCATGGAGGCAAGGGTTAGTGATTTAGAAGTAGCAGAAACACTGCCAACTGCGAATGGACGTTTGCCGCTAGCTAGCTATCTATGTCTTAAAGCAACTCTTTCGGTGGGCATTTTAGTGTTATAACTTCACCTTTATTGTTAGATTTTAAGCCAAAATGAGTCAGTTTTCCTTTTTCTGTCTACACACTGTGTCCGCTTGTAAGTACTCTGTGATTGAGAGCTGCCGAACATGCTCCTCTGCTCGTCAACCAGCAATGACTCTACGTGATGACGACGCGGGCGTGGGAGCAGTACGTTTCAGAGGCGTTAAAGTACTGAAAATGATTCATTAGTATCGCAGTACTATACTAATACCGGTATACCGTACAATTCTACTACCATGAATTGATTTATGTGGACCCCGACTTAAACAAGTTAAAAAACCTATTCGGGTGTTACCATTTACTGGTCAATTGTACGGAATATGTTCTGTACTGTACTCTACTAATAAAAGTTTTAATCAATCAATCAAACCTACCTACTGTGGAAAGATCAGTTATACTGAATCATTGTGGTATTATTGTGTCAGTTTGTATACACGTGACAGTAGTTTTTGACGATTCCCGTCGCTATGCACTAGTCGTCATGAGAAAAGTGGTCGTCTTTTAGGCAAAACACTAGCGCGTTGGTCCACTGGCAGCACCAAAATCAACGAAAACTGAAAGTTCTTAAATTGGGCTTTACCATTTACATTCAGATTTAACATTTAGGTTTAGATTTGAATTTAACATATACATTTAGATTCAAGATTGAGGTTTACATATAACAATTACATCGATTTTTAGATTTAACATTGAGCTGTAATATTTTTAGTCAACATTTAATTTAAATTTGAATATGATGTAAATGAGCTAAATGTGAGAACAGTGTGTTGTATATGAGAAATACATCTGCTAGAAAGATCTGACTGAACTTTTACATTCGACACCCCATTAAAATTATGAGCTAAAGAGAATCGCCATTTCCGAACTTCCCTGCTCGTCCGTAGACACCATCAATCAATCAATCAATCAATGTTTATTTATATAGCCCTAAATCACAAGTGTCTCAAAGGGCTGCACAAGCCACAACGACATCCGCGATACAGAGCCTACCATAGCACATATACACCATAGCCTGTGTTTCCTCAGACTCTATCAACATTCCCTCAAGCATCACGAGGAAAACATAGAACAGGACGCCAAATAGAATACTAGTGGCTTAAGTCCTTTTCCTCTCATTTATGAGCTCCGTCTGCTCTTCTTTCTCCATTTTTCCGCAGGCTCTAACTCAGTCTTTATCCTCTCAGGGGTGCTCTTAAATTTGGGGATCTCAGTGGGTTTGAGTCTTTTTCTTCAAAGTCAGCATCATTTACACGATAGCTGCAAATTACACTCCTGCCGCTTGGTCCGTCCTTTTTTATGCAAGGAGTGGTCCATACTTTCTACATAATCCTCATCATTTGGAAATGTAGGCAGGCTTTTTGATTGATTGATTTAGACTTTTATTAGTACAGTTCATATTCCGTACAATTGACCACTAAATGGTAACACCCCAATAAGTTTTTCAACTTTTTTAAGTCGGGGTCCACGTTAATCAATTCATGGTAGTGACCCCAGTATAATTTCATTGGATGCTTTGTCATTCATCATCATCATCATTGTTTCATCATTTCTTTTTATTCCTTTCATGAAAATGCATACAGTATATACAAGCCATGTGCTGTTGACAATTTTATTGTTTTTAGTTTCTTATACATTTCCATGATCAGTAAGGAGCAGATGGAAGAATGCTATTCTTATATTTATCTGCCGCATTTTAACACAAATTATTTTAGATTACTTTATAACCCGAACTCCATCATACTTTTTGATTTTCGTTTAAGCATTTTCACAATGACATGTCCAATCAAAATCAAAAATCGGTTTGATATAATTCCAGTTGTCTCTTTTTGTAACTTTTTAAATTCAAAGATATTCTTGCAACTTTTTAAGTCTTTGTTTTAGAGAATTCCATGCTTTCACACCAGCAACAGACAAGCACATTTGTTTCAAATCTGTTTGCAGTCTTGGATGTTTAAAATCATACGGCCTTCTGTGGTTCTCATCTTCAGATGTGAAGACAAATAACTTTTGTAAGTCCTTCGGAAGAACTTTATTTCTAGCTTTGAACATCACTAATAGAGAAAGCAATCCTACAATGTCTTTTAGTTTTAATAATCCTGACCTAATGAAGAGTGGATTTTTGTGGTCTCTGTATCCTACTTCAAAAACTATACAAATTGCTCTTTTCTGTAAAAGCAATAAAGACATTATGTTGCTGTGATATGTATTTCCCCATATTTCTGCACAATAATGGAAGTAAGGTAGAATAAGTGAGCAATATAACATTCTCATTGTTTTATACGGGAAACTGTATTTAACCTTGTTCAAAGTAAATAAGCTTTTAGATACCTTTTTTTTCCCACATGCAATATATGAGCTTTCCATGTCACCTTTTCATCTAAGACATGGGTGTCAAACTCTGGCCCGCGGGCCAAGTTTGGCCCGCGGGCCAAGTTTGGCCCGCCGTGTAATTGCACTTGGCCCTTGAGGCAATATCAAATTAACATTAGAGTTGGCCCGCCGCTGTAACACCGCATTCACCGCTAACACTCTTACTTGCCAACCCTCTCGATTTTCATCCCGGACAACAATATTTGGGGTGGACTTTAAAGGCACTGCCTTTGGCGTTCTCTACAACCTGTCGTCACGTCCGCTTTTCCTCCATACAAACAGCGTGCCGGCCCAGTCACATAATATATGCGGCTTATACACACACACAAGTGAATGCAAGGCATACTTGGTGAACAGCCATACAGGTCACACTGAGGGTGGCCATATAAATAACTTTAACACTGTTACAAATATGCGCCACACTGTGAACCCACACCAAACAAGAATGACACATTTCGGGAGAACATCTGCACCGTAACACAACATAAACACAACAGAACAAATACCCAGAACGCCTCGCAGCACTAACTCTTCCGGGACGCTACAATATACACCCCCCGCTATCACCAAACCCCGTCCACCTCAACCCCACCGCCGAAAAGAGGCATTCAATTTTAATTTTAATTTTATTTGATATGCCATTGATAATAATATGCCATTATTATTATTATTTGAAACTCGATTTTGCATGTCACTATAAAGTTATATAAGCCTTGCTTGTTCAATATTCAATGCAAAACTTGTTTGGGTCCCTATTAAAAGGTTAATTTGTTCAACCTCAGCCCGCGGCTTTGTTCGGTTTTAAACTTTGGCCCACTTTGTATTTGAGTTTGACACCCCTGATCTAAGATGACCCAAAGAAATCTGATTTCAGACACCTTCTCAATTTTCACATTAAATTCATTATTTTACATTTTATATGCACTTCTTCATGTAAACCAGGACCCCCGGCAGGGCCTTGTGCAAAGCGTGTGGTCTCCATTTAGGGCGGGGCGACCCAGTTCATGTGTCCCAATAATTTTGTCTCTGAACACTTAAAGTGTCTTTGTGTTCTGGGCTAAATTGATACAAGGCATGTGAGTGCGGCCTTCCATTTCTGACAGAGCGAATTTTAAAGAAAATTGGTTGTCTCCTCCAATTTGAAGTTCTTCTCCTGTTACCTTCAGAGGGCCTAGTTTGTCGAGTCCTGCTCCAAGGCGGTCATCGGCGTGCATTTGCACTTCAAAGTTAGCCACATGGTTCATGTGGCGAGCGAGTGAGCGCAATTTGGCTCTCTGTGTGGAAGTTAGAGTTTGGATGATTCCCTTGAAAGAAACTGATTTCGGCCGCTGAAATTTTAGCTGCATTATTCGAGGCTGCTGCGTTGGCTTTTGGATATTTTTTTATATCAAGGTTTTGGGCGTTCAATTGCAAGATAGACTGCGGTGTTGCACTGTCGCCATGATGGCTGCATTGATGTCAGCCACAACATTAGGTACACTTGCACAATCTAAACTCTTGTGGTTAGAGCAGGGGTGTCAAACTCAAATACAGAGTGGGCCAAAATTTAAAAGAACAAAGCCGCGGGACGAGGTTGAACAAATTAACCCTTTAGTAGGGACCCAAACAAGTTTTTCATTGAATATTGACCAAGGCAGGCTTATATAGATTTATAGTGACATGCAAAATCCAGTTTCAAATAATAATAATTAAATAAATAAATACATTTAATAATTAATAATAATTAGAAAATATCAATGGCATGTCAAATAAAATAAAAACACAAATTTAATGCCTTTTTTCGGCGGCGGGTTTGAGTTGGGGCGGGGTTTGGTGGTAGCGGGGGTGTATATTGTAGCGTCCCGGAAGAGTTAGTGATGCAAGGAGTTCTGGATATTTGTCCGGTTGTGTTTATGTTGTGTTACGGTGCGGATGTTCTCCTGAAATGTGTTTGTCATTATTGTTTGCTGTGGGTTCACAGTGTAGCGCATATTTGTAACAGTGTTAACCTTGTTTATACGGCCACCCTCAGTGTGACCTGTATGGCTGTTGACCAAGTATGCGTTGCATACACTTGTGTGTGTGTCTGAGCCGCATATATTATGTGAGTGGGCCGGAACGCTGTTTTTATGGAAGAAAAGCGGACGTGGCGACATGTAGAGAACGACAAAAGCAGTGCTTTTACGGCCCGCCCCCAATATTATTGTCCGGTTGGAAATCGGGAGAAATTCGGGAGGGGCACTGAACTTCGGGAGTCTCCCGGGAAAATTGGGAGGGTTGACGAGTATGATTATTAGCGGTAAATGTGGTGTTACGCCGGCGGGCCAGCTCTAATGTTAATTTGATATTGCCTCAAGGCCCAAATGAAATTACACGGCGGGCCAAATTTGGCCCACGGGCCAGAGTTTTACACCCATGCTCTATGACAGGGGTGTCTAAGTCAAATACAGAGTGGGCCAAAATTTTAAACTGAACAAACCCACGGGCCACGGTTGAACAAATTAACCCCGCAAATTAACCCCGCTACCACCAAACCTGCGGGGTTTGATGGTAGCGGGGGGGTATACATTGTAGCGTCCCGGAATAGTTAGTGCTGCAAGGGGTTCTGGGTATTTCTTCTGTTGCGTTACGGTGCGGGTGTTCTCCCGAAATGTGTTTGTCATTATTATTTGGTGTGGGTTCACGGTGGGCGCATATTTGTAACAGTGTTAACCATGTTTATACGGCCACCCTCAGTGTGACCTGTATGACTTTTGAGAAATTCGGGAGGGGCACTGAACTTCGAGAAGTCTCCCGGGAAAATTGGGAGTGTTGACGAGTATGAGTATTAGCGGTGAATGTGGTGTTACGTCGGCGGGCCAGCTCTAATGTTAATGTGATATTGCCTCAAGGGGCCAAATGAAATTACACGGCGGGCCAAATTTGGCCCGCGGGCCAGAGTTTGACACCCATGGGTTAGAGTGTCCGCCCTGAGATCGGCAGGTCGTGAGTTCAAACCCCAGCCGAGTCATACCAAAGACTATAAAAATGGGACCTGTTACTACCTCCCTGCTTGACACTCAGCATCAAGGGGTCGGAATTGGGGGTTAAATCACCAAAATGATTCCCAGGCGTGGCCACCGCTGCTGCTTTCTGATCCTCTCACCTCCCAGGGGGTGGAACAATTGGATGGGTCAAATGCAGAGGATAATTTCACCACACCTAGTGTGTGTGTGTGACTATCAGTGGTACTTTAACTTTACAAAACCTATATAAAAAAAGGTTCCTTTACTGAATTATAATTGTTAATATAGTGTGTGTATTATCCTAGATGTAGTTAACTGCGCTGGATGACACAAAGGCGCATTTTTAACATATTGTTTAATAAGGTTACCAAATTATGACTAAATTTTGGGTATCATGGAAACTACCACAGGTTGCAAATCAAAACAAGGCATAGTTATGATTTTTTAAGGGCTTTAATTCGTCTTACAGCTCTTGTATCTTATTAAATATTAGGTTCCCAAACTGTGGTTTGTGTACTACACGTGCATAATCAAAAGCGGTGTTTTTCGAGCCAAGTCGGAGGCACACCACCGCACAAAACATTAAAAAATGAAACTCAGCTGCCGATATAGACAATAAAAATGTGTTGTCGCAATTGTTGGATATGACTTTAAACCAAAGTCTCAAAGTAGGTGTACGACCTTTCACATCACGCCGTGACATATTTTGAGTTTGTTGTTGTATTCATGTGTGTAGTGTTTTCGTTCTTGTCTTGCGCTCCTATTTTGGTGGCTTTTTTTTATTTTTTGGGTATTTTCCTGTAGCAGTTTCATGTCTTCCTTGACCGCTATTCCCCACACCTGCTTTGTTTTAGCAATCAAGAATATTTGACTTGTTTTCATCCTTCATTGTAGAGAAATTGTTGATTGTCATGTCATGTTGTGATGTACATTGTGGACGCCGTCTTTGCTCCACAGTAAGTCTTTGCTGTCGTCCAGCATTCTGTTTTCGTTTACTTTGTAGCCAGTTCAGTTTTAGTTTCGTTCTGCCTAGCCTTCCTTAGGCTTCAATGTATTTTCTTAGGGGCACTCACCTTTTGTTTATTTTTGGTTTAAGCATTAGAAACCTTTTTACCTGCACAATGCCTCCCCCTGTTTCCGACATCTACAAAGCAATTAGCTCCCTGCTGCCACTTTCTGATATGGAAGAGTATAACTTGGTAAGTCTGGCGATCTCCAGACAGTACAGACACTCAACAGCAACACATTATTTGCGGATTATAATTACTCGTTTGCAAAAAATATTTTTAACCCAAATAGGTGAAATTAGATAATCTCCCACGGCACACCAGACTTTATCAGTGGTTTAAAAACACTGATTTAAGGGATGATTAAACTACAGTCTTTTAGTTTCTTATATTCAAACAGTGTTACTGGTCAAACTGTGCATAATAATAATAACATTAAATATTCTGGAATAAACTCTCTGCCTTGTTTTTAAATGAATACTTGGCTCTACTCTGCTACTGTATTTTAATGTTGGTCATTATGGTGGTATTTGGAGAGCCAAGTTTTTTCTGAGGTGGTACGTAGAGGCAAAACTTGTACAACCATTGGATTAGAGCAGTGGTTCTCAACCTTTTTTCGGTGATGTAACCCTAGTGAACATTTTTTTAATTCAAATATCCCCTAATCAGAGCAAAGCATTTTTGGTTGAAAAACAGAGATAAAGAAGTAAAATACAGCACTATGTCATCAGTTTCTGTTTTTTTTTAATTGTATAACAGTGCAAAACATTGCTCATTTGTAGTGGTCTTTCTTGAACTATTTGGAAAAAAGATATAAAAAACACCTAAAAACTTGTTCAAAAATAAACAAGTGATTCAATTATAAATAAAGATTTCTACACATAGAAGTAATCATCAACTTAAAGTTGATGATTACTTCGACCCAACTCTCTCCTTTGAGTCACACATTAAAAGCGTTACTAAAACGGCCTTCTTTCATCTCCGTAATATCGCTAAAATTCGCTCCATTTTGTCCACTAAAGACGCCGAGATCATTATCCATGCGTTTGTTACGTCTCGTCTCGATTACTGTAACGTATTATTTTCGGGTCTCCCCATGTCTAGCATTAAAAGATTACAGTTGGTACAAAATGCGGCTGCTTAGACTTTTGACAAGAACAAGAAAGTTTGATCATATTACGCCTGTACTGGCTCACCTGCACTGGTTTCCTGTGCACTTAAGATGTGACTTTAAGGTTTTACTACTTACGTATAAAATACTACACGGTCTAGCTCCAGCCTATCTTGCCGATTGTATTGTACCGTATGTCCCGGCAAGAAATCTGCGTTCAAAAGACTCCGGCTTATTAGTGATTCCTAGAGCTCAAAAAAAGTCTGCGGGCTATAGAGCGTTTTCCGTTCGGGCTCCAGTACTCTGGAATGCCCTCCCGGTAACAGTTCGAGATGCTACCTCAGTAGAAGCATTTAAGTCTCACCTTAAAACTCATCTGTATACTCTAGCCTTTAAATAGACCTCCTTTTTAGACCAGTTGATCTGCCGCTTCTTTTCTTTCTCCTATGTTCCCCCCTCCCTTGTGGAGGGGGTCCGGTCCGATGACCATGGATGAAGTACTGGCTGTCCAGAGTCGAGACCCAGGATGGACCGCTCGTCGGGACCCAGGATGGACCGCTCGCCTGTATCGATTTGGGACATCTCTACGCTGCTGATCCGCTTGAGATGGTTTCCTGTGGACGGGACTCTCGCTGCTGTCTTGGAGCCACTATGGATTGAACTTTCACAGTATCATGTTAGACCCGCTCGACATCCATTGCTTTCGGTCCCCTAGAGGGGGGGTTGCCCACATCTGAGGTCCTCTCCAAGGTTTCTCATAGTCAGCATTGTCACTGGCGTCCCACTGGATGTGAATTCTCCCTGCCCACTGGGTGTGAGTTTTCCTTGCCCTTTTGTGGGTTCTTCCGAGGATGTTGTAGTCGTAATGATTTGTGCAGTCCTTTGAGACATTTGTGATTTGGGGCTATATAAATAAACATTGAAAGTGCCCTCTTTGGAGATTGTAATAGAGATCCATCTGGATTCATGAACTTAATTCTAAACATTTCTTCACAAAAAAAGAAATCTTTAACATCAATATTCATGGAACATGTCCACAAAAAATATAGATGTCAACACTAAATCTACTCAGTGGCCTAGTGGGTAGAGTGTCCGCCCTGAGATCGGTAGGTCGTGAGTTCAAACCCCGGCTGAGTCATACCAAAGACTATAAAAATGGGACCCATTACCTCCCTGCTTGGCACTCAGCATTAAGAGTTCGAATTGGGGGTTAAATCACCAAAAAGGATTCCCGGGTGCGGCACCGCTGCTGCCCACTGCTCCCCTCACCTCCCAGGTGGTGATCAAGGGTGATGAGTCAAATGCAGAGAATAATTTCGCCACACCTAGTGTGTGTGTGACAATCATTGGTACTTTAACTTAACATATTGGATGGTTGTATTTTTTCCACAGTTTACGAACTTACATTCATATTTTGTTGAAGTATTATTCAATAAATATATTTATAAAGGATTTTTGAATTGTTGCTATTTTTAGAATATTAAAAAAAAAAAATCACGTACCCCTTGGCATACCTTCAAGTACCCCCAGGGGTACGCGTACCCCCATTTGAGAACCACTGGATTAGAGTGTACAGGTGTGCCTAATGAAGTGTCCAGTAAAGGGTTTTGGGGATGGAAGTTATTAGGAGCCACATTACATGCAAACAGACCTACAACTGGAAAATGCAAACCGCACACTTAGCGTGACAGCACTTTAATGCCATTTCTTTTATTACTAACTTTATTATTTTGGATGGTCACATATCATTCCTGCACCGGCATTTAGTGCCAGCAGCCACATCATATACTAGTCTTCTTTGTTTCACAACACACGCGAAAATAAAATCTTTACAAAATGACAACTCAGCTTTCTTTGTGTTGTTTTTTTTTCTATCTCAAACCAAGAATTTTGACACATGTCGGTGAATCATAGAACATGCGGTGTTGTGTTTCGCTACAAGGCAAAGAGAGCACAAATATGCTGAATTAGAGTGATTATGTGAGGTTTACTGACATCAGTAGAGTTGCATTTGATGTGACTAAAGTGAACAAATCTACCCGGTTCTCTGGGAAACATTCTCCTTCTTCTTTACTCATATCTTTCTCTTCCAGCCAGGACAAATGCTTGACCTGCAGCCTCCATTCCTGCACAGATTTAGAAGACCCTGCCCGTGCCCCCAGCTCCATAAAGCTGCTTTCCGAGGCTCTCTCTATACCTGCAGGATCACATCCTTTCTCTGGATATTCCAACTTCTCTCCAGTGAGTTTACTTTTAATCCAAACTGTCCTGAAATATAAATGTCCTTTGCTCTTCCCACCACATACAGTCTTGGTCAAAAGTTTAAATACACTTGTAAAGGACATAATGTCATTGCTGTCTTGAGTTTCCAATAATTTCTACAACTCTTATTTTTTGTTATAGAGTGATTGGAGCACATACTTGTTGGTAACAAAAAAACATTCATGAAGTTTGGTTCCTTTATGAATTTATTTTGGGTCTAGTTCAACTAAATGTATTTGTTTTCTGACCTGGAGTTGTTTCTTTAGCATTGTCCACATGTTTAAGTCAGGACTTTGGGAAAGCCATTCTAAAACCTTAATTCTAGTCTGATATAGCCATTCCTTGACCACTTTTGAAGTGTGTTTGGGGGTCATTGTCCTGTTGCAACACCCAACTGGGCCCAAGACCCAACCTCCGGGCTTGTCCGGAAAAATTTGAAGGTAATCCTCCTTTTTCATTGTCCCATTTACTCTCTGTAAAGCACCAGCTCCATTGGCAGCAAAACAAGTCCAGAGCATAATACTACCACTGCCATGCTTGACGGTAAGCATGGTGTTCCTGGGATTAAAGGCCTCACACCTTTTGTCCTCCAAACATATTACTGGGTATTGTGGCCAAACAGCTACATTTTTGTTTCATCACATTTTCAGTAGACTCATAATAAATTCATAAAAAAACCAAACTTCATGACTGCTTTTTGTGACCAACAAGAATGTGCAATCACTCTATCACAAAAAAACAAGAGAAATTATTGGAAATTCAAGACAGCCATTGTCAGGGGTATTTGTTGATGAACCCCAAGATGCAGAGACGGAGGCCAGCATAGAATAGGAAAACATGATTTAATTGAAATAATAGAACAAAAACAAACAAAAAGCGCGCACATGGGCGGAATAACAAACTAAAGGTCTTTAGCATAGAAGCTAGTGGATAGCAAACAGGAAAAAACTGGAAATGGCTAATGCTAACAGAAACAGCTTACCGCTACGACGACCAGGACAAAATGTAGCACGACAGATAGTAGTTGTAACAAAACGACACGACAAGAGCGACATGTGGCAATGAAAATACAAATGACAATACAATAATTCAGCCACTGACACAACACAAAGCAGGTACAAATAGGAGCGGGCTGATTGGCAACTGGTGTGGCCAGGGGCCAATCAACCACAGCTGAGGAGGAACACAGCACTCAGGGAACGAGACAGGAAGCTGACAAAATAAGAGCACTAGACAGGAACTAAGGACAGGAAATACTAAACACAGAGGAAACAGACAAATGCAGAGGAAAAAACTAAAACATAGACAAACTGTCAGGGGAAAGCCTGACAGCCATGACATTATGTTCTTCACAAGTGTATGTAAACTTCGGACCACGACTGTATGTGACTGATGAAAATGCTATCCTTCATTTCCTATGTCAGAAAATATCCGCCACTAAACATAATAAAAACGTTTTTTTTTAAACTTCTACAAAAATATCAAATCTATTCTGATCTCCTCAGTTGAGACACCAGGAAACATTCACTGAGATGAGGATAAAAAGACCATAATGACACTGTAAGTTACCGATAAAAAATTTCAATGCACAACGTTGTCTTGTGAGTGTTTATTTAAAAAAATGTTCAATGTATATTGAGATGTAAATATGTGAGAGTTCATGTTCAAAGACAAACACATTCAAAACTTGGGCAGCACGGTGGAAGAGGGGTTAGTGCATGTGCCTCACAATACGAAGGTCCTGAGTAGTCCTGGGTTCAATCCCGGGCTCGGGATTTTTCTGTGTGGAGTTTGCATATTCTCCCAGTGACTGTGTGGGTTCCCTCCGGGTACTCCGGCTTCCTCCCACTTCTAAAGACATACACCTGGGGATAGGTTGATTGGCAACACTAAATTGGCCCTAGTGTGTGAATGTGAGTGTGAATGTTGTCTGTCTATCTGTGTTGGCCCTGCAATGAGGTGGCGACTTGTCCAGGGTGTACTCCGCCTTCCCCCTCGATTGTAGCTAAGATAAGAAAATGGATGGATGGATGGACATTCAAAATTTGGTACACCGACTAAGAATATTAAAGAATAAAGTTAATGCCAAAAGTGCTGTAGTAGATTACATACAGCATAAATTCAAATCGTAACCATAACCACACTGCCTCAATTGCACTCTACCGCAAGTTGTATACTCCTCCTCTTTTACCCTGCCTTTTGGTTGCTCTTTTATGGATTAAGTGCAGCAAATAATGCGAAACCCATGCATAGATTCAACCCTTTTGATCCTTGTTGAAGTACAATGCGGTAGTAGTGCATATATGGATATACTTCCAGTGACATACTTTCAAAACCCTGCTACTGATTAGTTAAGTAGTTTTTTGGCTAGGGAAACATGTTTATGTAGAGCTTTGTCCTTGTTTTATACTGCTGGATTCACACACACACACACACACACACATGCACGCACGCATACACACACACACACACACATTCTTGTATTCGTTACCTCCTTGAGACCTCTGAATAATGCCTACTTCTTTAGGACCACACTTTCTAAATATATAAAGATTTGTATTTACAACATTATTAATATATACATGCTATGCAAATACAAAAACGCTTGTTTTGAAAAATTAGTTGGAAAAAGGTCACAATTTCAAACAAAAAACATAGCAATTTGGCAGTATTATAATAAAAGTTGTAATTTTTACTCCACGCAAGTCAAAATTTTACAACAAAACCCGAACATTTGTGCAACGTTGTGATAAATGTTGCAATTTTACTCAATAACAGTCATGATTTAACAAAAAAAGCTTAAGATGTTGACAATTTTATGAAGAGTCGTAATTTTACTCGACAAGTCACAATTTTCTAAAAAAAAAAAAAAAACTAAAAATGTTAGCAATATTATAATCCATCCATCCATTTTCTACCACTTATTCCCTTTTGGGCCTATCTCAGCTACAATTCGGTCGGAAGGCGGGGTACACCCTGGACAAGTCGCAACCTCATCGCAGGCCAACACAGATAGACAGACAACATTCACACACTAGGGCCAATTAGTGTTGCCAATCAACCTATCCCCAGGTGCATGTCTTTGGAGGTGGGAGGAAGCCGGAGTACCCGGAGGTAACCCACGCATTCACGGGGAGAACATGCAAACTCCACACAGAAAGATCCCGAGCCTGGATTTGAACCCAGGACTGCAGGAACTTCGTATTGTGAGGCAGACGCACTAACCCCTCTGCCACTGTGAAGCCCAATATTATAATGATAATCCAAATTTACAAAGCAAAATTTTACCAAAATAATGGTCCCAATTTTACAAGATCAACAAAAAAATTGGCAATATTGTGATAAGTCAGAATTTTACATGACACATGTCACCAATTTGCATTAAAAAGTAATAATTTAACATAAAAAAGTAATAATTTTATGAGAAAATATTGCAATATTACAGAAACAGAAAGAATATGAGAAATTGACACATTGTGAGAAAAAGACTGCTTTTAGTTAATTTAGAAAACGTTTGATTGTAATTGTTTTTTAATCTTCATTATTTACTTCAAGTTATTATAGTATGTCTATATACATATTTATTTTTTATTTTATTTGTATTAATTTTGGACAAAGGGGGCGCATTTCAATTTCTTACACACACTTGTTATTCCATATGTTTGCCAGAGGGGGAGCACTTCAAAATTTTACACACAATTGTTATTTCATATGTTGACCAGAGGGGGAGCACTTTTAAAACCGACACAATTGGAAAAATCCCTCCTTTTTGGGACCACCCTAAGTTTGATAGATTTCACCACCAGGGGTGCAAATGAGATCTCTATGTTAGTTTTTTTGTAATATGCTTGAGGCCGATAACAAACCACAGATGGCCTCTGTGCCGCACTTTGGGCAACACAGCTGTAGAAGATAACTGTTAATAGCCACTAAAATCTTAGTACCGTAGTGTGTTTGTTCATCCTATGGTCACATATGGGACGCGGGTTGTCTTACGTCAGCACCGGTAGTCGTAAAGCCGTTTTTTCTGGGATGAATAGGGAAGTCCTTCTTTAGCTGCTGTCTTGTTTTAACATATATTCCTGCCTTTGCACCAGTCGATGTTTACTTTTGAATACACATTAAATCAACAAAATATCCTGACTTTGGAGCAATGTTCACGGACTCTAGTATTTGGCTCTCTATTAGATGCAATGGTTTTCGTATAGGGAGCATGATTTCGGTCCTAACTTGTTCACTCATTTGGAAGTACTTTTCCTTGCTGATGTCTCAGGAAGGGTAGAAATACAAGAACACACACAAACACACATGCACACAGACTAGTTCGTGGTGAGGCCATTGTCTTGCTGTCCAGATTGATTTATGAGTATCCTCTTCAAACGTACTCGTATATTTTTGGCCCGCACTACTTTCCAACCATCTCCATGTCCTTAAAGTCTCATTATTCTCGTCGTTGCGCGTCCACGCCCTGCCTAGCTGCTTGCTCTGCTGGCACAAACAGCCTCCATGGAAAAGACACAGTCAACAAGTGTCACCACAGAGGTCCACTGCCCTGCATGGGTGGCAGTGTTGGGCACCCAGCCTGCTCTGCTCGGGTTTTCCACTGTGGAACCTGCCAGACCCGATGCATGATTCGCATAGTTTGTTTCCTCCGGTTCCCCCCCAATATTTTCTCTGAGTCATCTTTTCATCTCGCTGCCAGCCAACTTGCGCGGCCAATTTGGCTGAATTTTCCAATAAACAAGCAAGAGTAGTGGTTTTGATCTCGCGTCACAATAGCGCAGGCGACCTTGCTGCATCTAATGGAATAGATTTGATTCTTCTTGTGCACGCTCTCATATATTATGCATAATGCAATATTTTGTCAGGGTTGACAGACTGTGATCATTACCATGGAGGCTGCTCTTTGTGCTGCGGTTGTTGTTCTGCCATTGTCATTGTGTTTCTTCTTGACACACATTGAACAGTTTAAAAAGGACGATAGCAGGTTTGCTACTCAATTATTCAGTATGACAACCTTCTTTAGCTCCCACTTTGGTTTGCACGCACATCACAACATATCATAGCAATCCCAGCCACCATAAAAATATGTCCCCGATGTCATTGGGACGGCGTGGCGCAGTGGGATAGTGCCCGTGCGCAACCCGAGGGTCCCTGGTTCAAATCCCACCTAGTACCAACCTCGTCACGTCTGTTGTGTCCTGAGCAAGATACTTCACCCTTGCTCCTGATGGGTGCTGGTTGGTGCCTTGCATGGCAGCTCCCTCCATCAGTGTGTGAATGTGTGTGTGAATGGGTAAATGTGGAAGTAGTGTCAAAGCGCTTTGAGTACCTTGAAGGTAGAAAAGCGCTATACAAGTACAACCCATTTATTGTTTTTTTAACCATAGGCGTTGTTCAGAGCTGTGTATTGTGAAAGTATGGTCAACTGGGTAGCAAACATGGCGCCCTCCAGTCACACGAGATGCTTTTGACCAATCCAAAGATCTTCTAAACCAGTGGTTCTCAACCTTTTTTCAGTGATGTACTTTACTTATAATTCAATCACTTGTTTATTTTTCAACAAGTTTTTAGTTATTTTTATATCTTTTTTTCCAAATAGTTCAAGAAAGACCACTACAAATGAGCAATATTTTGTACGGTTATACAATTTAATAAATCAGAAACTGATGACATAGTGCTGTATTTTACTTCTTTATCTCTTTTTTTCCAGACATAAATGCTTTGCTCTGATTAGGGGGTACTTGAATTAAAAAATGTTCACAGGGAGTACATCACTGAAAAAAGGTTGAGAACCACTGCCTCTTCAAGGTTTCTCATAGTCATCATTGTCACCGAGGTCCCACTGGGTGTGAGTGTTCCTTGCCCTTATGTGGACCCTACCGAGGATGTTGTAGTGGTTTGTGTTGTGGTTTGTGCAGCCATTTGAGACACTAGTGATTTAGGGCTATATAAATAATCATTGATTGATTGATTGATAATAGCAGCAAAAGGTAGACAGACTTCATTTTGAACCCTATGGGTCAGGAATGGGATGGCACTTCAAGTTCATATGTGAGTCAAGGCAGGTGGCCAAATACTTTTGGCAATATTGTGTATTTTTCATCAGTCCCTTCTTATGCAGTATATTTGATTAGTACGTACTGTATTTTTCTAATCAGTTTGACCAGAGCTTAAGGTCTATGTGTTAAATAAGTCATCTTTGTGATTAACATCTGGTTTCATTTCATTAAAAAAACAAGAGTAATATTACTAATTCAGTGTTAATATTTGAGTGTGGCCACGTCCCCTCTGCAGTGAAAAGGTTAAGAATCCCTTCCTTAGGTAATGTAATATTTACTTGACATTCGGGGTATCCTGATCTGGTATTTATATGGAATATATGTCCAATGTCAGCAAAAAAACAAGAAATTTAGCATCTATATTCCCCAATACAAGCAGTCCCGCAGCGCGTTTACTTGTGCAAAGCTGACATCCAGTTAACGTCCAAATATCCTCGGATAAGCACACAAGGTTGATCTTTTCTTGTGTTTTAGTGAAGTCATTTAAAAAAGGTGAACATGGAGATGTAGGCTACTACCAGGAGCTAGCAGCTACACAACTGCTAAGCACACAAGCTCGATGTACACAATAACTGTGTCCTTAATTGAACAATATTGCATTTTGAAAACATGACACTTGTCAATATAAACATCCTTCCATCCATGTTCTACCGCTTGTCCCTTTTGGAGTCGCGGGGGGTGCTGGAGCCTATCTCAGCTGCATTCGGGCGGAAGCAAGTATCAAATAGTCATAGTTGCATATTACTTACAGATACAAAGTTTCTAAGGCAGAAGAATGTTAGAAAGTATCCAGTATCAAATGTGTTCGCATCATTCAATGCACTATATGATGCTTTTAAAACATTGAATTTGTTTGACCACTACGTAAATTTAAAAGCATAAATTTGAGTTTCCTGTTTTCATTCCTACCACTGTTTTCTGAATAATTTCACTTGACTTAAACTTTTGTGACATTCCATTCTTCCAAAATAATACATGTATGTACTTTTATGCCATAAGTTTAGTTTGTTTCATACCTACAGTTGTTCTATCTTTGACTACGTTTATTTGATCCAGCATTTTACAATCCACGCTCTAAAATAATAAAAACCTATACCTATGAATCCTCTTGATATCATATCAGATTAATATGGTATCACTCAAGGCTCCAATATATGTATATCTGCACCTTATTGCTTTTTTTTATCCTGCACTACCATGAGCAAATTCCACAAAATTCCGTTCTTATCTGTACTGTAAAGTTCAAATTTGAATGACAATAAAAAGGAAGTCTAAAATATCAGTTCCGTATCGGAAGTAAAAAATTTAAATCCGGACCATAGGGCGCAACGAATTATAAGGTGAACTGCCGATGAATAGTCTATTTTTGATGTTTTTTCATATACATGTATAAGGCGCACTGGATTATAGGGCTGCGATGAATTGGCGACTTGTCCAGGGTGTAGACCGCCTTCCGTCTGATTGTAGCTGAGATAGGCACCAGCGCCACCCGCGACCCCAAAAGGTAATAAGCGGTAGAAAATGGATGGAGGGATGGATGGATTACAGGGCACATTAAAGGAGTCATATTTTATTAGAATTTTTCTAAACTGAAATAACATGTACTGGTGGTTCTTAGGTCAAAATGTTCCATAAATGACGTTTTACAGATCATCTCCAAGCCGCTTTCTGACAGTCGCTTCAGGATGCGCCGTTTTGTGGCCGGTCTTATTTATGTGACTCACTTTCGGCAGCATCTTCTCCCCGTCATCTTTGTAGTAGCGGTGTAGCGTGCAAGGACGGGAGTGGAAGAAATGTCAAAAGATGGAGCTAACTGTTTTAATGACATTCAGACTTTACTTAAATCAATAACGGTGCAGCCTGTTCTCATCCGGAAACAACAACACTGGAAATGTGTCCTGTGAACAAACATCCGACCGGAAAGCTCTAATAACTCAAGTTTCTTGGGTGAATAATGTAAACTCACAACACCGGTATGTTTTAGCGCTTTCATGACAAGTTTACTGAAAGAAATAACTAAGAACTTAACACTACTTTATACTAGAAATGGCAACAGCAGAGGATGAATGAGAAAAAGATGGAGAAAAAGTAGAGGCTTATGGACTTCAGCGTCAGTGTGGACGAGCAATTTTTCAGGATGTATGCAGATCCCAAATACAGATCAGCAGGTACACAGCAGGTAAGAAAAGTTGCTTTTGCATAATATTGCGAAACAAAACGTTGTATAATACATCTCACCTCATACACATACACTATAATAATACTCGTATGTTAAATGTGCTGACAACCCTTCAAGCAGTGCGGCTTCATAGCTTACCAAAGTCGTAGTAAAACATTTTGATGGACTTTTGAGCGCCGTGTGTAATGTTCTATATTTTCAATGGAACATTTAAAATGTTGGTGTTGTTTACTTGAGACATATTGCCAATATAGTGGCATTATACATACCTCTTATGTTTGACTGCCATCTACTGGTCACACTTATTACACCATGTACCAAATAAAATAGCTTTGAGTTGAGTAAGCTCAACCAAACTTATGAACGGACTGGATTACAAGGCGCACTGTTGAGTTTTGAGGACAAAAAAAAAGGATTTTAAGTGCGCCTTGTAGTCCGTAAAATACGGTAATCAACATTTTCACTGATTAACATACTGCTTAAACACTTTTTGTCCCGAATATGAGCCTGAATATAAAAAAAACAACAATTTGTTAATACCTACATTTTTAAATCTATTTATTTTTATTTGTATTTGTTTTCAATAAAAAAAGGTATTACCTTACCCATAAGGTGTGATTATATTTTTGTTGCATTGCAATTAGAAGTTGTTTTTCACTGATATTAAAAACATGATTTATGATTTTGTTTAAAAAAAATACAAGGTCTTGCAAAAGAAGGGTTGTCTTATGTTTCGGGTCAATTTGATATGAAAAAATAAGAACTGTGCTATTAGCCTCCAAAGTTTGTGTAGTTTACGCATAGACCTTCTAACTACTGAACCAACCAACAGTAATCAGAATAATTAAATAAAATATCTTCCACGAATAACTTCACAATATAAGGACTGTCTGAGATGGCAGTCAGACAGTATTTCCCTGCCACCAGTAGCAGCAGGTTTTGCATCTCTGTGGACACTTAAGTCTTTTTCTGTGTCGCTTCCAAGAAGTTAGTGTCTGCCAATGATGTCTCCAGAGCAAAAGTGGCACTGTCAAGGCACGACAGCCCTGTCAGCCTCGCTAATATCTGTCTCCGTGGTCATTCTCCCCCTGGCTCTGCTTCTTTCTCTGACTCATCATCTTCCCTTCTCTTTCTCTCCTTGACACCACTTCGCCAGCCTGAAAGTAAACATTTGTATTTGTGTTCCGCTCTACCTACGTCGACTGGAGTAGGCTCCAGCTTCCTTACCGGAAAATGAATGATAGATCATTTAGTTGGATGTTCACCGGGCCCCATTAAGCAATGAGTTCCTAACTTTTCCTCTTGTCTTTCTTCCTAAGTGATTTCCAAAGAGTAGTCCATTTAAATTCAAGACGTGATCTTAAACGGCTCAATTGTTCCCACCTGCTGTTCTTAAGTTGCTGAATGCCAAATGGTTAGCGAGTGCTTGCCTATCATAATTTGCACATAAACACGCCCTTGTTTCATACTTGCCAACCCTCCCGATTTTTCCGTCAGACTCCTGAATTTCAGTGCCCATCCCGAAAATCTCCCAGGGCAACCACTCTCCTGAATTTCCCCCAATTTCCACCCAGACAAAAATATTGGGAGCGTGCCTTAAAGGCACTGCCTTTAACGTCCTCTACAACCTGTCGTCACGTCCGCTTTTCTTTCGTACATACAGCGTGTCGACCCAGTCACATACTACATGCAACTTTTACAGACACACGTAAGTGAATGCAAGGCATACTTGATCAACAGCCATACAGATCACACTGAGGGTGGCCGTATAAACAACTTTAACCCTGTTAAAAATATGCGCCACACTGAAAAGCCGCACCAAACAACAATGACAAACACATTTCGGGAGAACATCTGCACCGTTGGATGTTCACCGGGCCCCATTAAGCAATGAGTTCCTAACTTTTCCTCTTGTCTTTCTTCGTAAGTGATTTCCAAAGAGTAGTCCATTTAAATTCAAGACGTGATCTTAAACGGCTCAATTGTTCCCACCTGCTGTTCTTAAGTTGCTGAATGCCAAATGGTTAGAGAGTGCTTGCCTATCATAATTTGCACATAAACACACCCTTGTTTCATACTTGCCAACCCTCCCGATTTTTCCGTCAGACTCCCGAATTTCAGTGCCCATCCCAAAAATCTCCCAGGGCAACCACTCTCCTGAATTTCTCCCAATTTCCACCCAGACAACAATATTGGGAGCGTGCCTTAAAGGCACTGCCTTTAACGTCCTCTACAACCTGTCGTCACGTCCGCTTTTCTTTCGTACATACAGCGTGTCGACCCAGTCACATACTACATGCAACTTTTACAGACACACGTAAGTGAATGCAAGGCATACTTGATCAACAGCCATACAGATCACACTGAGGGTGGCCGTATAAACAACTTTAACACTGTTAAAAATATGCGCCACACTGAAAAGCCGCACAAAACAACAATGACAAACACATTTCGGGAGAACATCTGCACCGTAACACAACATAAACACAACAGAACAAATACCCAAAACCTGTTGCAGCACTAACTTATCAGGTACACTACAATATACACCCCCGCTACCACCAAACCCCACCCACCTCAACCCCGCCCCTCCACATTCTCCCGAATTCGGAGGTCTCAAGGATGGCAAGTATGCCTTATTTCCCCAGAATGCATATGTAAACACCCTTAATTCTATAATAATTTCCATAGGTAAACGCCCTTAATTCCCCATGTAAGGGCACATATCCGGCGGAAAAACCAAACATTAAACACACAGCGAAAAGGCAAACAGATTACAGATGAGAAAGTCGTATTATTGCACAGGGGAAATACATAATGCCAAAACGTAAGTTTAAGAAAGGGGGGACTGCCGAGGTAGCCTAAAGCCTTCAAATAAACATTCGTCACTTCAGGCAAATAGGTCTACATGGTCTTGACATATGCACTCTCTCCCCAGGGGACGATCTGCGGCATCTTGCAGTAGCAGCAAAAGCATTGCCATTGTGTGCGTTGAGTCTTTTAAGGAGGCACCAGTCACTAAATCAACGCCCCGGTAATTGATGATTGTGTGTGTGTGTGCGTGTGCTTGTGCGTGCATATCTATCTATCTATCTATTTATCTATCTATCTATCTATCTATCTTATCTATCCATTTATCTATCTATCTATCTATCTATCTGATATTAATTTAACATTATACATTAGAAGTAAGGGAACTTGTCACATGGGGCGGCATAGCTCGGTTGGTAGAGCGGCCGTGCCAGCAACTTGAGGGTTGCAGGTTCGATTCCCGCTTCCACCATCCTAGTCACTGCCGTTGTGTCCTTGGGCAAGACACTTTACCCACCTACTCCCAGTGCCACCCACACTGGTTTAAATGTAACTTAGATATTGGGTTTCACTATGTAAAGCGCTTTGAGTCACTAGAGAAAAGCGCTATATAAATATAATTCAGTTCACTTCACTCAAGAACAAATGGGCCACCCTAAGAATTCTCTGGAGCACTGGTAGATTTTGTTCTTACCTACAAACAAATACCAGCTAAGAAAACCTTGGTGAATACAAAAATGTCCTTAAAAACTTCGTAAGTGGGCCTAAGAACAAAATGTGCTCTTAAGAACGGTTGCTGAATGGTGCCCACTCTTCTTATTGACTTCACCAGTGTTGTTTTGCCTTGGTCCATCCTCGCAGATGTTTTTAATGATGTTGCAGAGGATGTAGCATCCCTGCCTTCTGCAAGGTGGTGTTGTCTGCTTCAGCGCTGCGTTGCGTAAACAGTCTCAACACAGATGGTGCAGCCCAGCGTTGCACAAGTGCACACTACACATGCTGGCAAGATCACAGCCGGCCAAGTTCACCTTCCTCCTCCATCTGTCCTCTGTACGTCTTTCTGTCTTCCTTGCATCTTTTTGACTTTGACTGTGTGCATCCAGTAGCTCCTTAGATGTATTTATATTATATAAGCTGTTGGCGAGTGCAGGTACGTAATATTTTTATATGTTTTTTTGCTCCCCAAATTAGACGTAGTTCTTGTAACATTCAGTCTGTAAAGGATGGGAATCTTACGACTCACGATTCGATTTGATTCCGATTCCTGGGTGACAAATTTCTACTCTTTTGATGTGTGTAAAATATTCTGTGTTATCAGAAACACCAGCTGCCTTGCGTTGTATATATTAGTCTTTACATTCTACAGTGGGGAAAAAAAGTATTTAGTCAGCCACCGATTGTGCAAGTTCTCCCACTTAAAATGATGACCGAGGTCTGTAATTTTCATCATAGGTACACTTCAACTGTGAGAGACAGAAAGTGAAAAAAAAAAAAAAATCCAGGAATTTACATTGTAGGAATTTTGTTAATTATGGTGGAAAATAAGTATTTGGTCAACCATTCAAAGCTCTCACTGATGGAAGGAGGTTTTGGCTCAAAATCTAACGATACATGGCCCCATTCATTCTTTCCTTAACACGGATCAATCGTCCTGTCCCCTTAGCAGAAAAACAGCCCCAAAGCATGATGTTTCCACCCCCGTGCTTCACAGTAGGTGTGGTGTTCTTGGGATGCAACTCAGTATTCTTCTTCCTCCAAACACGACGAGTTTATGCTCTATTTCCATTGTATTCTATTTAACTATATACATTAGTGTCCATACTCTACTTTCATTGTTTTCTATTCCTAACTATATATAAATTGGTGTCCATAGTCTATTTTATATTTCATTCTATTTTTATGTGTACATATTAGTGTCTATATTCTCTATTTGTGTTGTATTGTATTTTTAACGGCGTATATTAGTGCAGTGTTTTTCAACCACTGTGCAGTGAGATATTGTTTGGTGTGCCATTGTAGATTATGTAAATTCACCTACTTGGGTTCAAAACATTTTCTGCAAACCAGTAATTATAATCCGGAAATGTTGGGTGTCTGTGCTGTCCAGAGATCGGCAGAGTAACCATGTACATAATACTCTTCCATAACAGTAGGTGGCAGCAGGTAGCTAATTGCTTTGTAGATTTGGAGAATGATGACGATGGTTTATAGGTAAAAAGGTATCTAACGCTTAAACCAAAAATAAACACAAGGCTATGAAAAGGCATTGAAGCTTAGGGATGGCTGTACAAAACGAAGCTAAACCTGAACTGGCTGCAAAGTAAACAAAAACAGACTGCTGGACGACAGCAAAGACTTACAGCGTGTGGAGCAGCAGACGGCGTCCACAAAGTACATCTGTACATGACATGACAATCAACACCAAAATAGGAGTGCAAGACAAGAACTAAACACTACACACAGGAAAACACCCAAAAACTCAAAATAAGTCAGGGCGTGACGTGACAGGTCGTGACAGTACACCTATAGTGATGCATGCTTGGTTATGGTTTGAATTCCCCCCACTCCTTACGTGCGTCGGTTGAGGTGGGCGGGGTTTGTTGCTAGCGGGGGTGTATAATGTAGCCTGGAAGAGTAGGGATGCATGGGATTCTGGGTATTTGTCCTTTTGTGTTTTTGTTGTGTTACAGTGCCGATGTTCTCCCGAAATGTGTTTGTCATTCTTTTTTGGTGTGGGTTCACAGTGTTAAAGTTGTTTGTATTACAACCCTCAGTTTAACCTGTATGAAGTAAAAATGTGACCAGTCGGCACGCAGATCGCGTGGTGTAAAAGCGGGCGCGACGGCATGTTGTAGAGGGGGTTAAAGGCATTGCCATCACTGCACACCTTCAATATTGAAGTCCAGGTGAAAATTTGAGAATGTTATTCCCGGGTGATTTCTGAGAGATGCACTAAAATCCGTAAACCTCCGGAATAATCGTTGGGGTCAGCAATTTAGCAGCTGAGCCACATCAGAGCGACCCCTGCCCTAACCCTTACCAAATAACTCTAAATTAAGTCTTTATTACTTACAACACTGCAAAAACTGAAATTTAAGTAAGATTGGATTACTCAAATAAGGGTGATATTTGCTTATTTTCTGTATAATAAGATAATTCTTCTCACTAAACAGATTTGATGTTAGAGTATTTTACTTGTTTTAAGTGTTTTGGTCCTAAATTATCTTAGTAAGATATTACAGCTTGTTGCTGATATTTGATGACCTATATTGAGTAAAACATGCTTGAAATTAGAATATCAACTGTTGCAAAGCGGTGTCATCAACACTCACAAGTATAAAATTACTTTTTTAGGTAATAATTTCTTATTTCAAGCATATCATTATGTCAAGATAATGGCACTAGCATTTACTTAATTTAACAATATTTTTCAACATATTGAGCAACAAGGTCTCTTTTTATCTACCAAGAAAAGTACACTTGTTATTAGTGAGAATATATTTATTTTAAGGTATTTTGGGGTTCATTGAGGTTAGCTAATTTTACTTGTTTTGAAAAGTCTTGACAAGCCGAATTTTCTTATTCTATTGGCAGATAATTTTGCTTGGTTAAAAAAAAAATACCCCTCATTTCTGTATTTTTTTTTCTTGTTTTTGAACACTGAATTTTTGCAGTGAATATGTTCCCCTAGTGTCCAAATAACTTTTAGTTAAGTTTTTGTTACTTACAATATGTTCCCCATACTAAAGTGTTACCAGAGTTTTAGATCTTTGAGTTCAACTCTTGAAAATTTGGAGCAAAAACAAAAATGTGGCATTTATATTTTTCTTCGGTATACTTGTTTCACTAGACAACAGGAACACAAGAGTTTATCATCAGATTTGACCCGGAGTATTGCAGCCTTCATATAATGTCAGAGTCATTTCAGGTTTATTTCGCGGGGAACAGTGCTGAAGTTCAACGTCTCCCAAAGGAGCTTGCAGCAGGTGTCGACTGAAAGCCACTCATCTTCAACTAATTGGGAAACAGACGGGACTTGATACGTGCACCGGCCAATTTTTAAGAGGTACACACACACAAACCAGCGTCTTATAATCATGACTTGAGTTTGTCTCTCCTTATTTCTTCCTTTTATGACCATGCAGGGATTATTCACAATGTTGTTAACATTGCCACTGTTATATTGCATTAAAAAATAGTTTGCATTCAGGGTCATGTTGTTCTTTTCGGGCCGAGACACTCTTTGCACGTTAGAATAACTGCCAGGAGAGCTCCGCAGTAAAGTGTTGTTATTGTTTGGTATTGACTCTGCAAGTAGGCAATGTTCCTCTTGTGTGCACTACATTTTTTTTTTTCTTTCAAAAGCGGCCAACTAAATATTCAGCAAGAAATATGTTGTGTGTTGGCAGAAAGCGTCCAAAGGGAGCAATCTAAAATATGGAGTCACCAGTTTTATACCTTTCAGGCAATACCGTGATGGATTTTTCTGTGCCATCCATCCATCCATTTTCTACCGCTTATTCCCTTTTAGGGGTCGCGGGGGGCGCTGGCGCCTATCTCAGCTACAATCTGGCGGAAGGCGGGGTACACCCTGGACAAGTCGCCTCCTCATCGCAGGGCCAACACAGATAGACAGACAACATTCACACTCACATTCACACACTAGGGACCATTTTTAGTGTTGCCAATCAACCTATCCTCAGGTGCATGTCTTTGGAAGTGGGCGGAAGCCGGAGTACCGTGAGGGAACCCACGCATTCACGGGGAGAACATGCAAACTCCACACAGAAAGATCCCAAGCCTGGATTTGAACCCAGGACTGCAGGAACTTCGTATTGTGAGGCAGACGCACTAACCCCTCTGTGCCCTTTTTTTTTTTTTGCTGGTGTCTGTAATAACAGAATTAAGTGAAGGAAATGGGAGGAAAAGGAAGTCTTTCTGTGTGAATATGTCATGTATGGATGACACTTTAAAGGCCTACTGAAACCCACTAGTACCCACCACGCAGTCTGATAGTTTATACATCAATGATGAAATATTAACATTGCAACACATGCCAATACGGCCTTTTTAGTTTACTAAATTGCAATTTTAAATTTCCCGGGAATTTTTTGTTGAAAACGTCGCGTAATGATGACGTGTTCGCGTGACGTCACGGACTGTAAGGAAATATTAGCGCTACGCACACACACAGCTGAAAGTCGTCTGTTTTAACCGCATAATTACACAGTATTTTGGACATCTGTGTTGCTGAATCGTTTGCAATTTGTTAATTTAATAATGGAGACTATGAAGAACACAATGCTGTTAGTGAAAAGCGGTGGATTCCAGCTGTCTTTACCAATGAGACCCAGCTGGGGTTTCTTTGTTTGTTGTGAAAGCAGAGCGGTCAAGGGAACATGTTTTCTCTACGTCAACCAGCATGTTTTTGGATGGGGAAATTGTGATATATATCTTACCGGAGACATCCGTGGATTATTCGTCGTTCTGCAGCAGCTGTGAGCTTGGCTCCTTGGCTTCTCTCTGAGACACAGTGTGTTCAACGTAGCCATCCGACCTCGAGGTATGTCTTTACAATCTTTACTTTACAACCGTTAAAATCTCACTAAAACACTATTAAAACAATAAGCAGATAAGGGATCTTCCAGAATGATCCTAGTACATGTGTCTAATTACATCTGAAACGCTCACACTGCCGTTGCCCTGAGTTGTCGCTTTTTTTTTTTTTCCAGTCCGTCGCTATCAGTATCCTCAAACACGAATCTTTCATCCTCGCTCCAATTATAGGGGAAATTGTCGCTTTCTCGGTCAGAATCGCTCGCGCTGCTGGCGTCCATGATTGTAATCAATGGGTGGATGTGAGGAGTCCGACAATCTGTGACGTCACGCGCACTACTTCCGGGAAAGGCAGGGCTTTTTTAAGAGCGACCAAAAGTTGCGAACTTTATCGTCGATTTTCTCTACTAAATCCTTTCAGCAAAAATATGGCAATATCACGAAATGATCAAGTATGACACATAGAATGGACCTGCTATCCCCGTTTAAATAAAAAAATCTCATTTCAGTTGGCCTTTAAAGCAGGGGTCTCAAACACAATTTACCTGAGGGCCACTGGACGCAGAGTTTGGGTGAGGCTGGGCTGAAAGAAAAGGTTTCTTAAAAAAAAATGTTGCATACTCCTCAATACGTCTAGTTTTATAAAGATGTTTCAAATTGTATTTATTGTGCACCGCAACTTTCTCTGTGCAAATAAGACACGCCGGGGTGCCTCTGTGCTCAACAAAGAAATATTGCATCTCCCACTTTTCCTGGAATTGTCTTTGCTCATCACGAACCTTTCTCTTCACTGCAGGCTTTGAAAAAGACATGTTTGGGGTTGTGGAATATATTTGTATTTAGCCTACGCACGGAGAATAATGTTATTTCCGCAATGTATGTCGTTCCGCTTTTTCTCCCTACAGCAACACGGTTGTCGACGGATAATAGCCGGAAAGGTACCGGGATAGTGAGTGCAAAAAAGTGACGGCTCCCGCAGTGTTATCCGGCGTCATGTAGAAATATATGTAGTGTTCATCATGTGAGGCAATGCCAATTAAACAATACAAAAAAACAAATAACAGTTTGTATTGGTCCAGGTTATCGGGGACTTTTATTACTGACGGACAGGTGTCGCAGTGTAATTGCAGCCAGGCACGTAAGAAAACCCTCGTCTCCATGGCAACGTCTCTGTCGCTTTCACTCATTTACCACTTTTCCACTAATGCAGGGGTAGGCAACCCAGAACGTTGAAAGTGCCAATTTGGACCCAAATAATACAACGCTGTCAAGCGCTATTCATATAAAAATTGCGGGCCGCACTAACAATAAACTTTCATATTAAGGTGGGGGCCGCAAAATAACGTCTCGCGGGCCGCAATTGGCCCTCGGGCTGTGTGTCTGAGACCCTTGCTTTAAAATAATCAGAGCAGTGCTGCTCCGTTTTGAAGTAAAAGAGAAGAACATGCGGTGAATGAGAGCAGGAAGGAGAGGAAGTATGACAGAGACGGTGAATGACTTACTTTGCTTCTGGCTAGTATGTAGCCGTGTGTTGAACCTGACAGACAAGCTGGGCTCTAACTACGAGGTGAGCTCCAATTCTGCCAGTTGCACACAGAAATACTGCAGTTATGGATAGAAAATTCCATTTGTACTGTCAAGTGGGGACTGGGATGATATTTTACACTGAAGTCCATTCCCCATGTCGGCGAAAATTGTCTCAGTTCATTGAACACCAAATATGTATGTAGTGTATACTTTATTTAGTACTTCCAACTCATGTGATCCAATATAATATATCAAATTTTATTACCTAATTGACCCTGATGTAAGACCGTATTTTCACCAGGTGTGGATGTAGGATAGAGGAAGACACAGGAGTTAGCCTAGATGAGTGATGGAGGATATTAGCATGTGCAAAAAAATGATGTTTTAAAAAAAAAGAACAACAAAAGCATTTCAGCATCTCTAAACAACGCAATATGTAGTAATGGTACCTTGTGAAATGTGGAGTGGCGTGGTCGGCAGTCCGACAGCGAGGCAGGGCACGCCGGAGATGGTGACGAGGAGGCGTGGATGGCGAACGAGCCGGGAGCAACGCCGCAATCAAGATAATGTGCGTGGATCGTGCGCCTCGGGACAATTGAGTAATCCTCTCGCACTGTATAAAAGGCCGACAGCCGTGAACGTCTACAAGAGAAGCGGAGAGACGAGAAGGAGCCAGAAGGGAAGCTGACGCTGAGAGAGAGAGAGAGAGAGAGACTGAGAGCGCGAGAGAGGCGACGACGCCTGAAGCAGAAACGCAAGCGGAAGAGCGAGCGGCAGACGGAGCAGCTGAAAAGCAGTCTTTATTGAAAAATAAAAAAGTCTAAACGTGCAGCCGTTATGTCCTTCCTTGGCGGGCCTTGGAACCCACACGAAGGCTTGAGAGGTCCGTCACAGTAATAAATAGGCTTGTTGAAAAGAACGAGTTAAATCAAGTGATTAATTGCATTAATTATGTATTGACAGAGATTAATAACACAGTTTATTTTTGCTGTATGTGCTCCTTTACCTTAACCACAAATGGTTACTTAAACAGGACCTACAATATTCGGGGGGGATTTTTCCTATTGTTCATAATCATTAGAAATACATGATGATGGATGTTTAACCCTTGTGTTATGTTCATGTTGTTGTTACTCCGCCAGCTTTTAGGGTCTTATGGACCCGTTGCATTTTGTGGCTTTTAATGCCTCACAATCAAACACTTTAATGTTAAAATACTGAACAGATGTTAACCTTATCCCAATAAACATCAATATGCAACGGGTCCATCAGACCCACAAACGCTGGCTGAGTAACAACAATATGAACGTTGCACAAAAAAAATTCTCTGCCAGTTTCTGCATCCCAGAGGGATTATTCTTTTGTGTTTCTGCACCTGCGGTTCCCACACAAGGTTGCAACATTGTTTGTCAACACTGTCTGCTCTCATTTTCTCGCACATTTGACCCTATGATGTTCTGTGTACTTACACTCTGTCCTCCTCCTGTCTAGGTGTGTGTGTGTGTGTGTGTGTGTGTGTGTGTGTGTGTGTGTGTGTGTGTGTGTGTGTGTGTGTGTGGTACACAGAACATCAATTTCCACACTTCTATTAGCCCCTGGTCCAGTGGACATCTTATATGTAACAGAAATGTGTAGGGGGGTGTATGGTGTGTGGTCATTAAATATGTATTGTGATATATGTTCTTCACATAAAATGAGCCAAAGTCAGTGAGTCTCAGTTTGAGAAATTAATTAATTGTATATTTTAAATAGTTAATAAATGTGATCAAAACTCTGCTTACAATGGAGCCTATAAAGCCCTTAACAGAAAACACCCAAAAACACTTCCATTAAGGTTTCATATACATATATGTAATGTAGTCATGGCTACATTTACAATAACATTTAATATTTATGTATTTTGATTATTTTAAGGATATGTGGCACATTAATTCCATAAATTCATCATGACATTTTTGTTTTGTTTTTTCTATCACTGATTATTACTCACTGCAGTCTTTATGGGAACCAACAAACATAATAAAACAACACTGTGCAGGGGGGCGTGGCCTGCGGGGTGTGCCAGGACCGGCTTCGAGACCAGCGACAGGTGCCTAGATGGCCCACCTGGGGCAGTTATCTAATCACCTGTCGCACTGTTAAAAGGCAGCAGCCGGGGAGGAGAGGTGTGGTGGAGTAAGAGAGAGAGAGAGAGAGAGAGGGACAACCACAACAGACTATTTCTGAAAAGCACAAAGCAGACACTTTGTTTAAAAATAAGAACTGTATTGTGAACCTGATCCAGGCTCTAATGGCGTTGACTGGTGGTCCGAAGAACCCCCTGGAGGGCAACCTCCACAATCACTTACTGTACAAGGTCTGCTGGAATTACGATGCCGACTACTGGGATGTTCATATATTCCCATTTAGAAAAATAATGATTCATAATCATCTCCAAGAAAAGGAGGGAGGTAGGTGGACCCAAGAATCTTTTCCGTGTCGTTCTCACAATTTCCGGGTCCTAATTGGCTGTCGAAGTGTACCAACCTGTTGAAATATGTCCTCAGCCTTTTTCTATCCAGGTGAGAGGCATGATTTATGATCGACAATAAACTTCCAGGGAGCAAAGAAGCGAGGAAACACCTCACCAGTCGATCAAGTTGAAATTGTACACAGACTTGTGATCATGGCGCCTCTATAAATAGTTTGTCCTCGTTATCGCTTACAATAACTATATCACTAAAACTTGGGTAATATTCAAGTCACAAAATGTAAGCAGGGTATTGTTGGCGGTTTTTGGATGGTTATTTATTGGATTTTATGGTTCTAAATAGAGAACCTCCCATTGGCTCCGCTATGAGAAGACTTTGTTTTTTATGTTAAAATGCATTTAAAAAAAAAAGAAAGAGCCATCCGTCATCATATCCTTCATTAGGATTGTGAACAATAGTCAAAATTCCCAAAAAAGTGCAGTTCCCTTTAAAAAGCCAGATGGATCTCTCTAGGGTCAGTGATCAGCTCAAGGCATATGTTAGTGCAAACTGATACCAAGTTTTCAACACATAAATGATGTGCTTTCAAGTAAAAAATGTTTGTCTATGACATTTTGATAACATTGCCATCCATCCATTTCCTACCGCTTTGTCCCGTTTTGGGGACGCGGGGGGTGCAGGAGCCTATCTCGGCTGCATTCAGGCGGAACGTAGGGTACACCCTGGACAAGTCGCCACCTCATCGCAGGGTCAAAATAACGTTGCAAGTGTCCATATATTGGTGGTTTTTTTTAAGTTAATTTATTTTATGCAAGCAAACAATCAATCATAACAAATCCAAATCCAAAATTGTGATTCATCTCTTTTTTTTTTTTTAAATATATGATTTGACTGTACCAGCAATAATAATGTAATACATTTTTACCTCTGTGTAGGGGGGTGTGGCCTGTGGACCTGCAGCGAAGTGGGGTGTGCCAGGACCGGCTTCAAGATCAGCAACAGGTGCATAGATGGCCTACCTGGCCTGATTTTTATAATCACCTGTCCCTCTGGTAAAAGGCAGCAGCCGGGGAGGAGAGAGGTGGTGGAGCTGGAGCGAGAGTAAGAGACAGAGACAGCCGGGAAAAGACATTTGCTGAAAAAGCATCGTAGAGAGTGAAATATTGAAAAATAAAACAGTGTTCTAACCCTGAAATGGAACTGTCTTGTCCGTGCTTGGTGGCCTGAGAAACCCGGAGGAGCGAAACCTCCGCAACCTCATAATGGAAAATTGCCACATTTTGTAATATAATCCTTGAATGCATTTTGGAATAAGTTTTGAAGCATTTTGTAATAACACTTATTGCAAAAGTTACTATAAAATGTCGGGGCTGCTCTTTTTTTTGAATAAAATGGAAGCATTCGGTGTGCATTATAAGTAATAACCATCACATTTGATGCCTTAATTAGAAAAACTACCACAGCAACACAATCCATTTAATTGTGATGAAAATCTAAACATTTGATGCATTATGAAATCAACTAATTTTGCTCATATCACGGCAGTAAAACGACTGATCAAACAAAACAGAGGTCATCATCATGGACCCATTAGCTGCGTAAGCTAGCTCTCCAAACAGCGAGATAGGCTCAATAACTCCACGGTGACATTTTGGTGAATTTAGGAAACTGAACAAATGCAAAAAGAATGCCATTGTAAGTTAATAATACTAGCACAGACACTTGTAAACGTGTTAGCATATTTGCTAATGCTAACGACGCTAGCTTGATTAAATTACGATAAGGTGTACAAATATGCATGAGAACAATCCGACAGACATCACACATTGGTAAGTATGAAGTGTTTTAGTTCAATTGTAAAACGTACAAACTTTGCCTAGAGTGATGAATGAAAACTCTTTACGAACAGAAATGGTAATGAGAAATTCTTCCGGTTCAAGGCACAAAACAGGATGTACATTATTAACCGGCAGCACCCGCAGTGTGCAAACTCGTCTAAAAGATGGTGCAAAGACCCACTTTTTCGGTGTCTCTGATGGTGTTTTATGAAAATTGTTGGTTTCATTTTGGTTGTTAGAAAAGAAAAATCTAATGTAAGCCGCATGGTTCAAAGCGTAGGAAAAAAGTAGAGGCTTATAGTCCAGTCCGGAAAATATGTTAATATTTATTGGATCCCCTGGAATCTTAGGTGTACCACTGCAAATGACATAGGTTTCCTTCACAACATACCAATCAAAAGTTTGGAGACATTTACTTGAACTATTAAATGAGAAGGTTACTCTACACCTTCGATCGGTATTGTGCATCGGTGTAACAAAATGTTGTTAATACACACATTTTAAAATGCTATACTTTGCAGTGATAATGTATTTTTGCCTAATGTTTGTTAGAAGCGTCGTTCGCAGTATTCAACACTCAGCAAGTTTCCACTCCCACTTATTATGTGAATGGGTCACTAATAAAAAACCCTTTGTGATTATTCACTGAATAAAGACTCGTTTAAAGAGTCCAAATGTTCTTGGAGCAAATAACACAATCTTCCCTCATGTCTTCAATTAGCCTTGAGAGCACTTATTGTCAACGAGGAACAGCACATTTTTCAGTATGTGACGGCAGGCTGGCTTGTACAGTTTTATCCGGCGGCCATTGTTGGGTTGGTTACTGAAAACCAGTAACTAGTTACAGTTACTAGTTACTTTATTTCAAAAGTAACTCCGTTACTAACTCGGTTACTTACACCAAAAAGTAATGCGTTACTGTGAAAAGTAGCTATTTAGATACTTTTTTTCTTCTTTTTTTTTTTTTAAAGCTCCCTTTAATGCCCTTATAGCCTTCATTTCAATACTGTTGATAAAAATTAAAGTCTGTTGCTCAACTTAACATGTATTTGCATGACTGAACTCTGCAAAGCCATGTGGTCTACATACAACACACAAAGACAAAGATATGCTTCAAAGGGCCAATTTATTTCTGGCCAGATCAAATTGACAAAACTATTTTAAACATAACATACATAAGTGACAAACAGCATAATGACAACATAGGAAGGCACACATGACATGATTATATGTCATGACACTATATACAGCACACATGACATACACAAAGCCTAACCAGGCGGTTTTTTTCTCTCAAGGAATTGTGAAATAAAATCATGTCTTCAGGAGCTCAACACTGCACTGAAGCCCAGAAAACTCTACGCATTTTCCCAGTTTTAGTTTAGAGATAAGGAAAGATTGGCCTGGCTCACTAGGATCCCTCTTTATGTTTGTGAACTTTAAAGTGTATACATTTAGAGTGACGTGATAATCAAACACTCTAGAAGTCTAGAATGAAAAAGTATACAGTGGGGCAAAAAAAGTATTTAGTCTGCCACCGATTGTGCAAGTTCTCCCACTTAAAATGATGACAGAGGTCTGTAATTTTCATCATAGGTACACTTCAACTGTGAGAGACAGAATGTGAAAAGAAAATTGAGGAATTCACATGGTAGGAATTTTAAATAATTTATTTGTAAATTATGGTGGAAAATAAGTATTTGGTCAACCATTCAAAGCTCTCACTGATGGAAGGCGGTTTTGGCTCAAAATCTCACGATACATGGCCCCCATTCATTCTTTCCTTAACACGCATCAATCGTCCTGTCCCCTTAACAGAAAAACAGCCCCATAGCATGATGTTTCCACCCCCATGCTTCACAGTAGGTGTGGTGTTCTTGGGATGCAACTCAGTATTCTTCTTCCTCCAAACACGACAAGTTGAGTTTTTACCAAAAAAGTTCTATTTTGGTTTCATCTGACCACATGGCATTCTCCCAATCCTCTGCTGTATCATCCATGTATCCATTTTGGTATAAACTCAACTCGTCGTGTTTGGAGGAAGATGAATACTGAGTTGCATCCCAAGAACACCATACCTACTGTGAAGCATGGGGGTGGAAACATCATGCTTTGGGGCTGTTTTTCTGCTAAGGGGACAGGTCGATTGATGCGTGTTAAGTAAAGAATGAATGGGGCCATGTATCGTGAGATTTTGAGCCAAAACCTCCTTCCATCAGTGAGAGCTTTGAATGGTTGACCAAATACTTATTTTCCACCATAATTTACTAATAAATTCTTTAAAATTCCTACAATGTGAATTCCTCGATTTTTTTCCCCATTCTGTCTCTCACAGTTGAAGTGTACCTATGATGAAAATTACAGACCTCGGTCATCATTTTAAGTGGGAGAACTTGCACAATCGGTGGCTGACTAAATACTTTTTTGCCCCACTGTATAAGAGAATTGATGGAGTGTGTGTACTTTCGGTGATGAATGATGAGCAGAGGCAGAGTTTGGAGTGTCTTCTTTAGCTAGCTTTCCATTTTTATGTCCTCACTGGCCACTGTGTCCAGGTACGTGGAAAATGTTTTCCGTGCCATTTGCTGTTTGACGCCGGTATCATGCTAATTAGCCTGCATGAAAGCGGGTGACTCCACCGTAGAAATAGCCTGCATGCCTTCTAGCACAGTGTTTCTCAACCTTTTTTTGAGCCAAGGCACATTTTTTGCCTTGAAAAAAATCCATAGGCAAACCACAAGCAGAAATCAATAACAAAAGAAACTCAGGTGACAGTAAAAAGTCGTTGTCGCAATTGTTGGATATGACTTCAAACCATAACCAAGCATGCATCACTATAGCTCTTGTCTCAAAGTAGGTGTACTGTCATGACCTGTCACATCACGCCCTGACTTATTTAGAGTTTTTTGCTGTTTTCCTGTGTGTACTGTTTTAGTTCTTGTCTTGCGTTCCTATTTTGGTGGCTTTCCCTGTTTTGTTGGTATTTTCCTATAGCAGTTTCATGTCTTCTTTTGAGCGATATTTTCCGCATCTACTTTGTTTTACCAATCAAGAATATTTCTGTGTTTTTTATCTTAATTTGTGGGGACATTGTTGATTGTCATGTCATGTTGGGATGTACATTGTGGACGCCTTCTTTGCTCCACAGTAAGTCTTTGCTGTCGTCCAGCATTCTGTTTTTGTTTACTTTGTAGCCAGTCCAGTTTTAGTTTTCTTCTGCACAGCCTTCCCTAAGCTTCAATGCCTTTTCTTAAGGGCACTCACCTTTTGTTTATTTTTGGTTTAAGATTACGAGGACGACATGGCGCAGTTGGGAGACTGTCTGTGCCAGCAATCTGAGGATTACTGGTTCAATCCCCACCTTCTACCATCCTAGTCACGTCCGCTGTGTCCTTGAGCAAGACACTTCACCCTTGCTCCTGATGGGTCCTGTTTAGCGCCGTGCATGGCAGCTCCCGCCATCAGTGTGTGAATGTGTGTGTGAATGTGGAAATAGTGTCAAAGTGCTTTGACTTCCTTAAAATAAGGTAGAAAAGAGCTATATAAGTACAACCCATTTACCATTTGGTTTAAGCATTAGGCACCTTTTTACCTGCACACTGCCTCCCGCTGTTTCCCACATCTACAAAGCAATTAGCCACCTGCTGCCACCTACTGATATGGAAGAGTAGGTGCCGATATCTAGACAGCACCGACACTCAATAATAACACATAATTTGCAGACTATAATTACTGGTTTGCAAAAAATATTTTTAACCCAAATAGGTGAAACTAGATAACACCAGACGTTAGTGTGCCGCGGCACAGTAGTTGAAAAACACTGTTCCTGCAAATATGCTGCAGTGGCTCTATCAATGTTGTCCTGGCTAGCAGTGCCTCCGTTAAAATCCTTATGTGGAGGCGGAGGTGAAGTGTGTCTCTCTTCACTAGCTTCGTCGAAGCATGTTGCTTTTGTAGCTGTTTCAGTAGATTTTAATTCGCTGTTTTGGGCAGTAGACAGGATCTTTGATCCAAGACACAACTTACATTTAACTAATATGTTCTTTTCTTTGTGCTCGACAAGGAAGAATCAGAATAAATAAAACACACTCAGATCTTCTGTTTCTAGCCGACACTATATAAAAAATAACGTAAAATAGCGCAGTAACGCATCATGTAGTAACCCTAACTGAGTTACTGAATATAAAAAATAACGCGTTAGACTACTAGTTTTCGCCGAAAATAACGGCGTTACTTTGTAACGCGTTAGTCCCAACACTGCGGGCGGCCTTGGAAATTGATTGTTTTGTTCCATGCAAAGTGCTACTTTCTATCCCAGGCTGAATTTAAAGAGATGAAACCCATTTGTGCAGATGAGAGCTCACTTTTAATGAGGCGAGAGAGCAGCAGCGGCACGTTGTATCACAGCACACTTGCTGTGCTCTGGATTTATTATTGAATTGTAGAAAAACATGAAGGTCTATTTTTCCATTGATCATCACCTCCTGCTGAGGAATAACGTGCGTGGTCTTGTTATCAACTTACCTCATTGGCTTTTATTGCTGTATTATTTTTTATATTCAACCAAAACAGCTTCCTGTCGAACAACAACAAAGAACATAAAAAGTGTTTTTAGAAAACCTAAAACTTAAGGAACAATTAAAACATTTATTGTTAAATGGGAACACACAACTTGGATTAGATCTAGATTAAACATTGGCTCCTTTACATCCGGTTTATTTTAAATTGAATGCTGCTTGTAACTGAATTAGATATGTATTTATTCAAAATGAAATATATATACATATATGTATATATATATTTTTTTTTTTAGTATTGCAATTTGAAATTGTATTTCATGCATACATGTATAACATTTAAATATACTTTTTATGTATTCATTATTTATTTAGTTCTTATTTATTATTAAGTTATGTGTTACGAGTTGTATTTTTTCTTTGTTTTAAACAAACACTTGTTATAATTACTATTATTATTATCATTGTTCTTATTATTAATATTAACATCATTATTGTTTTTATTTAATCATCATTATTCTTGTCATACCTGCTATTTTCTTATAGTATTTTCAATTCAGTTTTGGGGAGAATCCACTCAAAAATTAAGAATAAACAGTAAAATAATAAAATGGAATTTCAATTTTAGAACATGTATTTAAATAATTACTTACTGAGCTGCCACCTTACCGTGGTAGAGGAGTTTGCGTGTCCCAATGATCCTAGGAGCTATGTTGTCTGGGGGCTTTCATCCCCCCTGGTAGGGTCTCCCAAGACAAACAGGTCCTAGGTGAGTGATCAGACAAAGAGCAGCTCAAAGACTTCTATGGAATTACAACAAAATGAACTCAGATTTCCCTCGCCCGGACGCGGGTCACCGGGGCCCCCCTCTGGAGCCGGGCCCGGAGTTGGGGCACGATGGCGAGCGCCTGGTGGCCGGGCCTGTCCCCATGGGGCCCGGCCGGGCACAGCCCGAAGAGGCAACGTGGGTCATCCCTCCAATGGGCTCACCACTCATAGGAGGGGCCATAGAGGTCGGGTGCATTGTGAGCTGGGCGGAAGCCGAAGGCAGGGCACTTGGCGGTCCGATCCTCGGCTACAGAAGCTAGCTCTTGGGACGTGGAACGTCACCTCACTGGGGGGGAAGGAGCCTGAGCTAGTCCGCGAGGTAGAGAAGTTCCGGCTGGATATAGTCGGACTCACCTCGACGCACAGCAAGGGCTCTGGAACCAGTTCTCTCGAGAGGGACTGGACCCTCTTCCACTCTGGCGTTGCCGGCAGTGAGAGGCGACGGGCTGGGGTGGCAATTCTGGTTGCCCCCCAGCTCAAAGCCTGCATGTTTGAGTTCACCCCAGTGGACGAAAGGGTAGCTTCCCTTCGCCTTCGGGTGGGGGGACGGGTCCTGACTGTTGTTTGTGCTTACGCACCAAACAGCAGTTCAGAGTACCCACCCTTTTTGGGAACACTCGAGGGAGTACTGGAAAGTGCTCCCCCGGGTGATTCCCTTGTCCTACTGGGAGACTTCAACGCTCATGTTGGCAACGACAGTGAAACCTGGAGAGGCGTGATTGGGAAGAATGGTCGCCCGGATCTAAACCCGAGTGGTGTTTTGTGATTGGACTTTGTGCTTGTCACGGATTGTCCATAACAAACACCATGTTCAAACATAAGGGTGTCCATATGTGCACTTGGCACCAGGACACCCTAGGCCGCAGTTCCATGATCGACTTTGTAGTTGTGTCATCGAATTTGCGGCCTTATGTTTTGGACACTCGGGTGAAGAGAGGGGCGGAGCTTTCTACCGATCACCACCTGGTGGTGAGTTGGCTGCGATGGTGGGGGAGGATGCCGGACAGACCTGGCAGGCCCAAGCGCATTGTGAGGGTCTGCTGGGAACGTCTGGCAGAGTCTCCTGTCAGAGAGAGTTTCAATTCACACCTCCGGGAGAACTTTGACATGTCACGAGGGAGGTGCGGGGCATTGAGTCCGAGTGGACCATGTTCCGCACCTCTATTGTCGAGGCGGCTGATTGGAGCTGTGGCCGCAAGGTTGTTGGTGCCTGTCGTGGCGGTAATCCCAGAACCCGTTGGTGGACACCAGCAGTGAGGGATGCCGTCAAGCTGAAGAAGGAGTCCTATCGGGTTCTTTTGGCTCATAGGACTCCGGAGGCAGTGGACGGGTACCGACGGGCCAAGTGGTGTGCAGCTTTAGCGGTCGCGGAGGCAAAAACTCGGACATGGGAAGAGTTCGGGGAAGCCATGGAAAACGACTTCCGGACGGCTTCGAAGCGATTCTGGACCACCATACGCCGCCTCAGGAAGGGGAAGCAGTGCACTATCAACACCGTGTATGGTGCGGATGGTGTTCTGCTGACTTCGACTGCGGTTGTTGTGGATCGGTGGAGGGAATACTTCGAAGACCTCCTCAATCCCACCAACACGTCTTCCTTTGAGGAAGCGGTGCCTGGGGATTTCTGTAGTGGACTCTCCTATTTCTGGGGCTGAAGTCGCTGAGGTAGTTAAAAAGCTCCTCGGCGGCAAGGCCCCGGGGGTGGATGAGATCCGCCCGGAGTTCCTTAAGGCTCTGGATGCTGTGGGGCTGTCTTGGTTGACAAGACTCTGCAGCATCGCGTGGACATCGGGGGCGGTACCTCTGGATTGGCAGACCGGGGTGGTGGTCCCTCTCTTTAAGAAGGGGGACCGGAGGGTGTGTTCCAACTATCGTGGGATCACACTCCTCAGCCTTCCCGGTAAGGTTTATTCAGGTGTACTGGAGAGGAGGCTTCGCCGGATAGTCGAACCTCGGATTCAGGAGGAACAATGTGGTTTTCGTCCTGGTCGTGGAACTGTGGACCAGCTCTGTACTCTCGGCAGAGTTTTTGAGGGTGCATGGGAGTTTGCCCAACCAGTCTACATGTGCTTTGTGGACTTGGAGAAGGCATTCGACCGTGTCCCTTGGGAAGTCCTGTGGGGAGTGCTCAGAGGGTACCGGACTGTCTTATTGTGGCAGTCCGCTCCCTGTATGATCAGTGTCAGAGCTTGGTCCGCATTGCTGGCAGTAAGTCGGACACGTTTCCAGTGAGGGTTGGACTCCGCCAAGGCTGTCCTTTGTCACCGATTCTGTTCATAACTTTTATGGACAGAATTTCTAGGCGCAGTCAAGGCGTTGAGGGGATCCGGTTTGGTCGCCACGGGATTAGGTCTCTGCTTTTTGCAGATGATGTAGTCCTGATGGCTTCATCTGGCCGGGATCTTCAGCTCTCACTGGATCGGTTCGCAGCCGAGTGTGAAGCGACCGGAATGAGAATAAGCACCTCCAAGTCCGAGTCCATGGTTCTCGCCCGGAAAAGGGTGGAGTGCCATCTCCGGGTTGGGGAGGAGACCCTGCCCCAAGTGGAGGAGTTCAAGTACCTAGGAGTCTTGTTCACGAGTGGGGGAAGAGTGGATCATGAGATCGACAGGCGAATCGGTGCGGCGTCTTCAGTAATGCGGACGTTGTATCGATCCGTTGTGGTGAAGAAGGAGCTGAGCCGGAAGGCAAAGCTCTCAATTTACCAGTCGATCTACGTTCCCATCCTCACCTATGGTCATGAGCTTTGGGTCATGACCGAAAGGATAAGATCACGGGTACAAGCGGCCGAAATGAGTTTCCTCCGCCGGGTGGCGGGGCTCTCCCTTAGAGATAGGGTGAGAAGCTCTGCCATCCGGGAGGAGCTCAAAGTAAAGCCGCTGCTCCTCCACATCGAGAGGAGCCAGATGAGGTGGTTCGGGCATCTGGTCAGGATGCCACCCGAACGCCTCCCTAGGGATGTGTTTAGGGCACGTCCAGCTGGTAGGAGGCCACGGGGAAGACCCAGGACACGTTGGGAAGACTATGTCTCCCGGCTGGCCTGGGAACGCCTCGGGATCCCCCGGGAAGAGCTAGACGAAGTGGCTGGAGATAGGAAAGTCTGGGCTTCCCTGCTTAGGCTGCTGCCCCCGCGACCCAACCTCGGATAAGCGGAAGATGATGGATGGATGGATGGACTTCAAATTAATATGAAAAATACATCATTTTATGTTATGATTCTGTTTAGGTTTTTCGGGTGACGTGTGTTTTTCTGTTAGTCTTGGAATCCTTTTGTTCCTGTTCATGCACCTGAGTTTGTTACCATAGCAACTTAATACCTTCACCTGCCGCTTGTGCTCCAACGCACACCTGTTTGTCATCACTCACATTATTATTCAAGCCTGCCTTTGCTGTTCTGTCGGTCTTCTTTGTTTTTGCATCACGCGACTGCTACGTAAGTTTGTCTTGTCTCCTAGCCCCTGCTAGTTGTCTTAGTCTGTGCTAAGTGTTAGCCTTAGCTTCCAGTCGGTTTGTTTTCTGTTTTTGTACCAGTGTTGTTATTTTTACCATTAAATCAAGTCCTTACTTGTAAGTCCTGTCTGGATTGTGCTTTGCATCCCTGGGAGAAGAAAAATCCTGCATCATCATGCAACCCGATCGTGACATTTTACCTAGCTTGAAAAATGTGGTCAGATTTGAATCATATCTGGATTGCTTTATTGCATACACATTTAATTTTGTATTTACAACTACACTGTTTGCTTTATCCCTGTAGGGATCCAACTTTGATTTCTTGAAAAAAGAATACTTTTTCGTGTAAAAATATGACTCTTTCTATCATTTTTGTAAAATAAAATATCCAATCTTGTCCTTTACAAATATGATTTTTTTCCCCTCTGTATAAAATCTGACTTTTCAAATGTTCTCTTTTTATCCTTTTAAGATTATGACGTTTTCCCTCTAAAATAATATGTTTTTTCATGGGTACAGTGTTCCCTAGATCAGGAATCCCAAATTTTGTATTAACAAATAGAAAATTCATAAATGGATTTATTTATGATATATATGCCCGATTGTAGCTGAGATAGGCGCCAGCGCCCCCCGCAACCCCAAAAGGGAATAAGCGGTAGAAAATGGATGGATGGATGTTTGCCTTCTTAAAGGCCTACTGAATGGAGATTTTCTTATTTAAACGGGAATAGCAGGTCCATTCTATGTGTCATACTTGATCATTTCGCGATATTGTCATATTTTTGCTGAAAGGATTTAGTAGAGAACATCGACGATAAAGTTCGCAACTTTTGGTCGCTAATAGAAAAGCCCTGCATTTACCGGAAGTATGTGCGCGTGACGTCACGAGTTGCAGGGCTCCACACATATTCAGATTGTTTTTAATGGGAGCCACCAGCAATAAGAGCAATTTCGGACCGAGAAAGCGACAATTTCCCCATTAATTTGAGCGAGGATGAAAGATTCATGAATTAGGATATTGATAGTGAAGGACTAGAAAAGAAAAAAAAAGCGACGGCTCCAGGCGGCGGCTGTGTGAGCGTTTCAGTTGTAATTAGACACATTTATTAGGGTAATTTTGGAAGACCCCTTATCTGCTTATTTTTTTAATAGTGTTTTAGTGAGATTTTAAAGATTGTAAAAACATACGTCGACGTCGGATGGCTGCGGTGAACACGAAATGTCTCAGAGAGGAGCCAAGCTCACAGCTGCCTTTTAAACAGCTGCTGCAAGACGACGAATAATCCACTGATGTCTCCGGTAAAATATACATCACAATGTCCCCATCCAAAAATATGCTGGTTGACGTAGAAAAAACACGTTCGCTTGACCGCTCTGTGTTAAAGCTTCACAACAAACAAACACCGGCTGTGTCTCGGTGCTAAAGACAGCTGCAATCCACCGCTTTCCACCAACAGAATTGTTCTTTATAGTCTCCATTATCAAATGAACAAATTACCAAAGATTCAATAACACAGACGTCCAAATACTGTGTAATTAAGCCATGAACAGAGACGACTTTTAGCCGTGTTTTGTGCAGCGCTAATATTTCATTACAATCCATGACGTCACGCGTGCGCGTCATCATTCCGCGACGTTTTCAACAAGAAAGTCCCGAGAAATTAAAAATTGCAATTTAGTAAACTAAAAAGGCCGTATTGGCATGTGTTGCAATGTTAATATTTCATCATTGATATATAAACTATCAGACTGCATGGTGGGTAGTAGTGGGTTTCAGTAGGCCTTTAAGTGATTTGGTGTGTTGTTCATCCTTGATGCTCACTAGAATTTCTAATACGAGGTCAATAAGTGGAAAGACACACAATAACAACCTTAATAAATACTATTTCTCTAATATTATGAAATACATGCAGACCAAACGTGCAGTTTTAGCAATCCTTGTGTCTTATCCTGGTGACAAATGGATAAAGGACTCAAATAAACCAGCAGCAGCAAAAACAAAACCGCCTCAAAAAAAGTTTTTTTTTTGTTTTAAAAGTTGCTCATTTAAATTTAATGTCTGCCCTCTTTTGCTAAAATTGGAAAGTTTTGCGTCATGCCTTTTTGAAATGAGAGTGATACGGCAGCCGCACTTGCAGCTAATCTTCCTTCAACACAATCCTATTTGTGCTGCACATTTATCCAACACATGCACTTCATCTATGTGTCTAGCTTAGCTTCCTGCAGACCCCCATCGAGCCCCCCGTATGTCTGCATGCCCTCCATCCTGAGTCAACTCTTTGTCAACTTTGTAATGGTGTCCCTTGTTGTGTTAGATAAACACAAGCACACAATGGGGTGGGCCTGGCCTGGTGCTTTATTTAGTGCTTCACTGTTTGCTTATTGATGCACTTTTAGTTACCCAGCCAAGAGCTGTGATACAGCAGTGTGTGTGTGTGTGTGTGTGTGTGTGTGTGTGTGTGTGTGTGTGTATGTACTTGTATTTCTGCTCTTCTTGAGACACCAACAAGGAAAAGTGCCGTCCATATGAGGACAGGTGAACAAGTCAGGACATAAATCATGGTCCCAATACGGAAAACCCATCCATCCATCCATTTTCTACCGCTTATTCCCTTTTTGGGGTCGCGGAGGGCGCTGGCGCCTATCCCATTGCGCCTAATAGAGAATTTCTCATTTGCACCCCTGGTGGTGAACTCTATCAAAAGGAGGGTGGTCCCAAAAAGGAGGGATTTTTAAAATTGACTGTCTGTCGGTTTTGAAAGTGCTCCCCCTCTGGTCAACATATGAAATAACAAGTGTGTGTAAAGATTTTAAGTCCTTCCCCCTCTGGCCAACATATGTAATAACAAGAGTGTGTAAGAAATTGATATGCGCCCCCTTTGGCCGAAATCAATTAAGAAAAATAAATATATATATAGAGACATACTGTAATAAATTGAAGTAAATAATGAACATTAAAAAACAATTACAAAAAAACTGGATAAAAAAATGTTACTAAAAGCAGTCTTTTTTTATAATTGTCGACTTTTTCCTTATAAAATTGGGAACACTTTCTTATATTGTTTCTGTAATATTGCAATATTTTCTCATAAAATTATTACTTTTATATGTAAAAGTATTACTTTTTAATGCACAATGGTGATTTGTAATACAAAATTCTGCCAATTTTGTTGTTGTTCTTGTAAGATAGTGAATTTTTTTAAGATTATGACTTTTGTCAAAATTTTGCCAAGTAAAATTCCGATTATTGTACTATTGCCAACATTTTAAAGTTTTCTTATAAAATTGTGACTTTTGTCGCGTAAAACTCTTTTCAAACTTTTGCCAAAAGTTGAGATTTTTCTTGTAGAATAGTGACTTTTGAGTAAATGTTCAACTTTTATCATAATATTACACAAATGTTCTTGTAAAATTTTGACTTGCCTTGAGTAAAATTACGACTTTTATTATAATATTGCCAAAATGCTAAGTTTTTCTTGTAAAATTCCAACTCATTTTTCGCAACAAGCTTTTATATGTATATATAGTATGTAGATATTTATTTACATACTATATATATATATATATATATATACATATATATATATATATATATATATATATATGTGTGGAGAGACGGAGCCAACGAGCCGACAGCGGGCCAGGGCAAACGGTGGTCCTACCCAAGATGGCGGCCAGGAGGCGGAGCATGCAACAGCGGAGAGGCGAGGCACGGCTGCAGCCAGCCAAGTCAGGTGCGTAAGCGACACACCTGCGCTCGTCTTTATCTGGGTCTCGCTCGTCGTGCTCGTGGTTGTCGTTCGCCGTGATTTCCTCGCCTACTTCTGCCCCGAGTGTTCCTCCTTCTCCCCTTTTATACTGCAGCAGAAGATGTAAAGATTGAATGCAGGTGTGTCGCTTACACACCTGACTTGGCTGGCTGCAGGTGCCCCGCCTCTCCGCTCTGCTGCATGCTCCGCCTCCTGGCCGCCATCTTGGGTAGGACCACCGTTTGCCCTGGCCCGCTTTCGGGTCCGTCTCTCCACAATATATATAAATAATATTCACACATATTTAAATAGTATGTAAATATTAGTTGCCAGAAAGGGTGGTCCTAAAGAGGTAGGCATTATTTGTAGGTCTCAAGAAGGTAGAAAATACAAGTGTGTGTGTGCGTGTGTGTGCGTGTGATGGCTGTCTAATGCTCTTCTGAATACCTGTTAGTGTTTTATTAGCATCCAGGGATCTGAGCTACTGTAGTTAAACTGCAATCAACCATCTGTCCTTAATTGTACATTGTGTGTGTTTGTGTGTGTCTAATGTGCTAACACCCCACGTGAATTGCTCGCTTTATCTGCCTATTTATGTTTAATACAGTAAGCATTTATGGAGAAAAAAAATAGCAACATGTGAAGTGTGACAAGGAATCTGCTCGTCTCAGTGTGCTACTGTGCCGACTCTCCCTGTCCTTCATCTGAAGTTTTCCGGTTTCCAAAGAAACTGCACATCAGAATCAGAAATACTTTCTTAATCCCTGAGCGGAAATTAAAATTTTCAATTCATTTATTTTTTTTTTTCCTGTGTGCTCTCATGTTTTGTTGTTTTCACGTGTTATTATATTTATTTATTTGCCTTTTGGTTCAGGACTCTTTGGGACTGTGGGACAAGGGGTGGCACTTTCGTGACTTCTGCGGTGCTTTTTTGTGAACTTCTGGATCTGCCTCCCCGGAGCCTTTTGGCCATGGAGACCTGGGGGTGATCAAGGGGATGGGTCAAATGCAAAGGACACATTTCGCCACACCTAGTATGTGTGTGAAAATCATTGGTACGTTAACTTTAACTTAATGTCTTTTATATCCCTTGTTTTCTTTGATGTTTGACGCTTCCCTCTTACACACATGTTTATGTGTGCTATGGCTATGAGTTTTATTTTCTTCCTTGGCCTCAGTCTGGACCCCCTCTCCAGGGGCCCAGGGTTAGACCATTTTTTTTCTCACCCCCATATTGTTTACCTGTTTCTCACCTTTTTTTGTAAGGGGCGCTGGAAGTTGGCAGACCTGTCAGCGGTCCTGTTCTGTCTCCCTGTAATGTTTGTCTGATCTCGAATGGGATTGTGCTGAAAATTTTACTTATCCCCTCAAGGATTAATACAGTATTTCCGATTCTGATTCTGATTCTGATCATTAGCATGATTGGCAGGTTTATTTTTTACTTGTTAATGTTGCCTCTTTCTTTAAAATGCTTTATATATTTTTTGAAAATACTTTTGTTTCTCTTTAAAACTTTTCTTAAAGTATTTAAACTTAAATGCTGCAAAATTGAAACGTTTTCTCTTGAAAAATAAAAATGTTCTTACTTAAATATAACTTATTCTTGCGATATTTCAAATTAATTTCCGCAAAATTGTACCTTTTTTTTCTGGTAAAATTGTCTTTTTTTATCACTGCATTTTCCCTATCATTTTTCAACTTAATTTTTCATTAGAGTCCAATTTTCTTTTTCTTTAAATGTTTTTTCCTCAAAACATAATTACTGCTTTTCTTCAGAAAAAAAAAAATAATAATCTAAAAATACAAACAAAATTATTCTTGCAAATTGCAGTTTTTTAAATAGAACCCCCATTTCGACCAGTTGATCTGCCGTCTCTTTTCTGCTCTGCCTCCCTCTCCTGCGTGGAGAGGTTATTAAGTGACCACAAATGATGCACTAGCTGTTCAAAGTCGGGACCCGGGGTGGACCACTCATCTGTGCATCAGTTGGGGACTTGTTTCCACTCAACATGATCCCCTGCTGGCCCCACTATGGACTGGACTTTCTCACTATTAACTAGACCCACTCGACGTCCATTACACCGGTCGCCCAGGGTGGGGTCCCCACATCTGCGGTCCCCTCCAAGGTTTCTCATTTTATCCTATTGGGTTGAGTTTTTTTCTTGAACTGATGTGGGTTCTGAGCCGAGGATGTCGTTGTGGCTTGTGCAGCCCTTTGAGACATTTGTGATCAAGGGCTATATAAATAAACTTTGATTGATTGATTGATAAAATCCAGTGGTTTATAATTTTTTTAATGTTTCTCTGCGGCCCGGTAGCAAATGCGTCACGGACTGGTACCGGTCCTGGGACCGGTCCTGGGACCGGTGGTTGGGGACCACTGCCATAAATTAACCTGGGGGTTACCTTTCAGACCGCCTAGCATTAGATTAATTTCCACGAGGTAAGGATACTATTTTTTTTTTACATATTTCAACTGTTTTCTTGTATGAATATGCCTTTTTTTTTCTCCAACTGTTAGGAGCTCGCATGGCTGCGGTAGCAGTGACCCCAAGATGCAGGAACCTGGAGGACAGAGATCAAGTTAGACAATTTTAATGTATTTACACATAAATTGAAGCAGTCGTGCACATAAAGTCAAGAGACAGGTTTAAATAGAAACATGCTGATTGGTGTCTGGTGTGGACCGGCTGCCAATCAACAGCAGGTGAGGGGAAAAACAGCGCTCAGTGGGACATGCAGGAAATAGAACGAAAATAAGAGCATTGATGAGAAATAAGCACAAACATAAAAGAAGTGACAGATCGTCACACCGATGCTTTATTATTTTAAAATGTATTCTTTTAAGATTCTAACTTTTTACAAAAAAAAAAATAATAATAATAATTCCAAATATTGAAGCCAAGCCAAAGGAGGAGCAAAAATGCATTGAACTTAAAGGAGATCTTGCAAAATGGAGGTAATGTTTTGTGTGATTGCAGAGAGAACTGGTTGACTTTAAGAGGTCTCACTCTGTTTAAAAAGCGGGCAATCAATAAATTGCTAGTTTTCCTGCTGTGTTGCATAGTTGAGTGTTTGGTGGTGCTTAGCCTTTTGCGAAAAACATCCACACGTCATGACCTTTCCATGCTTAATCAACTGCTTAATTAATTGGGAGCTGGTCAGATGGAATAGACGTTGTCATAAATGTTCACAAATTGAGAAAGAGGAACACTTTCTTTGAAGTACATCACTTCGTTCTTAGTTCAAGGCCACCTCTCGAATCAAGTGTGCACTTCCTCATACATCTGCTTTTCTTCACTTCAAACAGAAAAAGATGATTTCTGGGGCGTGCACCTGATCCATTTACTCCCCACCTCCCACTCCCACACACAATATTTACATCCATCAATTCGTCCTGTTTTCTACCGCATGTTTGTCATAAAATGGGCTTGTCAGAAGTAGGTGAACAGAAGCCGGAGTGGCTGTGAGTTTGTGCGTCTGTACGAGTGTGTGCGTCGGCAACAACTTTGTGTTCCCCCGGGCTGAGCTGAGAGCACGTGTGGCGAGCAACGATACACCAGCAAAGCGTCTTTGCTGCACGCAAGGTCACATGACGTTAACCCTCAACTTCTGCAAATCTGTGATAGGACGCACATGCACACACACACACACACATGCACACACACACACACACACACACACACACACACACTGGCTATTCCTAAAAGGTTTGCATGGACTTGAGACTTGAGGACCTCAATACTACATACAATAATGTTTGTTGGCACCTCTTTTTCTGTATTTGCAAACTCCATAAGTGGAAACTATTTGAATTCAAACCTTGGAAAGTGTTGAGGAGTCACACCATTTTGCCAAAAGTATTTGGCCACCCATCCAAATGATCAGAATCAGGTGTCCTAATCACTTGGTGTATAAAATCAAGCACTTAGGCATGGAGACTGTTTCTACAGACATTTAAGTTAAGTTAAGTTAAAGTACCAATGATTGTCACACAAACACTAGGTGGGGTGAAATTTGTCCTCTGCATTTTAACCCATCCCCTTGTTCAACCCCTGGGAGGTGAGGGGAGCAGTGGGCAGCAGTGGTGGCCGCGCCCGGGAATAATTTTTGGTGATTTAACCCCCAATTCCAACCCTTGATGCTGAGTGCCACGCAGGGAGGTAATGAGTCCCATTTTTATAGTCTTTGGTATGACTTGGCCGGGGTTTGAACCAACAACCTATCGATCTCATGGCCGCCACGCTAACCCAGGGGTAGGGAACCTATGGCTCTTGAGGCAGATGTGGCTCTTTTGATGACTGCATCTGGCTCTCAGATTAATCTTACCTGACATCGCATAACACAATAAGTAATTAATAATTCCGCTGGTATTCAAAATAATGTTAAAAATATAAAACATTTTTAAGTCACATTTATTATTGGTTAGCTTCAGAATAACAATGTTATTAAAAAGAAAGAGAGACTTATTATACTCTAAAAATGTTCGTCTTACTTAAAAATGCACACATTTAGTTGTATTCCGTGTTAAAAAATATTATATGGCTCTCGTGGAAATACATTTTAAAATATTTGGCTTTCATGGCTCTCTCCGCCAAAAAGGTACCCGACCCCTGCTCTAACCACTTGGCCACTGAGTAGGTCAATTTGTGAAAGAATGGGCCACTCTCAGGACCTCAGTGATTTCCAGCGTGAAACTGTCATAGGATGCCATCTGTGACAGAGTCTGATGTGGATGAACTTGACTGGCCTGCACAGAGTCCTGACCTGAACCTGATAGAAGACCTTTGGGATGAATTAAAACGCAGACATGAGAGCCAGGCCTTCTCGACCAACATCAGTGTGTGACCTCACCAATGCGCTTTTGGAAGATTAGTCGACAATTCCTATAAACACATTCCGCAACCTTGTGGACAGCCTTCGCAGAAGAATTGAAATTTTAGTAGCTGCAAAAAGTGGACCGACATTATATTGAATCCTATGGGTTAGGAATGGGATGGCACTTCAAGTTCATATGTGAGTCAAGGTAGGTGGCCAAATACTTTTGGCGATATAGGGTATTTATTAAAACAATGTTGCCTTGTTCCGAACGAGCCATTTGAGTTTTGCTATTATTTGTGTCATAGTTAATGTGTCACTTGGCTGAGAGACCCGCCTCTGTCCAATGGGAAATATACAAAAGGATTTACCCAAAACAATATTTATTCGCGGAGACAGTTCCAACTATTTACAAAAACGCTGTATACAATGTAACAATAAGTCCAGGGTTGTACGGTATACTAAGGAATCAAAAACGGTACTATACTCTGTTTGAAAAGAACCGGTTCTTAATTTGATTTATTTTTAAATTTTGTTTAACGGACATGACGGCGCATCTTCACGTCATGACATTGCTGGTTTACGAGCAGAGGAGCATGTTCGGCAGCGCACAATCACAGAGTACTCACAAGCAGACACGGTGTGTAGACAGAAAACGGAGAACAGATGCATTTTGGCCTAAAAACTAAAGATAAAGCTTTAACACTGAAACGCCCTCAGGAAGAGGTGCTTTAAGACGTGGCTAGCTCGCTAGCAGCTAACATCCATCCTCAGTCAGCAGTGTTTTAGCTACTTCTAAATCACTAATCCTCACATCCATGGCGACAAATAAAGTATGTTTTTTTTTTACAAAAATCATCCCTTCAGGACGAGGAATAGCTAATCATGCTTCACTACACACCGTAGGAGGATACAATAGCTCTCTGGCGTCACGGCTAACAAAAGATAGCGCTCCTGAATGTAAGCAAATGTCATGGGGGGATCTACACCTAACACTGTAATGATACCAAGACCAAGACCAAATATAGTCGATACTACTATGATTACATCTATATTTTTTATCGTCAAAACATTTTTTTTCCTTTTTTAAAAATTCATACTATGTTTATAAACTCAGTAAATATGTCCCTGGACACATGAGGACTTTGAATATGACCAAGGTATGGTCCTGTAACTACTTGGTATCGGATCGATACCTAAATTTGCGGTATCATCCAAAACTAATGTAAAGTATCAAACAACAGAAAAATAAGTTATTATTACATTTTAACAGAAGTGTAGATAGAATATGTTAAAAGAGAAAGTAAGCAGATATTAACAGTAAATGAACAAGTGGATATATTATCAAATTTTACATCTTGTCCTTAATAATTTTGACAAAATAATAGAGTGATACATAACACAATATGTTACTGAATATGTCAGCAGCTAAATTAGGAACCTTTGTTTGTTTACTTACTACTAAAAGACAAGTTTTATAGTATGTTCACTATTTTATTCAAGGCCAAAATTTCTCTTTGATTGCAGAAAGCGACTTATGTTTAATATACCGGGAGGTTTTTTGTTAAAATAGAGCCAACAATGAGATTTTGTGCTGTCCCCTTTATTTAGAAAAGTATCGAAATACATTTTGGTAATGGTACCAAAATATTGGTATCGGGACAACCCTTGTATCTATAATTTTTTGTTTTGATGTGTTAGCATGTACCCTCCACCCGACCATATATGTTAAGAATAATAATAATTATACATTTTCCGAGGTCGGGTTGCGGGGGCAGCAGCCTATGCAGGGAAGCCCAGACTTCCCTCTCCCCAGCCACTCGGATAAGCGGAAGATGATGGATGGATGGATGGATGGATGGATGATACATTTTATTTGGTGTAGCGCTTTTCAGGGTACTCATAGACGCGTTACGGGCTAAAAATGAAAATATAAAACAGTTCAAAGTAATAATACATAATACAGGAAATATAAAAGCAAAACGTACTAAAATACATAATAACACTGGATATTACAAGACGGGACATTACAAGACACAGAACACTAATCACAGGTTAAAAGCAGATCTAAAGAGGTGTTTTTTAAGAAGGTTTTTGAAGGTAGGACGGTTTTAGCAGTCACGGATGTGTTTAGGGAGAGAGTTCCAAAGGGTGGAAGCAGCGATGGAGAAGGCTCTGTCACCCCAAGTCCGGAGCTTGGTTCTGGTTGGTGGGGAGAGGAGGTTGGCGTCGGAGGAGCGAAGGCTGCGTGAAGGGGTATGGCGGTTTTGGAAGGGGGCGTGGCATGCGGGCTGAAAAACAAAAGAATGGAAAATAAACTAGTGTTGCATCCTGAAACCCGGGCTCTCGTGTCGATGCTTGGTGGTCTGGAGGACCCACGGGAGGGCAACCTCCACAGCGGTGTAGCAGGTTGGTAAGGTAGCAGGGGGCCTGGTTGTGGGGGAGGAGGAGGATTTAAAGTTGATCCGGTGAGGAATGGGGAACCAGTGGAGTTTCTGAAGGACTGGGGTGATGTGCTCATGGGAGCGGGTGTGGGTGAGCAGGTGGGCGGAAGAATTTTGAATGTATTGGAGTTTATGAAAATGTTGAGGTCATGTTCCCCTGAGGAAAACTCTCTCTGTCAATTCTTTGACCTACCTATAAAAATGGGACCCATTACCTCCCTGCTTGGCACTCAGCAACAAGGGTTGGAATTGGGGGTTGGATCGCCAAAAAGGAAATCACCGCTGCTGCCCAATACTCCCCTCACCTCCCAGGGGGTGAACAAGGGAACGGGTCAAATGCAGAGCACATATTTTACCACATCTAGTGTGTGTGTGACAATCATTGGTACTTTAACTTATTGAGGATTTTGGAAGATGAACCGTAGAGGATGCTGTTGCTGTAATCGAGTCTGGAGGTGATAAAGGCCTGGATCAGGGTTTTAGCAGCAGAGAAGGAGAGGTATGGATGGAGACGGGCAATATTTTTGAGGTGGAAGAAAGCAGTTCTTGTAATGTGGTTGATGTGGTGTTCAAAAGAGAGGTTATTGTCCAGAATGACTCCGAGGTTGCGGATGCGAGTGGATGGGGGCAGAGTGGAGTTGTCCACAGAGAGGTGGAAGTTGTGAGCAGTTTTGGTGAAGGATTTGGGGCCAATGATGAGCATGTCAGCTTTTTGTCGCAGTTGAGTTGGAGGAAGTTGGAGTGCATCCATGATTTGATTTCAGTGAGGCAGTCGATCAGGGTGGATAAAGTTACGGAGGGGATGGATTTTGTGGAGATGTATAGCTGGGCGTCGTCTAAGTAGCAGTGGAATTGGAGGTGATGGGGGCGGATGATGTTACTGAGGAGCATGTACAGGATTAGGCCAGTGGACCAAGCACGGAACCTTGGGGCACACCTTGTCACAGAGGGGTAGTGGAGGAGGTCCGATGTTTATACTGATGTACTGTTGTCTGTTAGTGAGATATGACTTAACCAGGAGAGGCCAGAGCCGGTGATGTTGAGGGATGATTCCAGGAAGGAGAGGAGGATGGTATGGTTGATGGTGTCGAAGGCTGCTGTGAGGTCAAGGAGGAGAATACTGAGGTGGCTGGAGTCTGAGGAGAGGAGGAGGTCATTGGTGACCTTGACAAGGGGCTGTTTCTGTGCTGTGACGTGCACGGAAGCCGGATTGAAATGCTTCAAACAGGTCATTGGAAGTGAGGTGAGTTTTGAGCTGAGTGGCGACGGCACTTTCCCGTATTTTGGACAAGAAGGGAAGGTTGGAGATGGGCCGGAAGTTGCTCATGGTGTCAGGGTTTGGTCAAGGTTTTTTGAGGATGGGGAGTGACAGCAGCCAGTTTTAGGGTGTCCGGGACTAAACCAGAGCTAATGGAGGAGTTGATGATGTTGATGAGTGGGGAAATGGGTAGGAGACAGTTTTGAACCAGAGTGGATGGGATGGGGTCCAGAACACAGGTGGGGTTTTTTTTGCCCACCATGAGTTTGGATAGCTGTGTTTGGGGAGACAGGAGACAAGTGAGACAGGGGCTGAGTGGTGCAGGGGGGGCAATCAGGTGGGGAGGAGGAGGGAGTGGCGGAGGTAGTCAGGTTGCTATAAAAGGTGTATATTTTGTTTTGGAAGATTGATAAAAACGCGTTGCATTTGGTAGTGTTGAACGTGTTGGAGATGTTGTCAGTAGGTTTGAGGAGTTTATTTATTGTGGAGAAGAATGCTTTGGTGTTGGAATAGCCAGAGTGTATGTTATTAGCATGCAACAAGTAGGACCCTGACACATTCGTTTACAGAGTTAGGGGTTTAGCATACATTGTTTGTTAGCGTTTTTGTTATGGTTGGAGGGAGTTGACGGCACAGACACAAGGGGGTGGTATAATTTCATTATTTATATTATAATATATATAATAATCAACAATAATACTATAAATTAAACAGGGAGAACTGGAGTGTGACTAGATCCAAGGTGTGTGTGTGATGCTATGTGTGTGATTATCTGACATGTTTTACCAAATGTTGAAACAAGGAGAAGGAACAAAGCAGGAAGGCAGACCGTGGGGCAGGCAGATGATCCAGTAGGGCGAGAGAGAGGCGTCAGAGTCCGTGTCCATGCGAGGGGTCGAGGATCATGGGTGGCAGTTAAAAGTCCAAAAGGGAAGTCAAGGTGCACAGCTCGATCACGTAGGGACGAATGCAGATTGCTGGGGAGGGCAACAAGGAAGAACAATGAAACACGGAGAGGAGAACGCAGAGAGCGAGAGAGCTTAAAGCTGGGTTATCGGCTTACGGTACAGAAGACTAACTTAAGGCGAGGATCATTGGGTCCACTGTCCTAAATACTGCTCACCTGCATCAGTCCCAGGTGTGTTGATTGCTGATCGCCCACAGCCTTGGCACCATGAAGGCGTGATGCGGTCAGCGCGAGCAGGGGCATGTCTCGGCGTGCTGCCAGCGGAGGTGCTGGTACACCCCAGCTGCCATGGGAAAAAGCGGGTTCGAGCCCGCGCCGTGACAGTTTTCTTTTACATTTGAACAGTCTAATACATATTAATACCTTAGCATCGTAGCGTAACCAAACTACATGTTAGATGAGATAGAAAACTATGTAAAGCAATCTCTATTTATGGATGTTCTAAGTCGTTTCAAATCAAGAGACAGACGTTGCCTGAATACTTTTTAGCGTTATGGCACTGAAATACGTTTGAAGAAAAAATCGAATGAACTAACCTTTGTACTGAATTCATCTCCTCAGTTCTTTCCTCTCTCTGCGGGCCAGTCCTTTAAGTACAGTTGGATACCAAAATACGCTGTTGCCATTTGTAATAAAAAAAAAAAAAAAAAGTACCGTATATTTGTAACATATATTTGTCGGTCATAAAGCATACTGCTTGAACTACAAGGATTGCTGACAGGGTGGGGACGCAGTCACAGTCAGCTGGAGGTAGCGAGGCGTGGAGAAGGTCTTTTGCATGTAAATAAGAACACTAAAAGGCCTACTGAAATGAGATTTTCTTATTTAAAAGGGGATAGCAGGTCCATTCTATGTGTCATACTTGATCATTTCGCGATATTGCCATATTTTTGCTGAAAGGATTTAGTAGAGAACATCGACGAGAAAGTTCGCAACTTTTGGTCGCTATTAGAAAAGCCCTGCCTTTACCGGAAGTCGCAGACGATGACGTCACCCGTGTGAGGGCTCCTCACATCCTCACATTGTTTTTAATGGGAGCCTTGAAAAAAAAGAGCTATTCGGACCGAGAAAACGACAATTTTCCCATTAATTTGAGCGAGGATGAAAGATTTGTGTTTGAGGATTTTGATAGCGAAGGGCTATAAAAAAAAAAAAAAAACAAGTTAAAAAAAAAGGCAATTGTATTGGGACAGATTCAGATGTTTTTAGACACATTTACTAGGATAATTCTGGGAAATCCCTTATCTTTCTATTGTGTTGCTAGTGTTTTAGTGAATTTAATAGTACCTGATAGTCGGAGGGGTTTGTCCACGGGTGTCTTGAGGCCAGTGTCTGAGGGAAGTCGACGGCAGCTATGGACGGCACAAGCTCAGCTGATCTCCGGTAAGTGGCGACTTTTTACCACCATTTTTTCCCCGAAAACTGCCGGTTGACATTTGGTGGGGATCCATTATCTCTTGACCGCTCTGATCCATAGTAAAGCTTCACCTCCGGGAATTTTAAACAAGGAATCACCGTGTGTTTGTGTGGCTAAAGGCTAAAGCTTCCCAACTCCATCTTTGTACTTTGACTTCTCCAATATTAAATCAACAAATTGCAAAAGATTCAGCAACACAGATGTCCAAAATACTGTTTAATTATGCGGTTAAAGCAGACGACTTTTAGCCGTGTGTGTGCGCAGCGCTAATCTTTCCTTACAGTCCGTGATGTCACGCTTACATGTCATCATTCCGCGAAGTTTTTAAGACGAAACTCCCGGGAAATTTAAAATTGCAATTTAGTAAACTAAAAAGGCCGTATTGGCATGTGTTGCAATGTTAATATTTTATCATTGATATATAAACTATCAGACTGCGTGGTGGGTAGTAGTGGGTTTCAGTAGGCCTTTAAATAGCGGCTTGAACTTGATCTGCAGAGAAAAATGTATCAACATTTGGACCAAAACACCACTGTGGAGGTTGCCCTCCAGGGGGGTTCTTTGGACCACCAATCATTCTCATGAGAGCCCGGATCAGTGTTATGTACAGTTTTATTTTCGTTCTCAGCAGGTTGCTTTTCAGCAGTTGTCTCTCCTACCGGCTGCTGCCTTTTAACAGAGTGACAGGTGATTAGATAACCAGGCCCAGGTAGGCCATCTATGTACCTGTCGCTGATTTCGAAGCCGGTCTTGGTACACCCCGCTTTGGTGCAGGCTAGCAGGCAACGCCGCCCCCCCCCAACCCCCCCAACCCCCACAACCATTATTACATGTTTCTGTTTTACTTTTGTAGCTGTATGTATAAATGGCTCTGCTGAAGTGGCAGCTGGTTGCATCAGATCTTCCATCCATTTTCTACCGCTTATTCCCTTTCGGGGTGGCGGGGGGCGCTGGCGCCTATCTCAGCTACAATCGGGCGGAAGGTCTGTTTAATGGATTTTATGTTCTTTGTATTCTTTGATGTTTCCCTCGGTTTGTGTGTTTTTCCTTATTTTGTGGACTTTTGGTATCTGCGCTGCCACCACATAGTTTCCCCATTGTGGTTTATCCCATCCTATCCTATGTAGACCACAAGAAGTGTTTTAAATGTAGATCAAAAATTACAATATTTCCCCTATAAGCGTCCCTGGTTCAATTCCCACCTAGTACCAACCTCGTCACGTCCGTTGTGTCCTGAGCAAGACACTTCACCCTTGCTCCTGATGGGTGCTGGTTGGCGCCTTGCATGGCAGCTCCCTCCATCAGTGTGTGAATGTGTGTGTGAATGTGGAAGTAGTGTCAAAGCGCTTTGTGTACCTTGAAGGTAGAAAAGCGCTATACAAATACAACCCATAAGTTCTCGTAGGATGTAAGCCGTTAAGGTATTCTGTCACAATCTTTGTTGGTCTGGACCCCGAGAGACAGAGACGAAGGCAAAGTGCAGGGAAAAAGGATGTTTAATGCAGCACAAGCAAGAGCAAGTAATCACAGACGCTGAAAAGAAGCTGACGGGGCAAAAAAAGGGGAACATATCCACGGCGAGGTGAAAACAAATAGAAGTAACGAGGCATGATGTGGGGTAACTTATTGAACTACATAACCAGAGGAAATCAAACAATGACCCAACATTGTCCAAGTCACACAAAGAGTATGAGAACCCTTCTAGTTAGCAATGATAAACAACTGTGCCTGAATCTAAAACCTGCGTAATTTTAATATTAAGAAATTAAATGTTCAAATCCAGGCTCGGGATCTTTCTGTGTGGAGTTTGCATGTTCTCCCCGTGAATGCGTGGGTTCCCTCCGGGTACTCCGGCTTCCTCCCACTTCCAAAGACATGCACCTGGGGATAGGTTAATTGGCAACACTAAATTGGCCCTAGTGTGTGAATGTGAGTGTGAATGTTGTCTGTCTATCTGTGTTGGCCCTGTGATGAGCTGGCGACTTGTCCAGGGTGTACCCCGCCTTCCGCCCGATTGTAGCTGAGATAGGCGCCTGCGCCCCCCGCGACCCCGAAAGGGAATAAGCGGTAGAAAATGGATGGATGGATGGAAATTAAATGGATACTCAAATCTCGATGATATGTTAGGTAAATGAACACCTTAGTAACTTTTTTCCATATCAAGATTGTGACTTTTTTCTTGTAAAATTATGACGTAATTATAAATAAATGGGTTGTACTTGTATAGCGCTTTTCTACCTTCAAGGTACTCAAAGCGCTTTGACACTACTTCCACATTTACCGATTCACACACACATTCACACACTGACGGAGGGAGCTGCCATGCAAGGCGCCAACCAGCCACCATAAATAATTTTGTTATTAATGAATAAATAATACTTAAATACAATTAAATAAGTAAAAAAACACATCAAAAATGTAAAATACAGTGTTTTTCTTTATTGTTTACTGTGATGTTATTTTTTTTAATTATTGTTATAATTATCTATCCATCCATCCATTTTCTATCGCTTGTCCTTGTCGGGGTCACATTCACACACTGGGGCCCATTTAGTGTTGACAATCAACCTATCCCCATGTGAATGTCTTATAGTGATAATTATTATTCTTGAGGGACTCATATTATGATTTATTATAAATAATAATCATTCTTGATACCATATAAACAAACATGATTTAGACATTCCTTTACCACTTTTGACGTGTGTTTGGGGTCATTGTCCTGTTGGAACACCCAGCTGCGCCAAGACCCAACATCCGGGCTGATGATTGTAGGTTGTCCTGAAGAATTTGGAGGTAATCCTCCTTTTTCATTGTCCCATTTACTCTCTGTAAAGCACCACTTCCATTGGCAGCAAAACAGGCCCATACCATACCACCATGCTTGATGGTAGGTATGGTGTTCCTGGGATTAAAGGCCTCAACTTTTCTCCTCCAAACATATTGCTGGGTATTGTGGCCAAACAGCTACATATTTGTTTTTTATGTGCTCCAATCACTCTATCACAAAAAAATAAGAGTTGTAGAAATTATATATATATATATATATATATATATATATATATATATATATATATATATATATATATATATATACATATACATATATATATATATATACATATATATATATATATATATATATATATATATATATATATATATATATATATATATATATATATACTGTATATGTGTGTGTGTGTGTGTGTGTTGACCCTCTTTTCATAAAATTACATATTCTCTCTCTAAAAAAAGAAAATTAATTAATTAGATTTAAAAATAATTTTAAAACTTTTTTTCCAAGATTACCACTCTCTTCCTAAAGAAAATCATTCAGGAAACAAAAAACTTCATAGTGTTTTCTTTTTTTATTTATGTCCACCTGATGGGTAAAATAACTCTTTTTAATCATTCCATGTGTAGTAACGAGTTGGTCGCATTGTGATGCGGATTTTGTTCTCCCAGGTATGCAGACGGGCTTCGGACACAGCATGCAGTTAGGAAATGATTTATTTAAGCAATAAAAACAGACTTTGACAAAACCAAAAGAGCTAGCATGGGAGCTAGAAAACAAAAGGCGCTTAGCATGGGAGCTAGCAAAAACAAAATGACCTAGCGTGGGAGCGAGCTGGTAGCGAGCAGGAACACAGAAGTCGTTACTTTACTTAGGAAGCAAGGCAGACTGACGGGAGAAGGCAGGCTAAAATAATCACAGTGATCACAAAACAGGTGCACGTCAGGAGCAAACGGCAGGTGAAAATAATGAGGTACTATGGTGACGAAACTAACTCACAGGTGCACAAACAATAACAAAAGGAGTCCAAAACCAACAGAAAACACAAACAGACTCAAAAATCTAAATCCTAATATGATCCGGGCAGCGGATCATAACACCATGATTTAAATGGTATATCATGAAAGGTAAATAATACAGGCGTGTGTAGTAATGTGAACAGGGAGTGTGTGATGACATCACCACATCCGCTTCTTTGAATCAACGTCCAAGATAGACTTTTAAGTTTTATATTCATCAGCAAACAAGTACATGTTTAAATAGGGAAGTATTCTACTCTTGTAAAATATAAATATACCCTCTTGTGGGCTGCTGCGTGGCTGTCAAGTCTACAAAACTTCTTGGCTGCACATAAGATGCATGCCGCTCAATTGCAAACCTGTGTGTGCACAGGCGGTGATGCTCATGTCAACAAGAGTGTTTTCATCGAAAGAAACAACAAGGAGGGGTAGAAGAGGGGCCATCATGGACGAGTCAAACAAGAGTCATAGCTTCATGTTATATTTATGGATGCTATGCTTTTCTACTTATAGCACACTTGTTTTTTTGTTTTTTTTACACAGACGTCCTTCACCGTATGGCTGGGTTAGATCACTGCGCCCCCAAGGATGGGTCCCCCTGGGGGGTGGGGGGGTGGGGTATAGGTACCATACGGACACGCCTTTTTTGTGCTATAACCCCGATACAAAATGGAACCAAAATGCTAAACAAATAAATACCTGAGCTTTGTTATCTTTGCAAATGTGAAGACTCTTCTTCGGCATGGTAATGCCGGTGTGGTTTTTCCAGGGATGCGTCGAAGCGATGAACACAACAAGGTAAGTTAAAGGGTATTTATTTAATAATAAAAGGCTATGAACAAAAACACTGGTGTAAAGAGAAAAGGTAAACAAAAGACGTTAGCGTGAGAGCTAGGATAAAACACATGGAAAACTAAAACTTGGTACGAGGACACAAAAGAGTAAACAAAAACATTCAGCATGAAACCTGGAAAATAAAGTGGCTTAGCGTGAGAGCTAGCGAGAAAATACATACATGGAATGATGAGAGTCGTCACTGTTGCGCGTGGGCAAATTAGGATCCGAGAATGAGTAAACAGAAAAGGTGAGCTTAAATAGGAGGGTGAAAATTAGTAGCAGGTGTGCGGGGCGAGACTAACTGGTGGACTGATGTGTAACCATAGTGATGGACAAAAACAGGAAATAAACGGGTCAGACTGAAAATGAAAAAACAAACATGTGAAGATCTGAGCAGCAGATCGCAACAGCAAAGGCACTATTAGGATCCATTTTTTTTGTAATATATATTAGAGTTTGCGTGTACCTAATGTAGTGTCCGGTGACATGTAATAATGTGCAACACAATGTGTGTAAGGAGAAAACTAGAGCGTGAATATTATATTTGACGTATTGTATTGTGATAAATTAAGTTACTTGATATTACGTCGTGATCCCTCTGCCAAAGCACCCTTTCTCATTAATGGCTCTGCTGTTGAGATAGTCAGTGAATACAGGTATATAAGCACAATTATAGACAATAAATTGACCTTTGATGCCAACATTGACCATATTTGTAAGAAGGCCAATCAGAGGCTGTTTTTCTTGAGGAAACTGAGGGGTTTTCAGGTTGATAGGACACTAATGAGGATGTTCTATTCATCTTGTATCGAGTCTATTTTAACATATTCTATCACTTCCTGGGTTGGTAACCTCAGTGTGCCCAATAAAAACAGACTAGGTGGTATAATCAAGGTGTGCCAAAAGACCATATAGGCCAGGGGTCGGGAACCTTTTTGGCTGAGAGAGCCATGAAAGCCAAATATTTTAAAATGTATTTCAGTGAGAGCCGTATAATATTTTTAACACCGAATACAACTGTCAGGTTCAAACACTGATGACTTCTATTAAACAGACAAGAAGCAAGGAATTAAACAGAGACAGTATTCAATTTAGCTCAATGAGGAGAAACGCGTAGACCTGTACCCTTGGACAGTGTCGTCCCACGCTCTGACAAGAGAGTTCTACGCCTCCTCTTTCATTTGGACTTTCCCTGATTACAACATCTAAATGCGTGCATCTGTTATTCTTTTTAATAACATTTTTATTCTGAAGTTAACCAATAATAAATGAAATACTTTTAAACCATTAATGCGACTTCTTGAACAGGTGCGGTGGAAACGGACCGATGGATTCAAATGCATGAGAATGTTTTATATTTTTAACGTTATTTTTAACACTGTGATGGTTACCAGCGTGATTATTAATTACTTATCATGTTAAGCAACGTGAGCTAAGATTTATCTTCGAGCCAGATGCGGTCATCAAAAGAACCACATCTGGCTCGAGAGCCATAGGTTCCCTACCCCTGATATAGGCAGTGCCTTGAAACCCCTGAGCCAGATTTATCCGGTCAACCCCCAGCACCCTCTCTTCTTAGAGTTTAGACTCTTGCCCTCAGGATGTAGGTACGCCCCTAGTAATAGAAAGACCAAAAACAACCGATACATAAGATCCTTTGTTCCCTCAGTGTTGTTTTTATAAATGAGCTCCTTAAACAAGCTTAGCTGCTATGTAGTCACTTTCGTGGGACGTGACATGTGATCAGTTTTTATTGTATTACAAAGGTTTTTAGTTTTTAGCTTTATGTTGTTTGTATGTTGTATGTATTTTATATATTTGTACCTTGTTTTTACTGCTGTACCTCGTTTTTTACTGTTGTACCTCGTTTTTACTGTTGTACCTTGTTTTTATTGTTGTACCTCGTTTTTACTATTGAACCTTGTTTTTAATGACTACTGCTGCAAACCAAATTGCCCCTCGGGGACAATAAAGATTTTCTAAGTCTAAGTCTAAGTCTAAGTACTATGTCCCTGTTGCTGCATTTGAGTGACATAGTGAGCACCGAGGGTCGGATTAGGTATTGTAGAGCGATAAACCATCTTTTCTTCAGTCATACATGTAAATCTAGTGCAGGGGTGTCAAACTCAAATATAGAGTGGGCCAACATTTAAAAACTGAACAAAGCCGCGGGCCAAAATTAAACAAATTAACCTTTTAATAGGACCTAAACAAGTTTTGCAATGAATATTGAACAAGCAAAGCTTATGTTACTTTATAGTGACATGCAAAATCGAGTTTCAAATGATAATAATAATAATTAAAAAATATCAATGGCATATCAAATAAAATTTGAATAAAAATGTAATGCCTCTTTTCTATTTGCAGCCCTCTGATGTAAGTATCAAAATAAACTTTTTCCAAAGGCTAATAATACATTTGAAAATGAAATAACAATTATGAATGAATCAAACATTCAAGTAGCCAGAGAAAGTGCAAGAATAAAAACGTTAATTATTGCTCAGTTTGCTAAACTGATTTGCTTTAACACCGAATATAAAACAAGCAACGCTTATACAACTTAACAGTGCAAAATCAACTTTTAAAAAACAAACGAAAGAATATCAATGGCATATTAAATAAAATGAAAATTTAAAAAATGGTGGTGGCGGGGGGGAAGTGTTAGTGCTGCAAGGGATGTAGGGTATTTGTTCTGTTGTGTTTATGTTCCGAATGTTCTCCCGAAATGTGTTTGTCATTCTTGTTTGGTGTGGGCTCACAGTGTGGCACATATTTGTAGCAGTGCTAAAGTTGTTTACACGGCCACCTTCAGTATGGGTGTTGACCAAGTATGCCTTACATTCATTGCGGTGCGTAAAAGCCGCATATATTATGTGACTGGGCTGGTACGCTGTTTGTAGGGAGGAAAAGGGGACATGACGACAGGTTGTAGAGTACGATAAAGGCAGGGTCCTCAATATTGTTGTCCGGGTGGAAATAGGGAGAAATTCGGGAGAATGGTTGCCCCCAGGAGGTTTTCGAGAGGGGCGCTGAAATTCGGGAGTCTTCTGGGAAAATCGGGAGGGTTGGCAAGTAAGAGTATTAGCGGTGAATGCGGTGTTACAGCGGCACCACTGCTGTATAATACTGGCGGGCCAGCTCCAATGTTAATTTGATATTGCCTTAAAGGCCAAATTAATTTACAAGGCGGGCCAAATTTGGCCCGCGGGCCAGAGTTTGACACCCATGATCCAGTGTGTGTGTGTGTGTGTGTGCTTATCAACATAGGGGGAGGCTGACTTTGTACACAAATAATGTGGAGTGCGATGGAAGAGGCCTAATGGAGATGGAGGTACAAATAAAAGGCATCCTGCATCAGTACCTGAGTCCTGAGCTGAAGTGGACCAGGACCTGCAGCATGTAAATGAGAGGATATGATGAAAGGCAGCGAGGAGGAGAGGAATCGAAAGAAAAAAGGTGAGAGCAGAGAGGAAGGGAGGAAGGGAGGAGATGACCATGAACAGCTGGGGAAAATAGGAGGCTCCCCTGAGGGAAACTCATCTTCTACATCCATTATGGAGGAGGGGCATATACCATATATATGTGTGTGTGTGTGTGTGTGTGTGTGTGTGTGTGTGTGTGTGTGTGTGTGTGTGTGTGTGTGTGTGTTTGTGAGACAGAAAGAGAGAAAGAGAACCACATAGCTGCCAGGCCTATTTTTTTGTTCATGTGGCGTCATGAAACCTTCATTAAGTGTCCGTTTTGTTACATTTTAACTTTATTAACGTCATAAAAGTGTAAGATGAAGTGAAAACGTTCAATCGACAAAACCCTCCTGTGCCCTAAATTTATCCGTCCGAATCTGTCTGTCAATGTTCTCATCAAAAAAAAAGGAGAATGATAAATGATTTGGTAATGGTACTGTTTTTAATCATTTTATTTTAGTGTTAAAATAAGTTAACCATTATAGCTGACATAAAAAATTAAATAAATGAATTTTCTAGACACCCACAAAGACACTAAACTGGGGGAGTCCTCAAACATTTTGACTTGGGGGGCCGCATTGAGGTGTTTATATATATATATATATATATATATATATATATATATATATATATATATATATATATATATATATATATACATATATATATATATATATATATATATATATATATATATATATATATATATATATATATATATATATATATATATATATATTTTTTTTTTTTTTATTTACGATTTGCACAAAGTGCCAACTTCACTGGTTTTGAGTTTTGTAGATGAGAAGGCATTTATTTTAATTCTATAGAATTAGTTGTGCTAAAATGATAGGAGGTATTAGTTAGTACAAATTGTATTCAGATGACGTGCTAGCTTTACTGCTGCTGGGGTTGGATCGGAGCGGTTAAAAACGGCACTTTTATTTATAATTATTGCATGCTAGGTGTTCAAATGTTTCAGCATGTTGCTCATATCTACTCCTCTTGATGAGGTCGCGGTTATGTATATATATATATATATATATATATATATATATATATATAATATACATATATATATATATATATATATAGGGATGGCGTGGCGCAGTGGCAGAGTGGCCGTGCGCAACCCGAGGGTCCCTGGTTCAATCCCCACCTAGTACCAACCTCGTCACGTCCGTTGTGTCCTGAGCAAGACACTTCACCCTTGCTCCTGATGGGTACTGGTTGGCGCCTTGCATGGCAGCTCCCTCCATCAGTGTGTGAATGTGTGTGTGAATGGGTAAATGTGGAAGTAGTGTCAAAGCGCTTTGAGTACCTTGAAGGTAGAAAAGCGCTATACAAGTACAACCCATTTATCATTAATCATTTATATATATATATATATATATATATATATATATATATATATATATATATATATATATATATATATATATATATATATATATATATACACATATATGTGTGTGTGTTCCCTTATTTCTACCCTTCTTGAGACATCAACAAGGAAACGTACCTTCCATATACAAGTTAGGACCGAAATTATGGTCCCTATACGGAAAACCATTGCATCTAATAGAGAGCCAAATACTAGAGTCTGTGAACATTGCCCCAAAGTCAAGATTTTTTTGTTGATTTAATGTGCATACAAAAGTAAACATTGACAGGTGCAAAGGCAGCGATTAATGATGAAACAAAACAGCAGCTAAAGAAGGACTTCCCTATTCATCCCCGATAAAACCCGCCAGGTGAACAGCGGATTTTATTAATATGTATATATTGTTGTTGTAAATAGAAATCTTTATGTATACAAATACAGTAATGTGTGTGTGTGCTGTCTGTGTGGTGGTAATGTGTGTTTCCACTTATGGCACCTGCTTGCTTTCACAAGGCAAACACTCTGAGCAAATGTCAGGGGTCAACCCTCCATGTCAAGTGTGACGGATGCTCTTCTGTCACGAGACGTGACCTGTCCTGTAGCAAGGCGGGGTCACGCACGGAAAAGTCATGGAAAAAAAGTTATTTGTTGTCATTAGAGAACAGTCGGTTCTGGTGGTCCAATGATGGCACAGATAGGAGCCGTTCATCATGTCTCTCATGCATATTGAGGACCAATCAGGCGCACGCTTCATATTCATGCGGATGGCACATTTGAATTTCATTCAAAAGAATAAAAAAAACTGAATTAAAATTCCACAAGAAGTCTTCCCCCTCATGTGACACTTCATCCACACCCCACAGGATACATAAGGAACCATCATGACCTGCTGCCAATCTCTCACCTCTCTCTCTCTATCTATCTCTCTCTCTGTGTGTGTGTGTGTGTGTGTGTGTGTGTGTGTGTGTGTGTGTGTGTGTGTGTGTGTGTGTGTGTGTGTGTTCTTGTATTACTACCCTTCTTGAGACATCAACAAGGAAAAGTACCGTCCATATGAGTGAACAAGTCAGGACATAAATTATGGTCCCAATAGAGAAAACCATTGCATCTAATAGAGATTGTCTCATTTGCACCCCTGGTGGTGAACTCTATTAAAATTAAAGTTGTCCCAAGAAGGAGGGATTTTTCAAATTGACTCTGTGTTGGTTTTAAAAGTGTTCCATATCTTGTCAACATATGAAATAATGAATTAATTGAAATGCGCGCCCTTTGGCCAAAATGTATTAAAAAAAAAATGTATGTATAAAGAGACATACTGTAATAACTTGAAGTAAATAATGAAGATTCTAAAGCAATTACAAACAAAAAAAAAACAACAACAACAATTTACTAAAAGCAGTCTTTTTCTCACAATGTGTCGACTTCTTTCTTATTCAATTGGGAACAATTTCTCATGTTCTTTCTGTTTGTGTAATATTGTAATATTTTCTCGTAAAATTATTACTTTTTTATGTAAAATGATTTGTTTTTAATGCAAATTGGTGACATTTGTCATATTAAATTATTACTTGTATCACAATATTGCCATTTTTTTTATTGCTCTTGTAAAATAGTTAAATTTTTTGAGTAAAAGTAAAATTCAGATTTTTATGCTACAAACCCCGTTTCCATATGAGTTGGGAAATTGTGTTTGATGTAAATATAAACAGAATACAATGATTTGCAAATCCTTTTCAACCCATATTCAGTTGAATGTGCTACAAAGACAACATATTTGATGTTCAAACTTTTTTTTGCAAATAATCATTAACTTTAGAATTTGATGCCAGCAACACGTGACAAAGAAGTTGGGAGAGGTGGCAATAAATACTGATAAAGTTGAGGAATGTTCATCAAACACTTATTTGGAACATCCCACAGGTGTAAAGGCTAATTGAGAAACAGGTGGGTGCCATGATTGGGTATAAAAACAGCTTCACAAAAAATGCTCAGTTTTTCACAAGAAAGGATGGCGCAGGGTACACCCCTCTGTCCACAACTGTATGAGCAAATAGTCAAACAGTTTAACAACAACATTTCTCAAAGTGCGATTGCAAGAAATTTAGGGATTTCAACATCTACAGTCCATAATACCATCAAAAGGTTCAGAGAATCTGGAGAAATCACTCCACGTAAGCGGCAACATTGAATGACCGTGACCTTCGATCCCTCAGACGGCACTGTATCAAAAACCGACATCAATCTCTAAAGGATATCACCTCATGGGCTCAGGAACACTTCAGAAAACCACTGTCACTAAAGACAATCCGTCGCTACATCTGTAAGTGCAAGTTAAAGCTCTACTATGCAAAGCGAAAGCCATTCATCAACAAAATCCAGAAACGCCGCCGGCTTCTCTGGGCCCGAGATCATCTAAGATGGACTGATGCAAAGTGGTCTAATGAGTCCACATTTCAAATTGTTTTTGGAAATATTTGACATTGGTTCATCCAGACCAAAGGAAAAGCGAACTATCCAGACTGTTATCGACGCTAAGTTCAAAAGCCAGCATCTGTGATGGTATGGGGGTGCATTAGTGCCCAAGGCATGGGTAACTTACACATCTGTGAAGGCACCATTAATGCTGAAAGGTACGTACAGGTTTTGGAACAACATATGCTGCCATCTAAGCGCCGTCTTTTTCATGGACACCCCTGCTTATTTCAGCAAGACAAAGCCAAGCCACATTCAGCACGTGTTGCAACAGCGTGGCTTTGTAAAAAAAGAGTGCGGGTACTTTCCTGACCCACCTGCAGTCCAGACCTGTCTCCCATCAAAAATGTGTGGCGTATTATGAAGCGTAAAATACGACAGCGGAGACCCCGGACTGTTGAACGACTGAAGCTCTACATAAAACAAGAAGGGGAAAGAATTCCACTTTCAAAGCTTCAACAATTAGTTTCCTCAGTTTCCAAACGTTTATTGAGTGTTGTTAAAAGAAAATGTGATGTAACACAGTGGTGAACATGCCCTTTCCAAAACTACTTTGGCACGTGTTGCAGCAATGAAATTTTAAGTTAATTATTATTTGCAAAAAAAAATAAAGTTTATGAGTTTGAACATCGAATATCTAGTCTTTGTAGTGCATTCAACTGAATATGGGTTCAAAAGGATTTGCAAATTATTGTATTCCGTTTATATTTACATCTAACACAATTTCCCAACTAATATGGAAACAGGGTTTGTAATATTGCCAACATTTTTAAGATTTCTCATAAAAGTGAAACTTGTCAAATAAAATTACAACTCTTTTCATAAAATTGCCAAAATGTTAAGCTTTTCTTGTAAAACTGCGACTGTCATTGAGTAAAATTCCAACTTTTATCAAAACGTTGCACAAATGTTCAGTTTTTCTTGTAAAATGTTGACTTGCGTTGAGTAAAATTACGACTTTTGGTATAATACTGCCAAAATTCTAAATGTTTCTTGTGAAATTCCAACAAATTTTTTCACAACACGCTTTTTTATATTTCCATAGTATGTATATATTATTAATGTTAGTATAAATCTTCGTATTTCTACAAAAGGTAATCCAATAGAGGTAGTCATTATTCGGAGGTCTCAAGAATGTCACAAATACAAGGTTGCGCGTGTGTGCGCTTGTGCGTGTGTGCGCTTGTGCGTGTGTGTGTGTGTGTGTGTGTGTGCCTGCCTGCGTGCGTGCGTGCGTGCGTGCGTGCGTGTGTGCTCATGCATGCGTGCGTGTGTGTCATACTTGCCAACCCTCCCGATTTTCCCGGGAGACTCACGAATTTCATTTCCTCTCCCGAAAATCTCGCTGGGCAACCTTAAAAGCACTGCCTTTAGCGTCCTCTACAACTTGTCGTCACGTCCGCTTTCCCTCCATTCAAACTGCGTGCCGGCACAGTCTCATATTATATATGTCTTTTACACACACATGAGTGAATGCAAGGCATATTTGGTCAACAGCCATACAGGTCACACTGACAGTGGCCGTATAAACAACTTTAACACTGTTACAAATATGCGCCACACTGTGAACCTACACCAAACAAGAATGACAAACACATTTCGGGAGAACATCCGCACCATAACACAACATAAACACAACAGAACAAATACCCAGAAACCCTTGCAGCACTAACTCTTACGGACACTACAATATAAACAATATAAACCCCCACTACCACCAAACCCCGCCTACCTCAACCTCGCCCACCCCACCTCAACCCCCCCAAACTCCCGAATTCAGAGGTTTCAAGGTTGGCAAGTATGGTGTGGGTGTGCGTGTGTGTGTGATTCAATTGAGTTTACAGTTAGAATTTCCATCTGGAGGTGACAGCATAATCAATGTGGATGAGCGATGCCGTAGCCCAAGTAGAATCTCATGACCTTTGACCTTCATACATGACACATAACACACCGTTGTGTCCCCCACTGGCCCCCCTTCCCCCTCTGATATACACACATTATACAGTACATACTGTATGCACCTAATGGAATGCATAGTTACAAAAAATGTGAAATAATAGTCCGTTTCTGGTCCCCTGAAATGAGACCTTTTACGGGAAAATATGTGTCTAGAGCCAGTTTATGAGCACCAACATGTTTGCACCCTGGTTGAGAGAAGCTGTAAAAAACAATAAAAACCGAAACAAAAAATAAACTATGTGTCAGTCAACCACACACGTGTAAGTGTGATTATTTTGTGTTTCCTATGTCAATTACACTAACCACGTATGACGCTGCCATTGAAATGTGAGCGTAATATTAGCACTGTTAGCTTTATATATATATGAAGAACCGGTTTGTAGTATATTCATTTCTTGGAATCGCTTGGTATTTTCTTACACGTTTTTTTTTTTTCTCTCTGGTGGGGATGACTCAAATCTCAAAAAAACGCTCGAAAGTAGACTACATTTTACAAGAAAATATATATATATATATATATATATGTATATATATATATATATATATATATACTTATAAAACTGCGACTTCATCAAGGAGTACATACGAGCAACATGTTGAAACATTTGAACACCTAGCATGCAATAATTATAAATAAAAGTGCCGTTTTTAACCGCTCCGATCCAAGCCCAGCAGCAGTAAAGCTAGCACGTCATCTGAATACAATTTGTACTAACTCATACCTCCTATCATTTTAGCACAACTTATTTTATAGAGTTAAAATAAATGCCTTCTCATCCACAAAACTCAAAACCAGTGAAGTTGGCACTTTGTGCAAATCGTAAATAAAAGCAGGATACAATGACTTGCAAATCCTTTTCGAACTATATTTAATTGAATAGACTGCAAAGACAAGATACTTAATGTTCCATCTGGAAAACGTGTTGTTTTGCAAATATTAGCTCATTTGGAATTTGTCGTATGCAACATGTTTCAAAAAAGATGGCAAAAGTGGTAAAAAAAAGACTGAAAAAGTTTGAGGAATGCTCATCACACACTTATTTGGAACATCCCACAGGTGAACGGGCTAATTGGGAACAGGTGGGTGCCATGATTGGGTATAAAAGCAGCTTCCATTAAATGCTCAGTCATTCACAAACAAGGATGGGGCGAGGGTCACCACTTTGTGAACAAATGCGTGAGCAAATATTCGAACAGTTTAAGAACAACATTTCTCAACGAGTTATTGCAAAAAAATTTGAGGGATTTCACCATCTACGGTCCGTAATATCATCAAAAAGTTCAGAGACTCTGGAGACATCACTGCACAAAAGCGATTTACGGACCTTCGATTCCTCAGGTGGTACTGCATTAAAAAGTGTGTAAAGGATATCACCACATGGGCTCAGGAACACTTTCGAAAACCACATTACCTCCCTTCTTGGCATTCAGCATCAAGGGTTGGATTAGGGGGTTAAATCACCACAAATGATTCCTGGGCGCTGCTGTCCACTGCTCCCCTCACCTCCCAGGGGGTGAACAAGGGGAATGGGTCAAATGTAGAGGACAAATTTCGCCACACTTAGTGTGTGTGTGACAATCATTGGTACTTTAACTTTAACTTTACAGTTTGTCGCTGCATCTGTAAGTGAAAAGTTAAAACTCTACTATGCAAAATTAATGCCGCCGACTTTGTTGCGTCCGATCTCATCTAAGATGGACTAATGCAAAGTGGAAAAGTGTTCTTTGGTCTGATGAGTCCACTTTTCAATTTGTTTTTGGAAACTTTGGACGTCCTAAAGCATGGGTAACTTACACATCTGTGAAAGCACTATTAATACTGAAAGGTACATACAGGTTTTGGAGTAACATATGTTGCCATCCAAGCAACGTTATCAAAGACGCCCCTGCTTATTTCAGCAAGACAATGCCAAGCCACGTGTTACAACAGCATGGCTTCATAGTAAAGGAGTGTGGGCACTAGACTGGCCTGCCTGTAGTCCAGACCTGTCCCCCATTGAAAATGTGTGGCGCAATATGAAGCCTAAAATACCACACCTTAAGCTGTACATCAAGCAAGAATGTGAAATAATTCTACCTAAAAATCTTCAAAAATTGGTTTCTTCACTTCCCAAACATTTACTGATTGTTGTTAAAAGGAAAGGCCCTGTAACACAGTGGTAAAAATGCCCAAGTGCCAACTTTTTTGCAATGTGTTGCTGCAAAAAAAAAAAGTTTCTCATTTCGAAAATCAAATATCTTGTCTTTGCAGCCTTTTCAATTGAATATAGGTTGAAAAGGATTTGCAAATCATTGTATTCTGTTTTTATTTACGGTTTACACGACGTTTCAGATTCACCGGTTTGGGGTTTTGTACAGGAGCATGACGAGAGACAGATTCTGACTGACTCCGAGGCGGGTAGATTACAGTCTGCTGCTTGACGAATGTCACCGAGCAGCGACTAAATTTGTGGTCAAAAGTTAGCATTTTCCGTAGATGAATGTTCAGTTGTAGTCAGAGAAAAGTTTCATGTTTTCCTACAACCAGCAGCTCAATTTTTGTTTCATTTAACATCACATGGACAAAGGTAAAACCTTCTGGAGGAAAGTTCTGTGGTCAGATGAAACAAAAATTGAGCTGTTTGGCTGAAATACCCAGCAATATTTTTGGAGGAGAAAAGGTGAGGCCTTTAATCTCAGGAACACCAAACCTACCGTCAAGCGTGGTGGTGGTAGTATTATGCTCTGGGCCTGTTTTGCTGTCAATGGAACTGGTGCTTTACAGAGAGTAAATGGGACAACGAAAAAGGAGGATTACCTCCAGATTCTTCAGGACAACCAGAAATCATCAGCCCGGAGGTTGGTTCTTGGCCACAGTTGGGTTTTCCAACAGGACCATGTCAAAAGTGAAAAAGGAATGGCTAAATTGGGCTAGAGTTAAGGTTTTAGAATGACCTTCCCAAAGTCCTGATTTAAACATGTGGACAATGCTGAAGAAATAAGTCCATGTCAGAAAACCAACACATTTAGCTGAACTGCACCAATTTTGTCAAGAGGAGTGGTCAAAAATTCAACCAGCAGCCTGTCAGAAGCTTGTGGATGGCTACCAAAAGCACCTTATTGCAGTGAAACTCTCCAAGGGACATGTAACCAAATATTAACATTGCTGTATGTATACTTTTGACCCAGCAGATTTGGTCACATTTTCAGTAGACCCATATAAAATTCATAAAAGAACCAAACTTCATTCATGTTTTTTGTGTCAATTATGTGCTTCAATCTCTCTCAAAAAAAAAAGAGTTGTAGAAATGATTGGAAACTCAAGATGTATACAGTATATAAATATATATATATATATATATATATATATATATATATATATATATATATATATACACATATATATATATATGTATACATATATATATATATATGTGTATATATATATATATATATATATATATATATATATATATATATATATACACATATATATATATGTATATATGTATGTATGTATTAGTTTCTGGATACAGTGCACACAATAAACCTTTTTGAAGCAAAATACTCAGATCCTTAGCATTAAAGCTACAGACAAACAAAAAGGTGTGAGCCTACTATAGAAATGGTGACTTACACAATTCTACCTTTGTGACTAATTTCAACTGCATGGGTTCCCTCCGGGTACTCCGGCTTCCTCCCACTTCCAAAGACATGCACCTGGGGATAGGTTGATTGGCAACACTAAATTGGCCCTAGTGTGTGAATGTGAGTGTGAATGTTGTCTGTCTATCTCTGTTGGCCCTGTGATGAGGTGGTGACTTGTCCAGAGTGTACTCCGCCTTCCGCCCAAGTGCAGCTGAGATAGGCTCCAGCGACCCCACGCGACACCAAGAAAGGGACACGCGGTAGAAAAATGGATGGATGAATGGAAATACTGCATTACTTCTAAAATCAGTTTATTACAACCACAATAGTAAACATATTATCATGTTTACACCTAAAATAAAACCTACGTTTTTGACAATTCTTATATATTGCAGACACACACACACACACACACACACACACACAAGTTGTCATCTGATACCCTTATGATTAGTGTGTGTGAGTGTGTGTATGTGTGTGTGTGTGTGTGTGTGTCACATAGCTGGGGGATCTACAGTAAGTGACAGGTTGGTGGCTGAGAGCGGGAGGAGGAGAAAGATGGACTGATTAGATACGAGCAGGGGTGTATATCCATGCTGAAGGAGGTGGGGGTGCTCTCAAATGCGGGGTGCAGTCGAAGGTCAGGCATTAGGAAGAGAAAATATTGCATCAGAGGATTAGAGGAAAATATCTAACATATACTCACATGCATGCGGATGTCTTCATGCAGGTGTGCTATATTCTTTATATTTACTATTACGTCCTTCGAGTACATATGAACAATCATGAATGAAACTGAATCCAAACATCAAAAACTTTGCCTTTACAAATTCAGCAATGCTTATTTTTAACAACATTTTTATTACCGTGTCCAAAATCTTACTTTGATATTCTTCACCTTTTGTTTATTCAACACACTAAAGTCATGGATGTCAAACAATAGTTAATTTTATTTATAGAAAAAGCAAAAGTTCGATACAAAAAGACTGCACTCTGCATTTTGTACACACATGCTACCAAAAAAATAAAGTACCACTGATAGTCACACACACACTAGATTGGGTGACCATCACCAGGTGATGCCTGACCATCATCAAATTAAGGTGGTCCCAAAAAGGACCACCTTAAAATTGACTGTGTGTCGGTTTTAAAAATTCTCCCCCTCTGGTCAACATATGAAATAACAAGTGTGTAAAAAATTTGAAGTGCTCCCCCTCTGGCAATATATGTAATAACAAGTGCGTGTAAAAAATTTAAATGCAACCCCTTTGGCCAAAATTCATAAAAAGAAAATATATATGTATATTTGTATATAAAGACAAACTGTAATAACTTGAAGTAAATAATAAAGATTAAAAAAGAATAAAAATTTAACTAAAGCCTACATTTTTTATATTTGCATAGTATGTATATATCAATGTTGTAAATACAAATCTTTATATATCTAGAAAGGGTGATCCTGAAGTGGTAGCCATTTTTCGGAAGTCTCAAGAAGGTAACAATTACAAGAATGTGTGTGTGTGCGTGCGTATGTGCGTGCGTGTGTGTGTGTTGCGAAGCAAGCAGGCATCAATCAATCAATCAATCAATGTTTACTTATATAGCCCTAAATCACTAGTGTCTCAAAGGGCTGCACAAACCACTACGACATCCTCGGTAGGCCCACATAAGGGCAAGGAAAACTCACACCCAGTGGGACATCGGTGACAATAATGACCCAGTGGGACGTCGGTGACAATGATGACTATGAGAACCTTGGAGAGGAGGAAAGCAATGGATGTCGAGCGAGTCTAACATGATACTGTGAAAGTTCAATCCATAATGGATCCAACACAGTCGCGAGAGTCCAGTCCAAAGCGGATCCAACACAGCAACGAGAGTCCCGTTCACAGCGAAGCCAGCAGGAAACCATCCCAAGCGGAGGCGGATCAGCAGCGCAGAGATGTCCCCAGCCGATACACAGGCGAGCAGTACATGGCCACCGGATCGGACCGGACTCCCTCCACAAAGGAGAGTGGGACATAGAAGAAAAGGAAAAGAAACGGCAGATCAACTGGTATCAGGCAGGAAGGTGTATAAATGATGCAAAATAGTTCTTTTTCTTTTGTAAATGTTCGACTTCAGGGCCTCTAAAACTATTCAAGTGTGTTTCTGGATCCAAAATAATGTGTAGAGAAGTTGCATGTTTGTCTTGGAGAGCATCGTTTGGCCTCCAGCAGCGCTCTCATTGAGGCGACACCAAGCAGCATTGATTTGGTCACATTTAAATTCATAAAAGAACCAAACTTCATGAATATATTTTGTGACAAACAAGTATGTGCTCTAATCACTCTATCACAAAAAAAAATAAGAGTCGTAGAAATGATTGGAAACTCAAGACAGCCATGACATTATGTTTCTATACAAGTGTATGTAAACTTTTGACCACGACTGTATGTATATTAACTTGCACACACATACACAAGTCTTCAAAACATTAACCACCATGTTGCCACAATAAAAAACAAAGGGCAATTTAAAAACTAGTGCTGTTTTTATTGTCAGATGTATTTGTTGAACCCCAAGATGCAGAGAAGGAGGCAGGCATTGAATGGGAAAACATGGTTTTAATTTAAAATACTAGAACAAGAACAAACGAAGGTTACAAACAAAAAGCACGCACGTGGGCGGAATAACAAACTAAGGGAGCTAGCACTGGAAGCTAGAAAACAAAAAGGAACTTTAGCATGGAAGCTAGAGGATAACAAACAGAAAAACTGGAAATAGCTATTGCTAACAGAAACAGCTTACCGCTACGACGACCAGGACAAAGGGTAGCATGACAGGTAGTAGCTGTAACAAAATGACACGACAAGAGCGATATGTGGCAGCGACAATGCAATACAATACAATGATCCAGCCCTGACTGGAGGAACAAAGCAGGTAAAGTATGAGCTGGCTGATTGACATCAGGTGTGACCAGATGCCAATCAGCCGCAGCTGACGGAAGACAGGACACAGGGAGACAAACAGGAAGCTGAACCAAAATAAGAGCACTAGACAGGAACTAAAGACAGGAGATACTAAACAGAGAGGAAAAAACTAAAACATAGACAAACTGTCAGGGGCAAGCCTGACATTTATAATATATATATATATATATATATATATATATATATATATGTATATATAGATATACAGTGGGGTAAAAAAGTATTTAGTCAGCCACCAATTGCTCAAGTTCTCCCACTTAAAATAATGACAAAGGTCTGTAATTGTCATCATAGGTACACTTCAACTGTGAGAGACAGAATGTGCCATTCAAAGCTCTCACTGATGGAAGGTGGTTTTGGCTCAAAATCTCACGATACATGGCCCCCATTCATTCTTTCCTTAACATGGATCAATCGTCCTGTCCCCTTAGCAAAAAAACAGCCCCAAAGCATGATGTTTCCACCCCCATGCTTCATAGTAGGAATGGTGTTCTTGTGATGCAACTCAGTATTCTTCTTCCTCCAAACACGACGAGTTGAGTTTATACCAAAAAGTTCTATTTTGGTTTCATCTGACCACATGACATTCTCCCAATCCTCTGCTGTATCATCCATGTATCCATGAAACAGTTCTGTAGAGATGAAGTAGTCTTGTGATTTTTCCCACACATACATATTTTCATATTATATATCTCTGAAGCACTTCGTGCAACTTCCTTGTGGGTAAATCTCTTTCCCCCCATCATGTTATGATGAAAAGCTGGGTAATTTATTGCAAATGAGGCCATGTTAGACTCCTGCTGCTTTGCCGTCTTCTCTTATTGCGTGTTTTTTGCTGCCGCTGCAGGATTAAAACATTCAAAAAGAAGTGAAAGACTCCTTGTAAGAATGCAATCAACATTAGGTGCACATGCAGCACAAAAGAGGTGCCAAACGTTTCTTTTAAAATAGAGACAATACTGAGCGTGGTATTCATCTAATTGTGACGATGTGATAACAAGCAGACATGTTGAATAAAAATGTTGAATAAAAAATAAAAATCATTTCTTCAAGAAACCAGGTCAGACGCGGTATGAACTTTTAGAGGATTATCCTGCACTCCTCGCAATTTCTTGCAGCCTCACAGCATTTTTTGGGGTATACAGTTTATGCAAATGAACTAAATCCCCCCCCCTGCAGGTCTGTATGCTTTATATCCGCCATATATGTTCCATACATGCATGTGAGCATGTGATGAAGAGGAGACATCCATGTCAAGTGTGGGAGCTCGCCTCTAACGTCACCCACAGGCCTTCGTTTGATCGCCTTGCCAGGCCCGCTATCCCGCTAAGCCCCCTTGCATACTTCACCCTTGTACTCTTACAGGGTGTGTGTGTGTGTGTGTGTGTGTGTGTGTGTGTGTGTGTGTGTGTGTGTGTGTGTGTGTGTGTGTAACAAGGACTTGGCTGTGTTCCTCCCTCCTGGGCTCAGGGGTATACTTCTCTTCTCGCTGCTTCTTCACAGCCGAAGGCCTTTTTTTTCTCTTTTTTTTCCAAGAGAGTTGTTCTCACTCTCTCTTGCTGACAAGTGTTGTGTTGCTTGAACATTGTCAGCGTTGGAGAAGTTTCAGCTGAATGATGCAAATCTCGTCACTGGGATTAGAAACACCGCGGCTTCTCTATTTCTCTATATGGCCGTTGCACCGTTTTCTAGAGACACAAACGTCAACAAGTCAGTCAATGTTGTAATAACATTCATGAGCATGTAACTTGTAACAGAGGTCATTTATGATCTCAATTGCTTACTGTCTTACTACTCTTCTTATTTTAATGTCATTTTATTTAAATGTCATCTTATCTAATTTATTACACTTACACATTATATAATGTGACTCTTTACTTTGCAAATGTTATTACCGGTATTCTAAGTTTCGTACTGTGATTTCCTATATTTTTTTTATGGTCATTGAACGTCACATGTCCTAGCAGACATCCAGGCTTGGAGACTCACTATGATTGTTTTCACCGGAATAAACTATGGTTGAGCCGGAAGAATGACTGGGTGTCGTCTTTTGGGGAAAAACACAAACCAAAGGAGTACCACATCGGTAAAACTACACGGATTAAATAATACCACTATAAAGTAACATAATTAATAGTAGCTTGATAACGTCGCTTGTTTTACAGTTCTTTATACAAGTTCCAAATCACATGATGTTGTATTAGCATATTTAAAAATATACTTATTGCTGTCACGGCGCGGACTCGAACCCATGTTGCTAGAATTGTTCATTTTAGAATTGATTTTAAAACATTGCTAGTTGTTTTTAAATGATTACATGGACTGGCACCTCAGTATATATCAAACCTCGTCCAAATTTACACTCCTGCGCGCGCTCTGAGGTCCGAGAGCCAGTTCCAGCTCGTGGTGCCCAAGACCAGACTTAAGACCAGGGGAGACAGGGCCTTCTCTGTAGTCGGCCCTAAGCTCTGGAACACTCTGCCCCTCCATGTTCAAACTGCTTCCACAGTGGAATGTTTTAAGTCTCGTCCTAAGACCCACTTTTATTCTTTGGCTTTCAACACTACGTGAGTTGTGTGGTCCTCTGTCCTCTGTTGTCCTCTGTGTGTTTTTTTTTATACATTTTGATTTCTATTTTACTGTTTTAATTGCTTTTACCCTTTAAAATTGTTTTTAATCTTATTTATTTTTATATATTTTTTAAATTGGTTTTATATTGATTTATTTTTTGTTTTTATTCAGTCATTGGTGGAGTATAATATTGTTTTTAATATTGTTTTTAACATGGTTGTGCAGCACTTTGGAAACATTATTGTTGTTTAAATGTGCTATATAAATAAAGTGGATTGGATTGGATTGAGTATCAAGATTCCTCCTCTGGTTACTCGCCCGGACACGCCCCTGCTCGCGCTGGGCGCAGCACGCCCACGCAGCGACAAGGCTGCAGACAATCACACATCAGCGCATCTGGTCCTGACGAGAGGGCGTGGCATAAAAGACCAGCGAAGCCAGGAGACCTTCGTCAGAACGTAGAAAATCTCCCCTGAGTAAGCATCAGGTCTGGCACACCTCCCTCGTTCCTTGCTCGCCTTCTTGTGCTCTCTCTCGATCCCGAGTTGATGTCTTTTGTGTTTTCCACAGTCTTCTGTGATCGTGTCTTGCCTCTCGACCTCCTCCCGGATCTTTGTTTGCCTCCCCGATCCTCGACCACTGCTTGGACCCGGACATCGTTGCCTCTCTCCAGCCCCCGAGTGCTTGCCTCCCTGCTGACTGCCTCTTCGCCTTCCCCCTTGGATTTGACGCAAGTGACATCCAACACGCAGCAACAACACCCTCTGGTAAATTCCACATTGTCAATTCTACACATCGTCTGCATTGATTCACAAGTGGTAGCATACACACCCCACACATTCATCAAAGGTTTTAATAAACCTTCTAAACCGCAGTTCTTCCCTGGTCATCTTACCTGTTCATCCTTCCTGGTTCTTGCATCTCGGGGTAACTAAACGACAATCATGCGGTTCCCTGACAATTTTTACATATGTCCTGTCCAGCCACTCAGTCAAATGATATTATAGATGTATGCCCATATCTGCAGTACAGATTTACTTTACAAATAAGTAGTGTTGGGTATTTCTCCTATTGCCTTATTTGTATTCCACTCTTTATTATTTTCAAACATTTGCTTATTGGATTGTTGACATTTACAGTCCAGAAGTACATCTAAATGCCAAATGTTTTTGTTGTCTTCCCCAAACAAGTAACTTGCATAAATTACATACAAAATAAAAAACAAAACAACAGCAACAACAACAAAAAAACTGACAGAAACACCATCAAATAACTACAGGCCAATATTGACGTGAAGTCCACTGCACTCCTGAATGTCACCAACACGGTGCAGCAGTATTCAAAAACAGACAAAGGGCTCATCAATAATCTACCTTTCAATTACTTTTCAATTGGGGTTGAATTGGACATCAGTCTCTTTTACATATTTTAGGAAACAACCCCATAATTCCTGAAACTTCCCAGAACAACCGTTAAATGTCAGCCGAGTTGTCTTTAGTTTGAGAAAATAATTTTCACTGTATACATTGTCCCAACTTTGAACTCTCAGCTCAGTCTTAAAAGCTGTCTGTGGAAAGGGATTGTGATCAGCGCGCTTGCAGGAGTAAAGGTCACCGCCTCTGTCCATGGTGCTGAAAACAGAGCGCCATCAGACGGGGGCGTGGCGTGGCAGACATAGCTCGCCGGTGATTAGATTGCACAGGTGGTATGTGTTAAGCTAATCATCTGTTGTCTCTAACAGTGAGCGACCCGATGCAGGCGGAGGAGGAAGTTTGGAGAGAGACTGGAAAGTCCTGAACAAAATTATATTATTTCATGGTTGTGTTGAAAAACATTGAAACATGCTGTAAACTCTGCATGCTTGGATACTTTGACGTACATATCTGTGGAACCGCAAAACAGCGACTTCTACTTCATACTTTGTTCTGCACATACACTATTTTTCGAAATGTCTTTTTGCCAACAATGTTCCTCTTCTAGTAGTTTCCGTCATAGGTTATTAAAACTTGCAGATGATCACTGATGTTGGATATTAGCAGGCTACTTGTGGTATTATTGTCAAGTCGTTGGTAAAAATATTATCAATAAGTGTGGCACTGTGTCCTGAGATTCTACTTGGCTTTGGGATTTTAGAATACAAATTCAGCCTATACATTGTGTCCATAAAGTCATATGTGGGCTTTTGTTTCTTTGGGCTCAAAAGGTCAATGTTGAAGTCTCCAAATAAGAAAGATATTTTTTGACTGATTTCAGTAAAAGTTGCCTTAATCCAGTTCTCAAACGTATTAATGTTTGATTTAGGTGATCTATATATATAACGGATCAGAATGTTTTTGCTTTTTTTCATGACATATTTCAATGATTAAACATTGTAAGATATTATCAATAGCTAATGACATATGTTTTACCACTTTGGAGTTTAAGTTCTTCATCACGTACACAGCTACTCCCCCTCCGTTCTTGTCGGTTCTGTTGATATAATTTAGTTCATATCCTTCCTTTTTCTGAGATAGCGATAACTTTGAAAGGTTTGTTGAATTGTTCCAAAAAATGTTTCATGTCTGCTGTTTGAATAAATATACTGAAGTTTGTTGTCGGTTTTAATGTTCCCGTTATTTTTGTTGTTTGTCTGTATAATAAAGTAATTATTGCTTCTGTGATGAGGTGGCAACTTGTCCAGGGTGTACCCCGCTTTCCACCCAACGGCTCCAGAAACCCCCGTGAACCCAAAGGGACAAGTGGTAGGAAATGGATGGATGGATGAAAGAAAAAAATGTTATCCCGATTTATGTCCTAATTTATCCAACCATCCATCATCTTCCGCTTATCCGAGGTCGGGTCGCGGGGGCAACAGCCTAAGCAGGGAAACCCAGACTTCCCTCTCCCCAGCCACTTCGTCTAGCTCTTCCCGGGGGATCCCGAGGCGTTCCCAGGCCAGCCGGGAGACATAGTCTTCCCAACGTGTCCTGGGTCTTCCCCGTGGCCTCCTACCGGTTGGACGTGCCCTAAACACCTTCCTGGGGAGGCGTTCGGGTGGCATCCTGACCAGATGCCCGAACCACCTCATCTGGCTCCTCTCGATGTGAAGGAGCAGCGGCTTTACTTTGAGTTCCTCCCGGATGGCAGAGCTTCTCACCCTATCTCTAAGGGAGAGCCCCGCCACACGGCGGAGAAAACTCATTTCTGCCGCTTGTAACCGTGATCTTATCCTTTCGGTCATGACCCAAAGCTCATGACCATAGGTGAGGATGGGAACGTAGATCGACCGGTAAATTGAGAGCTTTGCCTTCCGGCTCAGCTCCTTCTTTACCACAACTGATCGGTACAACGTCCGCATTACTGAAGACGCCGCACCGATCCGCCTGTCGATCTCACAATCCACTCTTCCCTCACTCGTGAACAAGACTCCTAGGTACTTGAACTCCTCCACTAGGGGCAGGGTCTCCTCCCCAACCTGGAGATGGCATTCCACCCTTTTCCGGGCGAGAACCATGGACTCGGACTTGGAGGTGCTGATTCTCATTCCGGTCGCTTCACACTCGGCTGCGAACCGATCCAGCGAGAGCTGAAGATCCCGGTCATATGAAGCCATTAGGACCACATCATCTGCAAAAAGCAGAGATCTAATCCTGCGGTCACCAAACCGGAATCCTAATTTAATTCCAGACTATTGTGATCTATGCTGCTGAAGGTTTTCAATTCCATATTACCGTGTTCACCAATCATTTACGTTGCTCTATGAACGTCTATAATTGTAGATGAATGTACACCTGAGTAAAGTGAAGTGTGAAGTGAATTATATTTATATAGCGCTTTTTCTCTAGTGATTCAAAGCGCTTTACAAAGCGAAACCCAATATCTAAGTTGCATTTAAATTAGTGTGGGTGGCACCGGGAGCAGGTGGGTAAAGTGTCTTGCCCAAGGACACAACGGCAGCGACTAGGATGGCAAAGGCGGGAATCAAACCTGCAACCCTCAAGTTGCTGGCACGGCCACTCTACCAACTGAGCTATACCGCCCCAAACACTGTTAAAACACTGCCATTATTTTTGAAAGTGTAAAAAAAAGAAGCGAAACCGGGAAAAACAAAAACAAAATCATAAAAAAGAGAAGCGTTCATAAAATCCATTGAAACACACACATTTGTTGGTGACGACCCCTATGCTGCAGAGATGGCAGGCTTGTTGCAAGAAAAAATGACTTTTAATATCAACAATTAAATGACGGAAAACAGGAATTAGGAAACAGGCAAACTGAAAACAGCAAACAGCATACAACAGGGTTCAGCAACACCGTGCCCGCGGGCACCAGGTAGCCCGTAAGGACCAGATGAGTAGCCCGCTGGCCTGTTCTAAAAATAGCTCAAATAGCAGCACTTACCAGTGAGCTGCCTCTATTTTTTAAATTGTATTTATTTACTAGCAGGCTGGTCTCGCTTTGCTCGACATTTTTAATTCTAAGAGAGACAAAACTCAAATAGAATTTAAAAATCCAAGAAAATAATATAAAGACTTGGTCTTCACTTATTTAAATAAATTCTTTTTTTTTTTTTACATTGCTTCTTGTAACTTTCAGAAAGACAATTTTAGAGAAAAAATACAACCTTAAAAATGATTTTAGGATTTTTAAAAACATACATGCTGTATAAAGCGCTATATAAATATTATTCACTTCATTATTCACTACACCTTTTTACCTTTTTAATTCCTTCCTCTTCTTTCCTGACAATTTAAATCAATGTTCAAGTAAATTTATTTTTTTTAATGTAAAGAATAATAAATACATTTTAATTTAATTCTTCATTTTAGCTTCTGTTTTTTCGACGAAGAATATTTGTGAAATATGTCTTCAAACTTATTATGATTAAAATTCAAAACAATTATTCTGGCAAATATCGAACATCTGTAGAATCAAATTTAAATCTTATTTCAAAGTGTTTAGAATTTCTTTTAAAAATTTTGTTCTGGAAAATCTAGAAGAAATAATGATTTGTCTTTGTTAGAAATATAGCTTGGTCCAATTTGTTATATATTTTAACAAAGTGCAGATTGGATTTTAACCCATTTAAAACATGTCATCAAATATATATATTTATTGTGAGAAATCATTAAGATGATCAGTGTTTCCACAAAGATAAATATCATTAATTATTAATAATAACATAGAGTTAAAGGTAAATTGAGCAAATTGGCTATTTTTGGCAATTTTTTTAAGTGTGTATCAAACTGGTAGCCCTTCACATTAATCAGTACCCAAGAAGTAGCTCTTGGTTTCAAAAAGGTTGGTGACCCCTGGCATACAGCATGAAGCAATCAGGAACAAGGAAAAAGCCAACAATACTCCAGCCCTGACTGGAGGGCGAGGCAGGTATAAAAAGCAACCGGCTGATTGACAGTCCAGGCGTGGCCAGGCTGCCAATCAGCCGCAGGTGAGGGGGAAAATCGCTCAGGGAGACAAGCAGGAAACTGAACTAAAAAAAAGAGCGCTGACAGGAAATAAAACACAAAACTAAAACATAACCAAACTGTCAGTGATAAGCCTGACAAAAAGTGTACAAAAATATGAATATTGGCGTCGAAAACTTCCACCAAAAGTATGATATTTTTCCATGTTTGTATTTATTTGTTGTCAAAAGTTGTTTAGGTGCCAATACAACTTTTTCTATTGTGTCGTTTTTTGTTTTTTTAGATACCAAATCTTATTGGCAGGGTTCTGGCGCCTCTGGATGCATCCCTACTTACAACTAGAATAGGCTGCAACAGAGCAGGCTTCACTTTCTCATTTGGCCGTCCTGTCAACTGACACACATGACAAGTCCTGACATCGTCAAAAACATCACGCATGCGTGGCCAAAATACGGTGGCACCTTTTCTGAACAAAATGTTACCTTTTGTTGTGGGCTATCGTTAGAAATGTACGTTTCCAACACAGTCATCACAGAGAAAGAGCCATCTTGTTACCAGCAGACTGTTGTGTATAAAGTATCCAAACACAACAGGATAAAAACCTTCTTGCAGAGTTGTCTCATTCCTCTCCTCATTTTTCAGTCCCTTCAGTGACACTAACAAAGGAAAACCAGACAAAAATGGTACTTCCAAATCTTTACACAGTGGTTCCGACATATCCTCTTAGCGGTTGCTCCTGTGACAACAGTTTTGATGATACAGTCACACTCTATTCTACAATAGGTTCAGTTGGCTCTTGCCTTTCTGACGACGAGAAAGAAGTATCAGCCAAACTATCACCAAGAATAATGTACGCACCCCAAGAGACGCTTCACCCTCTACCAGCTCACAGCACAATAACACTCTGTCTAACTGTAAAGGAATAGGTAACACAGACAAACCCAATCCCTTGGCAGGAGAGAACCCACAATAAAAGAATCGTAAGCATCAGTGTGCCTCAAAATCTGAAAAGGAACTTTTATGTTGCTATCAACCAGAAGAAAAAACCCACCACGTATAAATCTAACACATGTAGCCAAGACCTCTGGGTAGGGTTGTACAGTATACCGCGATTAGTATAGTACTGCGATACTAATGAATCATATTCGGTGCTATACCGTCTCTGAAAAGTACCAGTCCCCCAGCCCCCTCACCCCCGTTGTGTCATTGCTGGTTTACAAGCAGATGAGCATGTTCGGCAGCACACAATCACAGAGTACTTACAAGCAGAGACAGTGTGTAGACAGAAAAGGGAGAACGGAAGCATTTTGGCTTGAAGGTGTTTTAAGACACGGCTGCAGTCAGCAGTGTTTGAGCTACTATTAAATCACTAATCTTCGCCTCCATGGCGACAAATAAAGTTAAGTTTCTTACAAGTATCACTACACACCGTAGTTCACCGGCATCCAAATGTAAACAAACGCCATTGGTGGATCTACACTTAACATCCAGTGTAATGATACCAAATACAGTAGCATATTTAGTCGATACTACTATGATTACATCAATATTTTTTGCCATCACAACATCTTCTTTCGTTTTTTTAAAATGTATGCTAGGTTTATGAACTCAGGAAATATGTGCCTGGACACATGAGGACTTTGAATATGACCAATGTATGATCCTGTAACGACTTGGTATCCGATTGATACCCAAATTTGTGGTATCATCCAAAACTAATGTAAAGCATCCAAACAACAGAAGAATAAGTGATTATTACATTTTAACGTAAGTGTAAATAGAACATGTTAAAAGAGAAAGTAAGCAGATATTAACAGTAAATGAACAAGTAGATTAATTATTAATTTCCTACCACTTGTCTTAATCATTTTGACAAAATAATAGAATGGAAAATGACACAATATGTTACTGCATATGTCAGCAGCTAAATTAGGAGCCTTTGTTTACATACTTTCTAATAAAAGACAAGTTGTCTTGTATGTTCACTATTTTAGGACAAACTTGCAATAAGAAACAAATGTTTAACGTACCGTAAGAGTTTTTGTTAAAATAAAGCTAATAATTCAATTTTTTTGTGGTCCCCTTTATTTAGAAAAGTATCGAAACGTACCGGTACCAAAATATTGCTATCGGGACTACACTACCTGCGGGTAAGAGTCACCAAAAATCGTACCATCCAACACAGCAGCAACGACAGGCTTAACATTAGGTCTTCAACCTTTTATTCCGATACTGCACACTCAGCCTTCCAATGTTAGTGGATTTTAGTAAAACTATTGCATGGCTTAGTATCACCTTTAGGTTGGTGTCCTGGCACTGACTGTATCGATTCAGCAAACCTGTCCCAGAACTCTGAAACACACCACCACGCATAAAAGAACATTTCACAAAGTTGCCCTTGCGCCGCAACACAAACTCATCTGCTGGGACATTTCTTTCATCAATTGCAATTGTGTTGGGCAGCGTAATTTTAAATTGCTACAAAACAATCACCTAACAGAGGCTGTCAAATGTTTAAATGGAAAGTGCAGACTTCAACCAGCCTATGTAGGCCTCTGGCAAACTCAACATGTGTTTGTTTGTCAATCTTATCACAGAAACTAAAACGCTGTCGGTTTACCTTTGCAACAAGTTCACAGGCTTTCAGCATGGCCAATATCTTCCATGGGTAAAAATGATCATACCATTTGGGCTTTCTTCTTAAAGGGGAACATTATCACAATTTCAAAAGGGTTAAAAACAAAAAAAAATCAGTTCCCAGTGGCTTGTTGTATTTTTTGAAATTTTTTTCACAATTTTACTGGTCCCGGAATATCCCTAAATAAAGCTTTAAAGTGCCTTATTTTCGTTATCTTCTAAACCATTATCCATTTCCCTGTGACGTCATACAGGGCTGCCAATACAAACAACATGGCGGTTACCACAGCAAGATATAGCGACATTAGCTCGCATTCAGACTCGGATTTCAGCGGCTTAAGCGATTCAACAGATTACGCATGTATTGAAACAGATGGTCGGAGTATGGAGGCAGATAGCGAAAACGAAATTGAAAAAGAAATTGAAGCTATTGAGCGAATAGCTATTGACGCTATTCGGCCATAGCGTGGGTGTACCTAATGAAGTGGCCCATAGCATGGCTGCCTTATTAGCATCGCCGGTAAAATGTACGGACCAAACGATCAGGACTTCCGCATCTTGTGACACTGGAGCAACTTAAATCCGTCGATTGGTAAGTGTTTGTTTCGCATTAAATGTGGGTATCTAGTTTCAAATGTACATACAGCTAGCGAAAATAGCATGTTAGCATCGATTAGCGTAGCATGTTAGCATCGATTAGCTGGCAGTCATGCCGTGACCAAATATGTCTGATCAGCACATAAGTCAACAACATCAACAAAACTCACCTTTGTGATTTTGTTGACTTAATCGTTGCAAATGCATCTGCAGGTTATTCATACATCTCTGTGTCATGTCTGTCTTAGCATCACCGGTCAAATGTGAAGACACTCTGGTACATTCAATGGGGGTCTGGCGGAAGATTTCTTGCCAGTGGTGCAACTTGAATCCCTCCCTGTTAGTGTTGTTACACCCTCCGACAACACACCGACGAGGCATGATGTCTCCAAGGTTCCAAAAAATAGTCGAAAAATCTGAAAATAACAGAGCTGAGACCCGGTGTATGAAATGTGAAAATGAATATGGCGGGTGTATTACCTCGGTGACGTCACCTGACGTCATCGGTAAAAGACCGATAAACAGAAAGACGTTTAATTTGCCAAAATTCACCCATTTAGAGTTCGGAAATCGGTTAAAAAAATACATGGCCTTTTTTCTGCAACATCAAGGTATATATTTACTAAAACGGCCTTCTTTCATCTCCGTAATATCGCTAAAATTCACTCCATTTTGTCCACTAAAGACGCCGAGATCATTATCCATGCGTTTGTTACGTCTCGTCTCGATTACTGTAACGTATTATTTTCAGGTCTCCCCATGTCTAGCATTAAAAGATTACAGTTGGTACAAAATGCGGCTGCTAGACTTTTGACAAGAACAAGAAAGTTTGATCATATTACGCCTGTACTGGCTCACCTGCACTGGCTTCCTGTGCACTTAAGATGTGACTTTAAGGTTTTACTACTTACGTATAAAATACTACACGGTCTAGCTCCATCCTATCTTGCCGATTGTATTGTACCATATGTCCCAGCAAGAAATCTGCGTTCAAAAGACTCCGGCTTATTAGTGATTCCCAGAGTCCAAAAAAAGTCTGCGGGCTATAGAGCGTTTTCCGTTCGGGCTCCAGTATTATGGAATGCCCTCCCGGTAACATTTCGAGATGCTACCTCAGTAGAAGCATTTAAGTCTCACCTTAAAACTCATCTGTATACTCTAGCCTTTAAATAGACCTCCTTTTTAGACCAGTTGATCTGCCGCTTCTTTTCTTTTTTCTCCTATGTCCCCCCCTCCCTTGTGAAGGGGGTCTGGTCCGATGACCATGGATGAAGTACTGGCTGTCCAGTGTCGAGACCCAAGATGGACCGCTCGTCGGGACCCAGGATGGACCGCTCGCCTGTGTATCGGTTGGGGACATCTCTACGCTGCTGATCCGCCTCCGCTTGAGATGGTTTCCTGTGGACGGGACTCTCACTGCTGTCTTGGATCCGCTTTGAACTGAACTCTCGCGGCTGTGTTGGAGCCACTATGGATTGAAGTTTCACAGCATCATGTTAGACCCGATCGACATCCATTTCTTTCGGTCCCCTAGAGGGGGTGGGGTGGGGCTGGGGGTTGCCCACATCTGAGGTCCTCTCCAAGGTTTCTCATAGTCAGCATTGTCACTGGCGTCCCACTGGATGTGAATTCTCCCTGCCCACTGGGTGTGAGTTTTCCTTGCCCTTTTGTGGGTTCTTCCGAGGATGATGTAGTCGTAATGATTTGTGCAGTCCTATGAGACATATGTGGTTTGGGGCTATATAAATAAACATTGATTGATTGATTGATTGATATTGACGCTTGCATAGGTTTGGTGATAATGTTCCCCTTTAAAGCACGTACTGAAGCATGAAAAACTAATGCAGAGCTGAAGACTTTTCAATCAAAACAAAAAAATGCATCATAGTCTTCCCTGTGTTGAGGTGGCGACTTGTCCAGGGTTTTCTGTCCGACCGAATGCAGCTAAGATAGCCTCCAGCAACCCCCTGCAACCCAAAAGTAATAAGTGGTAGAAAATAGATGGATGGATGGCGTCATAGTCTTGCTTATTAAACGATGGCCACAACCTCAAGTTATAGTTGGGGAATAGTCTAAACTTGATTTAACCGCTCAGTGGCCTTTTGGTTAGAGTGCCCGCCCTGAGATCGGTAGGTTGTGAGCTCAAAGTCATACTAAAGACTATAGAATCAGAATAGTTTTTATTGCCATTGTCTGAGAACGGGTTCACAAACTAGGAATTTTTCTTGGGGCAGTCGTGCAACATAAAACACACAACACAGAATATGTAATAAATCTAAGCTGTACCTGACCTATCAGATCTTGTTATTGTTCATGTGCCATTACCTCCCTGCTTGGCACTCAGCATCAAGGGTCGGAATTGGGGGTTAAATCACCAAAATGATTCCCGAGCCCGGCCACAGCTGCTGCTCGTTGCTCGCCTCACCTCCCAGGGGATGGGTCAAACGCAGACGGTAATTTCACCACACCTCGTGGTACTTTAACTTTAAGCAATCTGGCCCGTACTGCAACTTTAACATGTTCGTTTAGTCACTTTTCAGTTTTCACTAATCACTACCACTCAATCAAGACCATTGATCTTTAGGGCAGGCTTCCAAGGCTTCCTGGGATGAAGCAGCAACAACCATGTTTGCAAAGACAGACCAGGTAAGTAAAAACATTTACAAAAAACCCTCAAACAAAATCAACAAAAATGCCTAAATGCACAGATTGATTGATTGAAACTTTTATTAGTAGATTGCACAGTACAGTACATATTCCGTACAGTTGACCACTTATTGGCAACACCCGAATAAGTTTTTCAACTTGTTTAAGTCGGAGTCCACGTTAATCAATTCATGGTAGATGAGGACTACTGTAGCTCTTAAACGGTTTGGAATTTCCCCGCTAAACTAATAAATCTCCCCGGTATCTAAGTCCCCCGCCGCCTCAGTCTTTAATGCGGTCACATATGGTGGGTACTTCGCACTATAGAGTGCTGGCCCAGGAAGGCGTCTTGCAAGCTATATCTACTGCCCAAAACCAGACACATGCTCCCAAGTCAGTTATGTGCGATGACATTCACAGCAGGTGTGGCATGGATGCCTTTGGAGTTTGTTTTCTTTGGTTTTAACTTCAATTCAAATGCTTTGATTACTTTTAGTACGGGTTGCTCATTTAAATGATAAAAAGAAAAAGAAATGAGTAATTCACTTTCATAAAAATATCTTGGTTCCATTTATTTTATTTGATGAAATTTAAAAAACATTTGGGGTATTTCTTACCTTTTATGGTATTTTTATTGGAAGCAGCTCAATTTATCCTCTATTAAAACATGCTTTGTATCATCACCTATGTACATTTTGTCTGAAAGTCCAGTTTAGAGAAGTATTTGATCTTGGATATACAATCATTTTACATTTACAGATGTCTGATAATGGCTTTTTTGCCAATGTCCGATATTCTGATATTGTCCAACTCTTAATTACCGATTCCGATATCAACTGACAGCGATATATACTGTACAGTTGTAGAATTAACACACCATTATGCCTAATTTTGTTGTGATGCCCCTGATCCATTAAAAAAAGTAACAAAGTTTTCCAAAAATAAAAGAACAACTTCAACTCAAGTTATGGAAAAAAAAATATGGCACTGCCATATTTATTATTGAAGTCACCAAGTGAATTATTTTTTTTTAACATGCCTCAAAACTGCAGCTTGGAATTTGGGACATGCTCTCCCGGAGATAATCCTAATACCCACTACAACTATGGGAAATATTATACTTTGACTTTCACAGAGTGCATTATTTATTTATTTTTTTTAAACATGTCTCACAACAACGGCTACAAAAACAATGAAGGCACACAGCTTCAGTCCAGAGTATACTAGAGTAACAAATTCAACAATAACATAGTCCTCCTTTAGTAGACTGCCTGGCTCTAACGTATTTGTATGAGTAACACAAATATGCTGCAAGCTAGTGGTGAGTGCTTGAAGTGGCCTAACAGTCAGTCAGAGCTTCTGAAATGCTGCGTTGAGACAGGACAGCTCTGTTCACTACAAGCTGCTTTCGGTGTTTGCTTTTCATCCATCTTCCGCTTGTATTCATCGCTTGTATCGCCTTATGATTCTTGAAGAGGTGGCCGATCAAATTGCTTGTATTAAAGGAAGACGTCTTGGTTCTTCCTCGCATAACCAAATTTTTGCAATCATTGCAAATTGCCATTTTTTTTATCGGTCAGGCACACTTTAAAATAATTCCAAACCATAGACATGGTGTCGTTAGTTAGTCACCGAGCTCGCTTGTTAGCCACGGCTACAGCACCAGCAACAACACACTCTTGTTGTCGTTATGCTGCGCACGTGGCGATTTGATGAGGTCATCGAGCGCCGCCAGTAAACCTCTCATGCTGCAGTCGTCAACTCCTGTCTACTCATTCATTGATTCATTCATTCATTCATTCATTCAGCAAAGCATGAAAACGTTGCTATTGCATCTGATTAAAAAATCCCAACAAACGATGGCTTCCTTACCATGTCAACATGCATTTGCTCGGAGTCGTGTAAAGAGAGAGTATGGCCAACTAAACATGCAATTAAGTCATTCTGACGTTAGTTTTCCTGACGAAATAAACCTAGATAATAAGTCTAAATATAGTTCTCATAAACTTACAATAAAACATGCTTTTATTTTGTCAAAGTACTATACATAATTATAATAATAATTTTGGGACATTTTATGGCCGTTTTTTTTTGCACTCCACGCGCCCCCCGCCACCCCGAAAGGGAATAAGTGGTAGAAAATGGATGGATGGATGGGCTATATTTGTACAGTGTTTACGCCAGAAAATAGACAACGGCCAAAAATAAATGTACTACCCTCATTTTGCCAAAATCCTCATTAGCTCTAGGCCAACAATTACGGAGAAATGGTGACTTTTGTACTACAACTGTAGTGTCTGTCTCCCATGTATTGTTTGTAACCATTGTGCTATACATACCTGTGTTTTAAATGTTGCTTTTTTTGAAAAATGTTTGTACTTTTTGCTGTGGCGAGTCATGGCTTTCTGATTTTATTGTCACCGTATTAACTTAAATACTGAACTAATGCTGCTTTTTACTGCAATATTTATTGGTTTAGTTTGGATTATTGGTGACACTTGCAGAAAATGTGCAATGTGTATGAATTCACTGTTACTGAGAGTGATATTTACGACGTTTTCCATGTGTATGCTTGCTTACCTGGCACAAGAAACTGTTCTTATTGGCTTTCCAGCCTTCCTGGTGAACCTTCATGTGGAGGGGGGCGTGGCCTGTGGGCCTGACGTGGAACGGGGTGTGCCAGGACCAGCCTCGAAGAGAGCGACAGGTCGAGTAGATGGCCCATGTGGGCCTTTTTTATCTAATCACCTGTCGCCTTTAATAGCAGCAGCCGGGGCGAGACACGTTGTTGGAGTTGGAGTGGGAGCCAGAGAGAGAGAGAGCCATAGATGCAGAAAAATACATTTTGCTGGAAAGCATACAAGAGGCAAAAAAAAAGCATACAAGAGGCAAAAAAAAGCATACAAGAGGCTCTTGCAGTACAGCACCTCTTTTCTCTACAGACCAGGGTCTCATCAACCTGCGGCTCTTTAGTGGCTCCCTGGACCTCTTTCAGAGAGGCGTGACAATGGAAAAGATGAAGAAAAAATTTATTTTTTGTTTTAATATATTTTATGTAAGAGAACAAACATGACACATACCTTCCTAATTGTTAGAAATCCCACTGTTTGTATTAAACATGATTGCACCTGAGAGTATTTGGCAAGCATCGTTTTGTCCAACAAATTTCAGCGATCCTTGAACTCATTGTTGTTTGTTTACATGTACATCTTTCTCCGATGCTGCCACAGAAAGATATGTTTTATGCTACTCCTTCTTTGTCTCATTTTGTCCACCAAACGTTTTATGTTGTGCGTGAATGCACAAAAGTGAGCTTTGTTGATTTTATTGATTTTATATCTGGTCAATCCATGACTGCAAGCTAATCGATGCTAACATGCTATTTCAGCTAACTGCATGTACCAATTGCATCATTATGCCTCATTTGTAGGTATAATTGAGCTCATTTAATTTCCTTCACTTATGTCCTCTGTGTATCTAATTTATATTTGCATGTCTTTGACACAATATATGTACGTAATATTGGCTATGTGACGTCATCGTCTGCGACTTCCGATAGAGGCAAGGCTTTTCTTCTAGCACCGAAAGTTGCAAACTTTATCGTGGATGTTCTCTACTGAATCCTTTCAGCAAAAATATGGCAATATCACAAAATGATCAAGTATGACACATAGAATGGACCTGCTATCCCCGTTTAAATAAGAAAATCTCATTTCAGTAGGCCTTTAAACACATTTAACTTTTTAACAAAAATGTCTCTTTCATCCATCCATCCATCCATCCATCCATCCATTTTCTACCGCTTATTCCCTTTCGGGGTCGCGGGGGGCGCTGGCGCCTATCTCAGCTACAATCGGGCGGAAGGCGGGGTACACCCTGGACAAATCGCCAGCTCATCGCAGGGCCAACACAGATAGACAGAAAACATTCACACTCACATTCACACACTAGGGCCAATTTTAGTGTTGCCAATCAACCTATCCCCAGGTGCATGTCTTTGGAAGTGGGAGGAAGCCGGAGTACCCGGAGGGAACCCACGCATTCACGGGGAGAACATACAAACTCCACACAGAAAGATCCCGAGCCTGGATTTGAACCCAGGACTGTAGGACCTTCGTATTGTGAGGCAGACGCACTAACCCCTCTGCCACCGTGAAGCCCTGTCTCTTTCATAAATAAATAAATATAAATGATATATATGAATGAGGTAGATTTCCTCGATTTGGTCAATTGAAAAGTAGCTCGCCTGCAGAAAAAGTGTGGGCACCCCTGATCTGGAGGGTTGGCCAGTATGCGTAGGTTATGAGAGCGAGCCACAGAAAAATAAGAGTAGATACTTTGATTCCCTAGGAGCGACCTCACATGTGCATCAGATCTGGTCAATCATCGGTCTCCATGGAAACCTCAGATGGAGACATCAGCCAATGAGACACGCCCAAGTTCCCCAGGAGCCTCAGCTGGGCCATCGCATGAGACATTAGTCCCACACGTCCGTCTGCCTTTTGTCTGTTGTAAAAAAAAGAGGAGCAAGGCAGCAGCAACGCTCCTTCATGAATTCATGGCCTGCATAAAAAACAAGGATTATAGAGGTGAGCCATCAGTTGTGTCCCTGACAGGATCATGGCTGGGATCATCAAGCTATGCTGCTTGTGACCACAGATTGCGGTGTTAGGCCGAGTGAGCGCTGGATTCTGGAGGATGTGCCGGCAGGCCGCGGGGATTGCTGCCACTCATCTGGCGGGCTTCCCTTCGCCGCCGCTTTCGGGTGTGGATCTACGGGTCGGGATGTCAGGTCACGTTATCTCAGGGGATTCATGCGAACTGATGCCACTCGTTTTTCCTCTCAATCATCCGCCTGTGGTTCAAATCTTCATTCCAGCTTCATGTCAATCAGTCGCCATGGAGACGGCGCCACAACACAGCCTCATTAGCTGCACTATCTGGTCTCGGAGTGTTGTGTTACCGTTGTGACTCACAACCCCCTGCCGGTGACAACACACTTCCTGTCACAACATGGCAAAACAATGAAATTACTCCAGTAAGTGTGCATATATCGTAACAGCTACTACATGTTTTAATAAATACACAGCACTACATTTTATAATGAATACACAATACCACTTATACCTTTGCATCAGGGTTGTTTAGCCTATTCCGCTTCACTTTACACACTCCATTTCACCTGCTAATATGCAGCTAGGAGCCCTGACTAATGTCATTGTTATGGTGAGGCACACACACACACATGCATGCACACACACACATGCGCACACACACACACACACACACACACAAACACTCACACACAAGGATGAACACACTTTGGAATACAATCCCATGCAGGCAGAGCAATGACGTTTAACAGTAAGAAGGTTCACCACAAAAGCACCTTTAAGGCAGTTCTAATCATTTTGATAAAAAAAATTTTTTAATAATGATATGGATGGTTTAATTCAATGTAATGAATAATACAATATATGACATTTAGAGGTTTACATTTTGCGAAAAAAAAAAGAAAAAAAAAAGGTTACATATGCAATTCTAAAAAGTAAATACAAAAAAAGAACCGGTAGAAAGTGGATGGATGGATGGATGGAATACAAATAAAAGTATCAAATATAACACTGTATATAATAAGAATAGTAACAGTAATTAATATTCATTTTGCTATAATTGATCAATAATTGCATTCTCCCTCCATTTCCAGAAAACCTTTTTACTATTAGTCCTTGTGACGGACTCTTGCTGTCGTCGTGCGGGTTCCATGGAGCACTCAGGAAGGACATTGCTTTGAGCAGGTTCGACTCTTGTTTATTCTTTCAATAACTCAAGCTTGTCTTGCTGTCGGGTTGCTTTTCAGCTCCTTCTCTCCTGCTCGCTCCTTGCTCGCTTTCAGCCGGCCGCGTCGTCGCTGTCTTCGGCTCGCTTTCTTCCGCGCTCGGTCGTCAGGTACTGCTATGGGTTCTCCTACTCCTTCTGCCTCGATCTCTCCTCCTTCTCCCCTTTTATACAGTGTGAGGAGATAAGTCAATTGTGAGCCGGTGCGCGATCCACATACATCAATCAATCAATCAATGTTTACTTATATAGCCCTAAATCACTAGTGTCTCAAAGGGCTGCACAAACCACCACGACATCCTCGGTAGGCCCACATAAGGGCAAAGAAAACTCACACCCAGTGGGACATCAGTGACAATAATGACCCAGTGGGACGTCGGTGACAATGATGACTATGAGAACCTTGGTGAGGAGGAAAGCAATGGATGTCGAGCGGGTCTACCATGATACTGTGAAAGTTCAATCCATAATGGATCCAACACAGTCGCGAGAGTCCAGTCCAAAGCGGATCCAACACAGCAGCAAGAGTCCCGTTCACAGCGGAGCCAGCAGGAAACCATCCCAAGCGGAGGCGGACCAGCAGCGCAGAGATGTCCCCAGCCGATACACAGGCAAGCAGTACATGGCCAACGGATCGGACCGGACCCCCTCCACAAGGGAGAGTGGGACATAGAAGAAAAAGAAAAGAAACGGCAGATCAACTGGTCTAAAAAGGGAGTCTATTTAAAGGCTAGAGTATACAAATGAGTTTTAAGGTGAGACTTAAATGCTTCTACTGAAAAACCTATATTATAGGTAGTGGGCTGTTTTAGGGAATTTTTGATCAAATTATCCGTAGTAGCAATATTAATAATGTTGTGTTTATTATGCCCAGTGCATTTAGTATAATTACGACCATGTCTAGGAATTGATACGACGGGAATTTTCCGATTGTTTGATTGTTGCTTTGATAAACTGCACGCATCATGGTTAGCCACCTCAGTAATGGGGATTTTCCGATTGTTTGTTTGTTGCTTTGATAAACTGCACGCATCATAGTTAGCCACCTCAGTAAAACACACGTCCAACTCTGAAACACTCAAAGCAGAAAAAACTTGTTCTAATTTAACTGACTCCTTACCCAGACCAGTAGTCTCGCATCCTTTATTTAAATCCGGCTGCAGGATGGAGGGAAGTGGAACTGAATTAGATTGCGGCGGCGTCGCTCCCAGTACGCCCCGCCTCTCCGCTCAGCCGCATTCTCCGCCTCCTTGCCGCCATCTTGGGCAGGGCTCCAGCATGCCCTGCCCCGCCGTCGGCTCCGCCTCTTCACAGTCTTATTTTGGAAATCTGCATCCTATGTGTTAGAAATAATTGTGTCATGACTGGGACTATGGTGTGATTTGTTTTCCCGTGGTGCAAATCGACCGGACCGGACAAGGCGTGAAGGTAATGACATCTTTTAATTACACTATAAACAGGAACAAACAAAAAGCGCTCGCAGCGGAAGTACGAAACTTGGCTAAGAAAATAAAAACTATTACTATAACGTAAACTATGGACATAAAACAAAACCTGCAAACTATGGCATGAATAACGAAAACTTACTTGGAACGAGAAAAGAGTATTAAAAGGCGCAGCATGGATCATCAGCATGGATAACAAGGGTGTGTAGAGGGTGATGTCGTCAGACTGACTGCCTGGCAACTGCAGGCTTAAATAGTGATGTGGTGATTGACAGCAGGTACATGAGTCCAAATGAATCAGGTGCGTGACATGAAGACAGGTGAAAACTAATGGGTTGTCGTGGAAACAAAGCAGGGAGTGAAAAAACAGGAACTGACAAAATCCAAAAACCAAACAGAACATAGCCAAACTAAACATGATCACCAGGACATGACAAATGGTTTCTAAGTCATCAGAAAAACGTTGTGTTACATTGAGTGCCCGGTGAGAAGCAAAAGCTGTCTTTGAACCTACCAAGAAGAAGGCTTGTAAAACTCCACTGTGGGTGTTTCTGTTTCTTTCATCTATTGTAATAAACAGAAAGATATTGTCCTGACTCAAGAACTACAAAGAGGAGAGGAAGCAGGGCCCGACTCCCCCACAGTCCCTGTTTTTTTATACTCTTTTACAAACCTCTTTTTTAACTCTATTACGAACCTTTTTATTAGAACTCTTTTACGACCTCTTTTTTTTAACTCTATTATGAACCTTTTTATTCGAACTCTTTTACTACCTCTTTTTTTAACTCTATTACAAACCTCTTTTTTAAACTCTTTTACGAACCGTTTTATTCGGACTTTTTTACGACCTCTTTTTTGAACTCTATTCCGAACCTTTTTATTTGAACTCTTTTACTACCTCTTTTTTGAACTCTATTACAAACCTCTTTTTTGAACTCTTTTACAAATCTTTTTTTTAAAACTCTTTTACGACCTCTTTTTTGAACCAACCTTTTCTTTTGAACTGTTTTGTAATCAAAGGTGATGGCTGGTTACGAACCCGTCCTTTTGGAAGCAGCTGTTGCAATGTGGACAGGGAAAGTCCAGATAAAAGAAGGAGGCTTACAGATGTATATGTTTCTCCTCACTGAGCAAAATTTAATTCTGGGTCTATTTGATTCTTTGCTTCATGTGCTGTTTAATAGATGCCATCAGTGTTTGAACCTGACACTCTGTGGTGAGCATTTGTTTTTGGTCTATTTCTTTTAACAGAGTTACACATTTTAGAACTGTTTTTAAAAATACAAGAGGTCAAAATGTCGATGCAAGGATCTAAAAATGTGTTTACACTGGCCAACGTTCATTTGTGAAAATTAATCCCTTTAGGGTTTTTATTATATTTAATCTCCTGCAAAAGTGTTAAAGTCTCTCCCAAGTTTTGATTGAACTCGTTGGCCGCTCTTCATGTTATGCTTTTTCACCTCGAAATAAGCATGGTCTCATAATTTTAATACAAATAAAAAATAAAACATTTTTTAAAAAACTATTTCGTGGCATTCTCTCGATGAACTTCAAGCAAACTTGTGAAGTGAAAACTATTTCAGGTGACTACCTCTTGAAGCTCATCGAGAGAATGCCAAAAGAGTGCAAAAAAGAAATCAGAGCAAAAGGTGGCTATTTTGAAGAAACAAAAAATATAAAACATGTTTTCACTTATTTCACTTTGTTTTGTTAAGTACATAAGTCCACATGTGTTCATTCATAGTTTTGATGCCTTCAGTGAGAATCTACAATGTAGATCAGGGGTGTCAAACACATTTTAGATCGGGGGCCACATGGAGAAAAATATACTCCCGAGTGGGCCTGACTGGAAAAATAAGATAACTTAAAAATAAAGACAACTTCAGATTGTTTTCTTTGTATAGAAATAAAACAGGCACATTCTGAAAATGTACAAATCATAATGTTTTTTGTGTTTTTTTACACTTACATGATGCCGTTAATAGTATTCTATCGTTGTCATTTATTACATTTTCTAAATAAATTATGTGATAATGTTCATCAGTCAACTCATTGGTGTTAATTTTCAATCTATCAAGATAAAAAAAGAATATTAAAATCAAAAAACAGTATGTTATTTATGTAGTTTGATCATTGTCCTTGAATGACAAACTAACATCATGTGGTCGATTTTTTGTACATATAGACACAAAGAATTACTATTGCGACATCTAGTGGACACATTTAGAACAGCAGTTTCTTTCATTCAAACATTTCGGCTCATTTTTATACTTGGCAAACTCATCCCGCGGGCCAGATAAAACGGTACGTTTGACACCCCTGATGTAAAAGTCATGAAAATAAAGAAAACGAAGAAGGTCGGTCCAAACTTTTGGCCTGTACTGTATATGTTTCCCTTCTAAAAACTCTCAATAATAATTAAGTGAAAATAAATAAATAGATTTTAATAAACCAGAGCTCTTCTTCAGCTTAAAACCTGAACTCAAACCCTTCTTTTCTTTCAAAATAATATAGTTTCGCTTAAAAAAAAAAAGAGCACAGAAGAAAAACATCCACAAGTCTTCATGACAATAATTTTATTTCCATTTTTTTTCTTCACTTTTTAAAATTACATTTTGCATTAAATTAAAGTGTTTTTTTTTTGTTTTTGTTTTTTTAATTCCTTTACACCGTACATTAAGCTGTGAATCAGAGACGTTAAGGAAGTGGTGAGAACAGGGCAAAAAAGTTTTGGTGACGTCACAAATATTTTACAAGCTAACAAAGGTTTTAAAAAGGTCACGTCGTCGCCGCCGCCGTCGTCGTCGTTGGGGGTCGTCTGGTCGCGTGTCGTTGGGAGGGAGACAAAAAAGGCACACACCAAAGAAGCTCATTGGTCACAGCAGCCTTTCACAGTCACACCCAATAGAAACCAGATTGAACTCAATGTGAACAACTACAGATTTTCTAGTATTGAACACTAAAATAGGTTCAGAGAGTTTCGCTATGTCTGCTATGCTGCTTTCAAGAACACTGGGGAAATTCAGACACTGTAAAAAAGTGAATAAACTGTATTATTAGTTATTCCAGGTACATGTTTGTCTATGTTATACAACAATTGAGGCAGCAACAATAGAAGTCGGATAATTTGTTCAAAAATTGTCAGCCATGTTTTTATGTTCAAGAGCTTTGTACGTGCGATGAGATCTAATTTCCCAGTAGTCCTGAATGCAGCATTACCCTTGAATGAACTGTGGTTTGAGACAGTTTGGCTTTCCTCCTTGATAACCCCCACCTACTCCAAAAAATGTTAATTTATCAACAAAAAAAAGATTAAAGGAGTGCTTTGTTGATTTAAAGTTGGGGGCTGTGATTGATTCATTTAAGCAAAAAAAAAAAAAAGGCTGATTTGTTAATGACTTTTAAAGGCCTACTGAAACCCACTACTACCGACCATGCAGTCTGATAGTTTATATATCAATGATGAAATATTAACATTGCAACACATGCCAATACGGCCGGTTTAGTTTACCAAATTGCAATTTTAAATTTCCCGCAAAGTATCCTGTTGAAAACGTCACGGAATGAAGACGTGTGATAAATCGGCTCTTACCGTAGACATGAGCGGAGCTTGCTTCCTCCTACAACTGCGGACTATTACCTCCTCCCACCAGGGAGGAGACACTGGGGGTCACCACACCCGTGGCCACACCCCTCCGACTTTCAGGTACCATATAATCTGACTAAAACACTAGTAACACAATAAGCAGATTGTCCAGAATTATCCTAGTAAATGTGTGTAATAACATCTGAATCGCTCCCACTGCCCTCGCCTTTTTTTTCTTTTTTCTAGCCCTTCATTGTAACTATCCTCATCCACAAATCTTTCATCCTCGCTCAAATTAATGGGGAAATAGTCGCTTTTTTCGGTCCGAATCGCTCTAGCTGCTGGTGGCCATGATTGTAAACAATGTGAGGATGTGAGGAGCTCTACAACCGGTGACGTCACGCGCACATCGTCTGCTACCTCTGGTAAAGACAAGGCTTTTTTACGAGCGACCAAAAGTTGTGAACTTTATCTTGGATGTTCTCTACTAAATCCTTTCAGCAAAAATATGGCAATATCGCGAAATGATCAAGTATGACACATTGAATTGACCTGCTATCCCCGTTTAAATCAATCAATCAATCAATCAATCAATGTTTACTTATATAGCCCTAAATCACTAGTGTCTCAAAGGGCTGCACAAACCACCACGACATCCTCGGTAGGAAAACTCACACCCAGTGGGACATTGGTGACAATAATGACCCAGTGGGACGTCGGTGACAATGATGACTATGAGAACCTTAGAGAGGAGGAAAGCAATGGATGTCGAGCGGGTCTAACATGATACTGTGAAAGTTCAATCCACAATGGATACAACACAGTCGCGAGAGTCCAGTCCAAAGAGGATCCAAGACACAGCAGCGAGAGTCCTAAATAAGAAAATCTCATTTCAGTAGGCCATTAAACATCTACAAAGTTGCTATTACAAAAAAAAAGGGGGGCTCATTATTATTTGTTAATCTTTGCACAGGAACCAGCCTGTCGATGCTGCACATGTCACTTCCTGCAGGTTAACGCTACGGTAATCGTTCCACCTTCATGACAGCGAACAAAAAAAGTACAAATAAACATATTAAATTGTATAAAAGACAAGATGGCGACACGCAACAACAAGCTCAGTCATGGCACAGAGATTAGAGAACCACTAACATAAACATTGTGTGTGTGTGTGTGTGTGTGCGTGCGTGCGTGTGTAGGGCAACAGAATTACAACAATAACACCTACATTCTTCATTATTTTTTTTTATCAAATGAGGGACACATCGTGACGTAAGAAAAAAAAAAAAACAACCTACAAGTTAACAGCTATCGAAGAAAACATGGTCACTACTTTCAGGTGTAAGGCACAAATTTACATGAGGGGAGGGGGAACACATGTTTTTGTTCATTTTTTTTTTTTTTAAAGTTCCTCCCCAGTGATGGAGGCGACGTAACTGACTCTCACACACACACGCAGAAAACCCACAGTGCTGATTTGACTGGAGAAGCAAAAAAAAGGTTATTTTCGGCACACTGTAAATAAATATCTCCTCCTTTCTCCTCGCTTTGTGTCATTAAAAAAAAAAAATCTAGTGGCTCCAGTTTAATGACTTTAAATATGTTTTTTTTTTTTTTTTTAATCCCACTTGATTAATTCATATTAAAAAGATCTCTCTTGCCCCCGCCTAAAAAGTCTTCTCTTCAAAAAGCACTTGATAAAAAATAAATACGAGGAGCTATTAGTAGGAACAGTCAAGTCTTTTCCTGTTCTTCTGATCCAGGCCCGTCGAGGCGGGCGGGACTTGATTGCGGTAACACTTGGAGGCTTTTCACAGTATTCCCACAGGCTTCGTCTTTTTTTTTTTTTTTTTTTTGTCAGTCCGAGCTCTTAGAGTCCGTACTGTACACCGCCTCCAAAAAACAAAAACCAGACCGTCGCCCACGCGTACAAGAGAGCCGCCGTCTCGATGCTACAGTAGCACGAGTTCCCCCGCCGTATTTACATGTTGGTATAAAAGAAAGTGTATTCCTAAAAAAAAAAACTGAATTGAACACAGAGGAGAACGGAAAGGTGGTCAAAGTAGGCAGACTATGTGCACGAGTCACTGGACTTGACCTTTGTGGACAGCGACACTGCGGACGGTTTGGGAGGAACGTCGGGCTTGAGGTGCTTGAGGCCGCCTCGAGGCAGCGAAGCGTAGGAGCTCATCCCGGGCTGCCGGGAAATAGACATCCCCTGCGCCGTCATTTGTATGGAGTCCACCCTCTGGGGGGCAGGGGGCGGCGTCTCCATGCGGTTGAAGCTCTGATGCCTCGCCAAATGGGAGGAGTTGGACGAGTTGGTGTTGTGCTTCTTCAGGCCGGACGAGCCCGAGGCGGAGGACCCTTTCCGGAGCCCGTAGACGGACGAGTGGACCTCCAGGCGCTTGCCCATCTGCGGGACTGCGGGCGGCACGGCGAGGGAGGCCTCCCGCTGGGGCACACGGGGCGGCAGCGGCCCGGAGGGATCCACCAGGTTGTGGTGGGGGTTCTTGACCGTCTTGTACTCCAAAGTGGCGGCCTGGTCGTCCATGAGGCTCAAGGCGAGGTCGCCGGGGTGAGGCTGCTCCACGTACTCGTGCTGGTGCAGGTGAGGCGGGAGCTGGTGCTGATGCTGCGGGAGCGGCAGCACCACCACGCTGGGGATGTGGCCCGGCGACGCCCGAAGGGGCAGGTCTGAGATGACGGCGGAGCCCATCGGAGCCATGTCCTTGGTGCAGGCGTTGATGAGGTTCTGCGCGCGCTCCCACTCCCGGCTTCCCCGGCTGGGCTTGCGGCGAGGCTGTATGGGGGTGGACTCTGGCGTGGGCAGAGCGGAAAGGTCCAGGTGGTGCTGGTCGGCTTTGATGAGCATCTTGCCATTGGGGGTCAGCCTGCCGTTGTGCATCAGAGGCGAGAGGATGGCCTCGGGGCGGCCGTCTTTGGCCTGGGTCTCAAACAGGCCCGTGAGCTTGGTCACGCTGTTCATGGAGCCGCGGCGCAGGTGGTGGTTGTCCTTGTCCTTGCGGCCTGGCAGATCCAGGTCTCGGCGCCGGTGGTCGCAGACGCAGTAGACAATGATGCCGGAAAAGATGGCGCCCATGGCGAAGGCGAGGATGACGGCGATGGCCAGGAGAGTGACGGGAACCAGCTGGTCACGGGCTTTCTGGTAGCTCTCACGGATCACACCTGCGCAGACACACACTCGTTATGTGTCGAACTGGACTTCCTGTTCACACAAAAACCGACTCTCCTGATCCACATACACTTTAAGTAACGTTTTTTTCAAGTTTTTATGAGAACATTTGATGACTGCTTCATTGATCGCTATTGAAGTAGCATCATAACTTTGTTGTGTGAGTGACAGGAAGAAAAGCTCGACTTACTGGGGAAAAAATACAAATATCGTAATGATAAATGATAAATAGGTTGTACTTGTGTAGCGCTTTTCTACCTTCAAAGTACTCAAAGCGCTTTGACACTACTTCCACATTTACCCATTCACACACACATTCACACACTGATGGAGGGAGCTGCCATGCAAGGCGCTAACCAGCACCCATTAGGAGCAAGGGTGAAGTGTCTTGCTCATGACACAACGGACGTGACGAGATTGGTACTAGGTGGGGATTGAACCAGGGACCCTTGGGTTGCGCACGGCCACTCTCCCACTGCGCCACACCGTCCCACAAATATAACCTGTCTTTTTCTTTGTCCTTTTTTCATGGCAACAGGACACCTTGTCTTTGTTAAAACCAGAGCAAAGAAAAGGATCTGGAGATTTTTCTTGGCTGTTTTCACAGCCTCGGTTCTACCGAGATGAATGTATTTACAGCTGTATATTAATAATACAGAATATGGTGCAAAAAGTTATTTGAACCAAGGAGTTTACTACTTTCTATTCGAAATGACAACAGTGGAAGATGAATGCCACTTCAGAAGGTAGAGAAAAAGAAGAAGCTTATCGACTACGGTTCCGCCACGGACTACAAGAGCGGATGCGCTCAAATTTTTAGTACTTATGCAGATCCCAAATACACATCAGCAGGTACCAGTAGGTAAGAAAAGGTGGTTTTTTTTGCATAATATATCAAAACAAAACACCAGATAATATGTTTGCTAATATGTCCTTATACACACACCATAATAATACTGGTATGTTTAATGCATCAAGCGGTGTGGGCTTCATAGCTTACTGAAATCATATTAAAAACATTTTGACAGACTTTTGAGCGTCGTGTGTAATGTTCTACGTTCTCAATGCAACATTTAACGTTTTGGTGTTGTTTACTGGCGTCATCTTGCAGTTTACACGTATCTCTTATGTGTGACTGCCATCTACTGGTCACACTTATCATTACACCATGTACCAAATAAAACAGCTTTGAGTTCGGTAAGCACAACCAGAATTATGCCGTACATTAGGCACACCGGGTTATAAGGGGCACTGTCAATTTTTGAGAAAATGGAAGGATTTTCCAGCCATTTTCTACTGCTTGTCCCTTTTTGGGGTCGCAGGGGGTGCTGGATCCTATCTCAGCTGCCTTCAACATAGCCATCCATCCCTCCATCCATCCATTTACTACCGCTTATTCCCTTTGGAGTTGCAGGGGGCGCTGGTGCCTATCTCAGCTACAATCAGGCAGAAGGCGTAGTACACCCTGGACAAGTCGCCACCTCATCACAGGGCAAACACAGATAGACAGACAACATTCACACTAGCATTCACACACTAGGGCCAATTTTGGTGTTGCGAAACTTATCCCCAGGTGCATGTCTTTGGAGGTGGGAGGAAGCCGGAGTACCCGGAGGGAACCCACGCAGTCACGGGGAGAACATGCAAACTCCACACAGAAAGAACCCGAGCCCGGGATTGAACACAGGACCTTCATATTGTGAGGTATATGCACCAACCCCTGTTTAAGTGCGCCTTATGGTCTGAAAAATACAGTAGTTATGCACTTTTTTTTGACCCAGCAACACTCAGAATTGTAATAAACAGAGCAATTGAGAAGCCACAAACACGACACAGAACAAACCAAAAGTAGTGAAACAAAAATGAATATTATCAACAACAGTATCAATACTAGTTACAATTTCAGCATAGCAGTGATTAAAAATCGCTCATTGACATTATCATTAGACATTTATACATTTTTTAAAAAAAGAACAATAGTGTCACAGTGGCTTACACTTGCATCGCATCTCATAAGCTTGACCACACACTGTCGAATATTTTCACAAAGATAAAATAAGTTATATTTTTAGTTCGTTTAATAGTCAAAACAAATTTACATTATTACAATCAGTTGATAAAACATTGTCTTTTACAAATATAAAAGCTTTTTAAAAAAAAAATCTACTACTCTGCTAGCATGTCAGCAGACTGGGGTAGATCCTGCTGAAATCCTATGTATTGAATGAATACAGAATCGATTTGAATCTGAAAAATATCATTTTTGAATCGAGAATCGTGTTGAATCGAAAAAAATCGATATATCGAATCGCGACCCCAAGAATCGATATCGAATCGAATCGTGGGACAGCCAAAGATTTGCAGCCCTAATATATATATATATATATATATATATATATATATATATACACATATATATATATATATATATATATATATATATATATACATATATGTATATATATGAATATATGATTCACACATAAGCATCTTGCCATATATATATATATATATATATGTATATATATATATATATATATATATATATATATATATATATTAGGGCTGCAAATCTTTGGCTGTCCCACGATTCGATTCGATACTTGGGGTCGCGATTCGACATATCGATTTTTTTCGATTCAATATATTGATTTTTTTATGAGATGTATATATATATATATGTATATATATATATATATATATATATATATATATATATATATATATATATATATATATATATATATATATATATATATATATATATATATATATATGTATATATATATATATATTAGGGCTGCAAATCTTTGGCTGTGGAGGACAAAGGTTTGGACACAACTCCTCATTCAATGTGTTTTCTTTATTTTCATGACTAGTTACATTATAGTCACTGAAGGCATCAAAACTATGAATGAACACATGTGGAGTTATGTACTTAACAAAAAAAGATGAAAAAACTGAAAACATGTTTTATAGTCTAGCGTCTCCAAAATAGCCACCCTTTGCTCTGATGACTGTTTTGCACACTCTTGGCATTCTCTCCATGAGCTTCAAGAGGTAGTCACCTGTAATGGTTTTCACTTCACGGGATAGGTTGATTGGCCACACTAAATTGGCCCTAGTGTGTGAATGTGAGTGTGAATGTTGTCTGTCTATCTGTGTTGGCCCTGCGATGAGATGGCAACTTGTCCAGGGTGTACAACGCCTTCCGCCCGAATGCAGCTGAGATAGGCTCCAGCGACCGCCCGTTACCCCGAACGGGACAAGCGGTAGGAAATGGATGGATGGATGGAAGGTGTCATAGTTTTAATTCCTTCAGTGACAATCTACAATGGTCATAAAAATAAAAAAAAACATTGAAATGAGAAAGTGTGTCCAAACATTTGGCCTGCACTGTATGTATGTGTGTGTATATATATATATATATATACATATATATATATGAACTGTATATATATAATGATCTGTCTAAGGCTGAGTCCCCTTTTGATTGAAAGCAAAATGAGCGAATCAGCGATCTTGTGTCGTAAACATCTGTGGGATCATTTTTCAACATTTATTCTGTTGTTCTGAGTTGAAGCGGTGACTGTCATGATCCTCTTAGCAACATTTTCTTTGTTAAAAACAACTTTCACTCTGCAGTTTCCGTCCCTTCCGAGCAGCGGGTGCTGCTGAGCCCCTCCACCGTCTCAAAGCACTCCTAGGTGGACACAAGTCAAACTAGCCTCGCGCCAGTCCCAGCTAGCGAGATAGTTAGGTAGCAAGCTGCACATAATGGCAGATAATTTGAATGTAGTTTTTTTGTTCATTTTTTTTTATTGAATAACAAACATACTTTTCTAATGCACAAATGTGTACAAACTATTGTCATTAGTGGGAATGCTTGGAGCTACATCTGCAGGTTTAGATTAGATTAGATTAGATAGTACTTTATTCATTCCGTCAGGAGAGTTCCTTCAGGAAAATTACAATTTTCAGCACAATCCCATTCAAGATCAGACAAACATTACAGGGAGACAGAACAGAGAGTTTAGAAAGGAGCTTCTCCCGTTTAAAGTGGCTCAAATCATAGGACCAAGACCTGGCCATTGAGAGGATACTCGTCAAGTCTCTGGAAAAGAGTCACAGATCACTCCCTTAAAAAAGAAGAGAGGGTAGAATTTACGTATAAATAAGCCAACACATTTTATGATGTAGGCCGAAATTGAGCTTCCCCTCGTTGACCCGCATCCGCCACTGAGAAGCCATTTTCTTGTTAAATGCAAAAGGGTGACATTTCATAAAGATGAAATACTATCTGATCAATCTGACAGAAGGTATTAAAAAAAAAAAGGGTGTGGGTGGGCGGTAGCATTCCAGTGAAAATCAGATATGAAGCAGTCCAACATGTTGATGGTTGTGTCAACAGTACACACACACCCACACACAGACCCACACACACAGACCCACACACACACACACCCACACACACACTTTTGATAACCCTGAGCGTGTTGATGGATGCAGTGGTTTCACGCTGCATTCTCCTGCTTGGGTTAAACAGGATTTACAATGTGTTCACACATGACCTGTCGCGCACACACATCATTTAGCCCCATCAGGCAGGTGGGTTGTATCACACAGAAAACAAACAACCAACAAAAAAAAAAAAAAAAAACCCCTCAATGCACTGCTGCATTGGTGCATCGTGACTGAATTATACAAGTGTAGCGCCACTCTTTCCACAATAAAATAGCTCAAACGGACGTGTACATGGCCAGAAATGGAAATGGATCTTGTGACAACTGGGACCTAAACTATTGGAGCCTGTAAGTTCATTTCCCAGTTCAATGGCAATGGAAATTAAAGCAACAGTAAGGAATAGAATAACATTCTATCTTGTCTAGGAATAAACATGATCTAATGTGTGCAGCCACAGCACTCATGCACACAACATAAACAGTAACATTAATAGCAACACACAATCTATCCTGGCTATACAGTAGACCCCGTTAAAAGACGGAAGTAATTCGGGGTGACCAAGGCAATGGGTTTTACGATTAAGAGTCAGTGTAAAACATACTTGCCAACCCTTCTGAGTTTCCCGGGAGACTCCCGAATTTCATTGCCCCTCCCGAAAATCTCCCGGGGGAACCATTCTCCCGATTTCCACCCGGATAACAATATTGAGGGCGTGCCTTAAAATAACTGTCTTTATCGTCCTCTACAACCTGCCGTCACGTCCGCTTTTCCTCCATACAAACAGCGTGCCGGCCCAGTTTCACAATACATGCGGCTTTCACACATGATCAACGGCCATACAGGTCACACTGAAGGTGGCCTCATAAACAACTTTAACACTGCTACAAATATGCGCCACACTGTGAACCCACACCAAACAAGAATGAAAAACACATTTCGGGAGAACATCCGCACCGTAACACAACAGAAAAATATCTAGATCCCCTTGCAGCACTAACTTTTCCGCCCCCCTCCCCCCATCTCCCGAATTTGAAGGTCTCAAGGTTGGCAAATATGGTGTAAAATAGTACTGATACCGTGAGATACATGCAATTAATTCAACTCAATGAATGCATTAACTAGTTAATTAAATAGTGCATCAAAATCAACTATTGGAAAAATGAATGTGAGTGTGAATGTTGTCTGTCTATCTGTGTCAGCCCTGCGATAAGGTGGCGACTTGTCCAGGGTGTACAGCGCCTTGCTCCCGAATGCAGCTGAGATAAGCTCCAGTGATCCCCTGCGAGCCTGAATGGGACAAGCGGTAGAAAATGGATGGAAGGATGGATGGATGGATGTTTTATTTTATATTTTCCACAAAAAATACATAATATTAAATTATAATAATATATATATATATATATATATAGTTGTTAAATTGTTATTTTGCAACAATAATGTCCTCTGTGTACTTAGTTTATATTTTGATTGCCTTTACTAAATATGGTTTCTTTCATGAGGCACTGATATACATTTTCAGTATGTGACTTTTTTTTTCTTCTATTTATGACTTCTATTTACATTATTATTATTATTATTACATCATTTTTTTTTCCATTTCATTTTTGATTTCTTCATCATGCCAATCTATTGCCTCATGGCGAGAGTCTAGGTCGTGGGTCTGCAACCTGCGGCTCTTTAGCGCCACCGTTGTGGCTCCCCGGAGCTTTTTCAAAAATGTATGAAAATAGAAAAAGATCGGGCAAAAATATACTTTCGTTTTAATATGGTTTCTGTAGAAGGAAAGCATGAAACAAACAAATTGTTAGAAATCCCACTGATTATAGTAATCATGATTCTCTGATGAGAGTATTTGGCGAGCGCCGTTTTGTCCTACTAATTTTGGCGGTCCTTGAACTCCCCGTAGTTTGTTTACTTGTATAACTTTCTTCAACGGTACCAGAGAAAGACATATTTTATGCCACTCATTCTTTGTCTCATTTTGTCCACCAAACATTTTATGCTGAGCGTGAATGCACAAAGGTGAGCTTAGATCAGGGGTCACCAACGCGGTGCCCGCGGGCACCAGGTAGCCCGTAAGGACCGAATGAGTAGCCCGCTGGCCTGTTCTAAAAATAGCTCAAATAGCAGCACTTACCAGTGAGCTGCCTCTATTTTTTAAATGTTATTTATTTATTAGCAAGCTGGTCTCGCTTTGCTCGACATTTTTAATTCTAAGAGAGACAAAACTCAAATAGAATTTGAAAATCCAAGAAAATATTCTAAAGACTTGGTCTTCACTTGTTTAAATAAATTCATTTATTTTTTTTACTTTGCTTCTTATAACTTTCAGAAAGACAATTTTAGAGAAAAAATACAACCTTAAAAATTATTGTAGGATTTTTAAACACATATACCTTTTTACCTTTTAAATTCCTTCCTCTTCTTTCTTGACAATTTAAATTAATGTTCAAGTATTTTTTTTCTTCTGTAAATAATAATAAATACATTTAAATTTAATTCTTCATTTTAGCTTCTGTTTTTTCGACGAAGAATATTTGTGAAATATTTCTTCAAACTTATGATTAAAATTCAAAAACATTATTCTGGCAAATCTAGAAAATCTGTAGAATCAAATGTAAATCTTATTTCAAAGTCTTTTGAATTTCTTTTAAAATTTTTGTTCTGGAAAATCTAGAAGAAATAATGGTTTGTCTTTGTTAGAAATATAGCTTGGTCCAATTTGTTATATATTTTAACAAAGTGCAGATTGGATTTTAACCTGTTTAAAACATGTCATCGAAAATATATATTTACTGTGAGAAATCATTAAGATGATCAGTGTTTCCACATTGATAAATATCATTAATTATAAATAATAACATAGAGTTAAAGATAAATTTAGCAAATTGGCTATTTCTGGCAATTTATTTAAGTGTGTATCAAACTGGTAGCCCTTTGCATTAATCAGTACCCAAAAGTAGCTCTTGGTTTCAAAAAGATCGGTGACCCCTGGTTTAGATGATGTTATTGACTTGTGTGGAGTGCTTTTCAAGCATATTTGACTGCAAGCTAATCGATGCTCACATGCTATTTAGGCTAGCTGTATGTACGTACCGCATCATAATGCCTGTATACTTGAGCTCATTTAATTTCCTATGTCCTCTGTGTATTTACTTTATATTTTAATTTCTCATGACATATTATCTGTTTGTTATATTGCCTGCACTTCTGATAGTGGTTTGTCTGCTGTTATAGACCACAGCAAATGTAACCCAGCTTGCAAAGATTGTTATAAATCCATTCGATTGCCTTTAACTTGGACACACACTTCTACACCTTTGTCCATTCTAAGCCGGTAATTTAGAGGAGTTATCTAATCCTCTGAGAAGCCTCTGTTTTACTAATGTTCTCCAATGTTGTCAAAATGGGTAGAATAAATTTGACATTTCAACATTTATGTCAACGAAGATTTGGGTCAGCCTGCGGCACATAGTCATTTTGATAGTAGGCTAATATAGCCAATATAGACACTTATATCATGTGTTGACTTCATTATATCACTTTTAAAAGGCTTTTAATTTTTTTCGGCTCCAGACATATTTTTGGGGGATTTTTGGTCCAAAATGGCTCTTTCAACATTTTGGGTTGCCGAAGCCTTGGTCTCGGCATACTTGCCAACCCTCCCGAATTTTACAGGAGACTCCCGAATTACAGTGCCTCTCCCGAAAATCTCCCGGGACAACCATTTTCCCGAATTTCTCCCGATTTCCAGCCGGACCTGAGTGAGGACAGCTTGTCGTCACGTCCACTTTTCCGCCATATAAACAACGAGCCGGCCCAGTCACGTTATAACATCTACGGCTTTTGGAGCTCAGTGCGCAACTGCACACACAACAAGAAGGAGACTATTGTATCTGTCTCCGTTATCCAGAGGTTCATCTATAACCCATAAAGTAGGAAGGCACGGAGCTATTTGGCACATTTGTACACTGGCACACAACATCCGGATTCCTATCATGCATTGCTTCAAAACTACGGCAAGTAGTAATGTCCAAAAAAAGATAGTGACAGAGAATAGAGCGAGGATGGACAATTCAACCCTAAACTCTAAATTAAATGTCACAGATGCTGCCCATACCTATGCTCCTTCAAAGGCTTTGCACTTTCCAATACAACAATGAGTAGAGGAGTGTTATGTGTGTCTATGTGTAAATAAATGAACACTGAAATTCAAGTATTTCTTCTATATATACATATATTTGTATGTATAAAATAAATACTTCAATTTCAGTAGATTCTAGCTATAAATATACTCATCCCTCCCTTAACCCCACCCCACACCGACCCCGCCCACCTCAACTCCGCCCCTAACAAAATCCCGAATTCGGAGGTCTGAAGGTTGGTAAGTACGGGTCTAAGTATTTGGACAATCTAAGTTACCAAATAGGGTTTCTTGCTCAATAAAAATATGCAATAAATTGTAACTAAGATTACCATATGATAATTATTAATATTAATCAATTGCTGTTTTTATAGTTTGCTTGACTTTTCTGTGTATTTCATGTCTTCCTGATGAAGATGTTGCGGCGTAATCCAACCTGGCCTCAGTAATCGTGTTGATACTTTTAAATCGGGAGAACATCTCAAATGTCTCCCCAGCAATGCATAACACCAAATTCCAAACATGCAGGATAATCTGCTCTCATGGAACTGAAATCCAGACTTTCTCGATAACAAACATCTATAATCCTTGCTGAATGCTTTCAGTCTAAAAAGAGCATCGGAAGCCTGTTGTCTAAGTAAAAAGTGCTGGTTGCTATGGAAGATCTATGAGTATGTGATGGCTCATCCAAACACTTCACTTCTCTTTTTTCACAAGGTGATGGTGACGTGCAGCTTAGCCACACTTCACTGGGAGCTTAACAAAACATTTTAAGTCTTCTGCCAGCCAAAACATGTACACGCCTTGCTGAGGAGATAGTGCAAGGGCTATCTATCTAGGATGGAGAACAAAGACCAGTAGTGTTGCGCAAGCAAACATCTGCTTCACATCTCAGTGACTTATATACGAGGGTGACTTTTTTTTTTTTGGCCTGTCTTTCACTTTTTTTTTTCCATTTTGTCCTACTTATGACCTTTGTGAGACAGGATTGTTTGGCAATAATGAAGAAGAATGCATTAAATTTGTATAAAAATTGCTAATTCAAGGACTGTTTCCACTGCTGGACTCTAGAAAGAGGTTCCGCAGCCTCCGTAGCAGAACCGCCAGGTTCTGTAACAGCTTCTTCCCTCAGGCTGTAAGACTCTTGAACGCATCATAACTATCCCCTCAATTCCCCCCAAAATGGATTAACTCGCTGGAATAAAAAGACAATATAACATACATCCATAAACCTGGATGCATATGTAAAAGTGCAATATATTTTTCTGTACAGTAATCTATTTATTTATATTTGCACCTTATTGCTTTTTTTAAATCCTGCATTACCATGAGCTAATGCAATGAAATTTTGTTCTTATTTGTACTGTAAAGTTCAAATTTGAACGACAATAAAAAGGAAGTCTAAGTCTACGTCTAATTTGAGAAAACAAATGAGTGCGGATGCAACAAAGCAGTTTTATCAGAACTGGATGACATTTCCTCAGGAAACAGTCAGTATGTTGTGAATATTAATTATTGATCCGAGTGATTTAAAAGGCACACATTTGTCCAATAATCGATCATTTAATTATTGTTATTATTATAGGCTATTCACTGACAAGTGAATATTCTCAATCAACATTACATGACTGTATTCACAATTTGACATCACTACATTCTTTTTTTTCCATTTCCTAAAACTATTGTTGTACATTGTAAAGCTTAAAAACTATTATAGTTATGTATTTTTCCAGATTCTAAATAATTATTAAACTGGGGCGGCATAGCTCGGTTGGTAGAGTCGCCGTGCCAGCAACTTTAGGGTTGCAGGTTCGATTCCCGCTTGTGCCATCCTAGTCACTGCCGTTGTGTCCTTGGGCAAGACACTTTACCCACCTGCTCCCAGTGCCACCCACACTGGTTTAAATGTAACTTAGATATTGGGTGTCACTATGTAAAGTGCTTTGAGTCACTTGAGAAAAGCGCTATATAAATATAATTCACTTCACTTATAAATTTAGGGCCTGATCTTCTAAAGGTTTGCATGGACAGTCTTAAAACACATGCACTAAGCTTGTATATATATATATATATATATATATATATATATATATATATATATATATATATATAGATATATATATATATATAATAGGATTTCTAACACCAAAAAGACTTATACAGTTTGCAAGTAAATAAATATGATCAAAATAGTATCAATCTCACAGACATTCTCGAGCATAGGAGGTAGGAACCACAGATCCCTTCTCCATATACAGACTTTGTGACAGCCAACAACGATAACTTTGGGACTAAAAATGATTCAGAACATTACAATTTTTAATTTTGAACATAAGGAAGGTGAATTACAAACTTTAATGAAACAAAGCATTGTGAAACAATACTGCTCAGTGCTGAACTGGAAATACAAACCAAAACAAACCCTTCAAAGTTATCGCTATCTCAGAAACATGGATGGATGCTAAAAAAAAAAAAAAAAATTTGACCTGAAAGGATATTAATTAAATTATATCAACAAAATCAACAAGAACGGAGGAGGAGTAGCTGTGTACGTGATGAAGAACTTAAACTACAAAGTGGTAAAAAAATATGTCAGTAGCTATTGATAATATCTTAGAATGTATAACCATTGAAATTAGTCATGAAAAAAGAAAAAACGTACTATCATTTGTATATATAGATCATCTAAGTCAAACATTGATACGTTTGAGAACTGGATTAAGGCAACTTTTACTGAAATCAGTCAAAAAAATATCTTTCTTCTTTGGGGACTTCAACATTGACCTCTTGAGCCCTATAGACTATGGACAGAAATCCCCTTTCTATGTTCCTCGAAGGTGTTACAAAAGAGGAAATAATCAATAATTTGAGAAAATGTAAAACAAAGACCTTAACTGATTGTAATGAAATTGGCATGGAAACAATAAAGAAGGTTATTGAAGAGATTTCAGAACCTTTAACATATATTCAAACATTCAAATTCCCAGATAACATGAAAATAGCCCAATTGTAGCTGAGAAAGGCTCCAGCGCCCCCCGCAACCCCGAAGGGAATAAGCGGTAGAAGATGGACGGATGGAAAATTAAAATAGCAAACCTCGTACTAATTTAAAAGACTGATGACAAACACCAGTTTACAAACTACAGATCGGTTTCTCTATGTCCACAATTTAAAAAAATGATTTGGACAAATTCATAAATAAAAATTAAACACAGACAATAAATACGGATACAGAACAACATTTTCAACATCAAAGGCATTAATCAAAATAACGGAAGAGACTACTAGACAGCAAAAAATGTGTTGCTGCAGTGTTTATGGATTTAACAAAAGCATTTGACACAATTAATTATAATATCTTAATAAACTAATTAGAAAGATTTGGAATCAGAGGGTTGGTCTTGATTTGGGTAAGAAGCTACTTAACCAACAGGAAGCAATACGTGAGGCGAAAAAAACTGTTTATCAGTTTGAACATCAAATATGTTGTCTTTGTAGCATATTCAACTAAATACGGGTTGAAAATGATTTGCAAATCATTGTATTCCATTTATATTTACATCTAACAGAATTTCCCAACTCATATGGAAACGGGGTTTATAGATGATAAAATGAACTGGAAACCTCATGTAAAAAATATGTAACATAAAGCAGCAAGAAATACGTCAATATTGAACAAAGCAAAATATTTTCTGGACCACCCCGGCCTCCCCCCCCCGCCCCCCAGGAAAGCACATTGGGGCCAGCCCTGGGCCGCCCCACCCAAGTCGGCCACAGCAGGAACACCCATCACAGGAACCGCCCGCCCCACCTCAACATGCATTGCCATTCTGACGTCATTTGACCTCTTATTTATAGAAATTGCCGAAGACATTCATAGCAAACTATTCAAAATGGCCGTCTGAAATTATGGCATTTTGTAATGTTTAGACGGTGCTTTCTCATACTCTGTGGATTGGAAATACACTTGGATATGGTTTAATACAGGGGTGTCCAAACATTTTGACTTGGGGGTCGCATTGTGCTAAGAAAATTGTAGGTAACAATATATATATATATATATATATATATATATATCAATGTTTCCCACAGGTCAGGCGGTGGGGGGGTTTGGGGGGAGGCAGCGGCGGCGATGACCAAGAAGAACGCAGAGTTGGAATATAATTACAACACTTTATGTACATATTTATATACATATTTATATAATATTTTTATAATATTTATATAATATGTAACTACAAGCTCCATTCACAGACAGAGTCTCATTGCTTTTATGAGTGGTCGAGCGAGTCAAAAGCCGGAAAAAAAATTAAAAATAAACAATAAAATAAAATTTAATTATTAGTTGTTTTTTTTTATTAGTGGCGGCCGTAATTCTTTCGTGGCGGGCCGCAACAAATAAATGAATGTGTGGGAAACCCTGTATATGTATATATATATATATACATATATATATATTAGGGCTGGGCAACGATTAAAAATTTTAATCGAAGTTAATCGCACTATTTCTCTGATTAATCGCGATTAACTGCATTGTATACGCAAAGCCCAATAATGAATTCAAAAGTAGAGTGTAGTGCACCTTTATTGGAATATTCCCCCACATGAACAAAAGCGCCAAAACATTTGTTGTGCAAACACAATTTAAATCAGTCCTTGTTAAACAGTAGCAGTTAAATAGCATATTTTATGAAAATCAACTCAAAAAATGTAAATACAAACATTTAAGATTATTACTACCACTGCCAGGGTATTTAAGTTATCCTGTTTGTTATGGAAAATAAATATAATCTACATACAAATCTCTGAGCCACAATCATAACATCTGAACAGGCAATTTCTGAGGTAACAGCAGAAACATTTTTTTTATCAGGGATCTTATGTTTAAAAAACCTATATTATAGGTAGTGGGCTGTTTTAGGGAATTTTTGATCAAATTATCCGTAGTAGCAATATTAATAATGTTGTGTTTATTCTGCGTAGTGCACTTAAAATAATTATGACCATATCTAGGAATTGATATGATGGAAATTTTCCGATTGTTTGCTTGGTGCTTTGATAAACTGAACACATCATATACATGGTACTATATTGTGATGTTATGAGGCAGGTAAAAAAAGAACTACCCTACCCAGCATGCAACAGGAGTGACGAGCATGCGCGGTAGCCCGGTATAGGTTGTGTCGCCATGATGGCATCTTGTATGTTGTGATATGCACGCTCTGAAAGCACACGTTAAGAACTCAGCCAACACTCCTCGTCTGCATTATTCATAAATAGACAGACAACACATATACTACGCTGCTTCACAGGCCGCTGGATGTAGCCGGCAAAGTATTCCCATGCTAGCTAGCCGGTCTAGCAAGCACGCGTCATTCAGTCCAAAATGGCCCGATCTATCCACATTCAGAATTGTCTGGCGGTCGTAAGTGATCCCGGAGTGACCTCGCTGTAAGCCAGCCATGAAATTTGCAGAATTGTCCGGTATTTTTGCCAAATGTTCCATCTTTACCAAGAGCCTCTCGACGCCATCTTGTTAAGAAAAGGCGTTAACAAAATAAAAGCATGTAAACAACATACGCAAATGTGCGATAAAATAATTGTCGGCGTTAATAGATTGATGAGTTAACTCATAATTAACGCATTAATTTGCCCACCACTAATATATATATATATATATATATATATATATATATATATATATATGCTGTGTTGGATCTATTATGGATTGAACTTTCACAGTATCATGTGAGACCCGCTCGACATCCATTGCTTTCGTCCTCTCCAAGGTTCTCATAGTCATCATTGTCACCGACGTCCCGCTGGGTGTGAGTTTTCCTTGCCCTTATGAGGGCCTACCGAGGATGTCATAGTGGGTTGTGTTGTGGTTAGTGCAGCCCTTTGAGACACTAGTGATTTAGGGCTATATAAGTAAACATTGATTGATTGATTGATTGATATATATATATATATATATGATCTATACATATAAATGTGTACAAAATTCAAAACCACTGAAGTTGGCACGTTGTGTAAGTGGTAAATAAAAACAGAATACAATGATTTGCAAATCCTTTTCAACTTATATTTAATTGAATGCACTGCAAAGACAAGATATTTAATGTTTGAAATGAGAATTAATTATTTTTTTGCAAATAATCTTTAACTTAGAATTTAAAGGCAGCAACACATTGCAAACAAGATGGCACAGGGGCATTTTTTACCACAGTGTTACATGGCCTCGTCATCACGTTGACAAAGATGGGACCTTTTGGAGAAAAGTTATGTGGTCGGATGAAACCAAAATTGAGCTGTTTGGCCACAATACCCAGTAATATGTTTGGAGGAGAAAAGATGATACCTTTAATCCCAGGAACACAAACCTACCGTCCAGCATGATTGTGATAGTATTGTGCCCAGTATATGTTCTGAGCCTGTTTTTCCGCCAATGGAACTGGTGCTTTACAAACACTAAATGGGACAATGAAAAAGGAGGATTACCTCCAAATTCTTCAGGATAACCTAAAATCATCAGCCCGGAAGTTGGGTCTCGGGCGCAGTTGGGTGTTCCAACAGGACAATGACCCCAAACACAGGTCAAAAGTGGTAAAGGAAAGGCTAAATCAGACTAGAAAGAAGGTTATAGAATGACCATCCCAAAGTCCTGACTTAATCGTGTGGACAATGCTGAAGAAACAAGTTCATGTCAGAAAACCAACAAATTTAGCTGAAATGCACCAATTTTGTCAAGAGGAGTGGTCAAAAATTCAGCCAGAAGCTTGTGGATGGCTACCAAAAGTGCCTTATTGCAGTAAAACCTGCCAAGGGACATGTAACCAAATATTAACATTGCTGTATGTATACTTTTGACGCAGCAGATTTGGTTACATTTTCAGTAGACCCATAATAAATTCATAAAAGAACCAAACTTCATGAATGTCTTTGTGACCAACAACTATGTGCTCCATTCACTCTATCACAAAAAAATAAGAGTTGTAGAAATGATTGAAAACTGAAAACAGCCGTGACATTATGTTCTTTACAAGTGTATGTAAACTTTTGACCACGACTGAATAAATACATACATACATATGTCTTAATTAGATTATCCAGAGAATAGTGCTCCATACCGTGGTAGAGTGCAAAATATGTGTGTGTGGGAAAAAAATTACAAAACTATTTCCTCTCTACAGAACTGTTTCATGAGGGGTTCGCTCAAATCTCCTGATGATTGAGGGAACCCCTCATGATACAGTTCTGTAGAGAGGAAATAGTCTTGTGATTTTTTTCCACACATACATATATATATATATATGTGTATATATATACATATATATACTAGGGGTGTGGGGAAAAAACGATTGGAATTTGAATCGCGATTCTCACGGAGTACGATTCAGATTCGATTCTCATTTAAAAAAAAATCAATGTTTTTTAGTTTTTTAATCAATCCAACAAAACAATACACAGCAATACCATAACAATGCAATCCAATTCCAAAACCAGACCTGACCCAGCAACACTCAGAATTGCAATAAACAGAGCATTTGAGAGGAGATACAAACACGACACAGAATAAACTAAAAGTAGTGAAACATAAATGAATATTATCAACAACAGTATCAATATTAGTTATAATTTCAGCATAGCAGTGATTAAAAATCCCTCTTTGACATTATCATTGGACATTTATAAAAAAAACAACACTTGCATTGCATCTTATAAGCTTGACAACATACTGTGTCCAATATTTTCACAAAGATAAAATAAGTCATATTTTTGGTTCATTTAATAGTTAAAACAAATATAAGTTATTGCAATCAGTTGATAAAACATTGTCCTTTACAATTATTAAAGCTTTTTACAAAAATCTACAACTCTGCTTGCATGTCAGCAGACTGGGGTGGATCCTGCTGAAATCCTATGTATTGAATAGGATCCTTTTAAATCGGGAAAAAATCGTTTTTGAAACGAGAATCGTGTTGAATTGAAAAAAAAAAAATCAATTTTGAATCGAATCGTGACCCCAAGAATCGATATTGAATCGAATCGTGGGACAGCCAAATATTCGCAGCCCTAATATATACATACATACATATATATATATATATATACATACATACATACATATATATATATATATATATATATATATATATATATATATATATATATATATATATATATATATATATATATATATATAAATGTTTATATATATATATATATATATAAATGTTTATATATATATATATATATATATATATATATATATATAAACTGTCATCCCTTTTTCACACAGTTAAAATAAAAATCATTGACTTTCTGTAAAGTGCACGACAAATGTAGTCTTTATGCTTCTAGTTTTTTCAAGGTCAAAGAGTACGATTCAATCCGGCAGAGCGTTTAATTGAAGGGATACCGATGCTGAGTTTATTTCTTGTGGCTTTGAGGTTAATGCCCTGTTTAACCTGCACCACATGCCTCTTCCTGTCTTTTTATTGCTTAAAGAAATCCTTTCATTCTCTGTATACCCTCCCATCGATCACATGGCACTTGCATTTCCTGAGAGGCCTTGAGTAGAACGTGACAGAATGAAAACTTTTGAAGACCGCCCGCTTTCATTTGAGAAATTGTTTCCCATCATCAAAGTGAAGGCAAGTCACAGAGGAGCCCGTGCGGGAGCTGTTTACATCATTTATAATCAGGGTGGTGACGCAAATTATGTTCTTGGCCTCTTTTTGGAAGCTCAACAGACTTTTCTAAACTTACATAACGCTACCTCGAAATGAAATATATCCATAGATTTCCTGATTCAGTCTTAATCTGTGTTTAATCCGCAGTGCCCCCAGAATGCTATAACGGGTCTTCCGTGGTGCAGATTTGAATTTTACACCGCCTCCAACAGTACACGCATTTCTGCAGATAGTTCACACAGTCAAAGTAGCTCTGGGTACTTGTCTCCTATCTTTTATCCCTTCAGACGCTCAAACTCAATTAAAGCCACAGAGCTGGTCTTTGTGTTGATGATGGGAAAATGTTACAGGGGGGTAAGGGAGACGCCCTAAACCTTTGACTAACAGGAACTGTTAAACACAGTCATTGTAAGCAAAAATGAATACAAATCTTTCTCCATTCAGTTTTCACTGTAGTCTGATGAGACTATATATATTTTCTGTCTACTGTGGTTGTCCGAGGCTTCTATGCCCCTGGTAGGTCCATGGTAAGGGACCAGACAAAGAGTAGCTCAAAGACCTCTATGAATACAAAAAAGCGACGACTAAGGTTTCCCTCGCCTAGACGCAGGTCTCCGGGTCCCCTCTCTGGAGTCAGGCCCCTCGGGGCAGCTCGAAGAGGCAACGTGGGTCCCCCCTCCAATGAGCTCACCGCCCATAGGAGGGGGCATTGAAGTCAGGTGCTCTGTGAGCTGGGCAACAGTCGAAGGCAGGGCCCTTGGGGGTCCGATCCTCGGCTAAGGAAGCTAGCTAGCTCTTGGGATGTGAAATGTCACCTCGCTGGTAGAGAAGGAGACTGAGCTGGTGCGCGAGGTAGAGAAGTTCAGGCTGGATCAAGTCTTAAGCAGTCCTCTTGAGAGGGGATGGACTCTCTTCTACTCTGTTGTTGCCAGCAGTGAGAGGCGACGGACGGGGGTGGCAACACTTGTTGCCCCGCGGCTCAGAGCCTGTGCGTTGGAATGGTGAAGGTACAGGTCCGGACCGTTGTTTGTGCTTACTCACCAAGCAGCAGTTCAGAGTACCCCCCTTTTTGGAATCCCAAGAGGGCTCCCTTTGGTGATTCCTTTTTTTCTACTGGGGGACTTCAACGCTCACGTTGGCAACGACAGTGAAACCTGCAGAGGTGTGATTGGGAGAAACGGACACCGTGATCTGAACCAGAGTGGTGTTTTGTTATTTGACTTTCGTGCTCGTCACAGATTATCCATAACAAACACCCTTGTCAAACATAAGGGTATCCATATGTGCACTTGGCACCAGGACACCTTCGGCCACAATTTGATAATTATCAATTTTCGGTCTCATGTTTTGGACACTCAGGTGAAGAGAGAGGCGGAGCTTTCAACCAATCACCACCTGGTGGTGAGTCGGCTTCGATGATGCAAGAGGATGCCGGACCGACCTGGCAAACCCAAACATATAGTGAGGGCTGCTCGGAACGTCTGGCAGAGTCTCCCGTCAAAGAGTTTCAATTCCCACCCCAGGGAGAACTTTGAACATGTTTCAAGGGAGGCGCTGGATATTGTGCCTCTATTGTCGAGACAGAAATCCAGAGCTGTGGCTGCAAGGAGGTCGGTGCCTGCCGTGGCATTAATCCCAGAATACATTGGTGGACACCAAAGTTGAGGGATGCCGTCAAGCTGAAGAAGGAATCCTATCGGGTCCTTTTTGCTCATGGGACTCCAGAGGCAGCGGACAGGTACCGACATGCCAAACGGTGTGCGGCTTTGGCGGTGGCAGAGGAAAAAACATGGTTATGAGAGGAGTTTAGAGAAACAATGGATAACAACTTCCTGACGGCTTTAAAGCGATTATGGACCTCCATTTTCCGCCTCAAGAGGGGGAAGCAGTGGACTGTCAACACCCCATATAGTGGGGACAGTGTGCAGCTGACGTCGACTGGGGATGTTGTGGATCGGTGGAATGAATACTTCAAAGACCACCTCAATCCCAACTCCATGTCTTCCAGTGCCTATACTTGTGTTTTGTGGACTTACAGAAGGCATTTGACCATGTCCCTTGGGAAGTCTTTTTTAAAGTACTCATAGATTATGGGGTATCGGACTGGCTAATTGTGGCGGTCCGCTCCCTGTATGATCAGTGTCAGAGCTTGGTCCGCATTGCCGGCAGTAATTCGTAACCGTTCCGTGCGAGGGTTGGACTCCCCAAGGGCTGCCCTTTGTCACCGATTCTATTTACAACTTTTACAGACAGAATTTCTAGGCGCATTCAGGGCGTTGTGGTGATCCCGTTTGGTGGCTGGTTTCTGATTTTTGCGGATGATTTGGTCCTGCTGGCTAGGGTGAGAAGCTCTGTCATTCGGGAGGAGCTCAGAGTAAAGTGCTCGTGCCAAGTTGACACAAAAGGTGTCGTGGCGGGTCGCCCATCACAAAAAACACTAGGTGATCAGAAATTTCCATGCCAACAACAGAGATAATAGTTATCTTATTCCAAGCCCATTCGAATCATGTTCAAGCTGTTGGGTTAATGTAGCGTTGTTTTAATGACACAATTGCCGTTTGTATCCATGTAAGAGGCACTTATGATGTTGTTATTGAAAATGAAAGGCAAAAGAGCCCTGTGTGTGTCTGCATGATGACAGGGCATATATAACTAAAAGCCCTAATCATTTAATCATGCAGCTCTGCTATTAACATGAGTGCACTAGCCTATGCAGTTCTGTCCAAGCATGGTGTTGTTTTTAATAATCACACTGACAATCAGCACTGATTAATTAGCACTGAGAGCAGGCAAGTGATTTTCTTGAAGTATTAACACTGTCTGGAGGTACTGCACACAACCAATAACGGAGGCCATGTTTTAGAATTTAATCTGTATAGCAATGGAAAATGTAATACAAACTTATATTTAAATATATGCAGGTGTGTTAACAATGCTTGAGGTAATAACAGCTGCCTTTGTTTACATGTTGTATATGTCAGGTTGAATATTACTCAATGGAATAAATTACTTATTTGTGTCTATTGAACTGAAACATCATGGAGAGGCTTTTTGAAAAACAAATATTGATCATCTTGAGAGCCAGAATGGACGATTAAGATCAGACAAACCATTGGAATGTGTCTGCCGGCCTGGAAAAGAACAATCTTTGTGTACAATTCGACTTTCTCTGCAAATAGCCAGAACATGAAGATCCCTGCAAAACAAGCACAGTGATAGTCAGTCTGAACTCAACTTCCATTGGCCCAACGGTTTTTTGTATTTGGTTTGAACCCCGGAAATGAGAAAATTATGAAGAATCGACAGGATTTTGTACAAACCCCGTTTCCATATGAGTTGGGAAATTGTGTTAGATGTAAATATAAACGGAATACAATAATTTGCAAATCCTTTTCAGCCCAACTTCAGTTAAATGCACCACAAAGACAAAACATTTGATGTTCAAACTCATAAACTTAATTTTTTTTTTGCAAATAATAATTAACTTTGAATTTCATGGCTGCAACACGTACCAAAGTAGTTGGGAAAGGGCATGTTCACCACTGTGTTACATCACATTTTCTTTTAACAACACTGAATAAACGTTTGGGAACTGAGAAAACTATTTGTTGAAGCTTTGAAAGTGGAATTCTTTACGATTCTTGCTTGATGTACAGCTTAAGTTGTTCAACAGTCCGGGGTCTTGCTGTCGTATTTTACGCTTCATAATGCGCCACACATTTTCGATGGGAGACAGGTCTGGACTGCAGGCGGGCCAGGAAAGTACCCGCACTCTTTTACTACGAAGATACGCTGTTGTAACATGTGGCTTGGCATTGTTTTGCTGAAATAAGCAGGGGCGTCCATGATAATGATGCTTGGATGAAAACATATGTTGCTCCAAAACCTGTATGGACCATTCAGCATTAATGGTGCCTTCACAGATGTGTAAGTTACCCATGCCTTGGGCACTAATACACCCCCATACCATTACAGATGCTGGCTTTTGAACTTTGCGTCTATAACAATCCGGATGGTTATTTTCGTCTTTGTTCTGGAGGACACCACGTCCACAGTTTCCAAATATAATTTGAAATGTGGACTCGTCAGACCAAAAAACACTTTTCCACTTTGCATCAGTCCATTTTAGATTAGCTCGGGCCCAGCGAAGCCGGCGGCATTCCTTTGTGTTGTTGATAAATGGCTTTCGCTTTGCATAGCAGAGTTTTAACTTGCACTTACAGATGTAGCGACCAACTGTAGTTACTGACAGTGGTTTAATGAAGTTTTCCTGAGCCCATGTGGTGATATCCTTTACCCACTGATGTCGGTTTTTGATGCAGTACCGCAAGAGGGATCAAAGGTCCGTAATATCATGGCTTACGTGCAGTGATTTCTCCAGATTCTCTGAACCTTTTGATCATTTTACCTACAGTAGATGGTAAAATCCCTAAATTCCTTGCAATAGCTCATTGAAAATGTTGTTCAAAAACTGTTTGACAATTTGCTTACAAAGTGGTGACCCTCGCTCCATCCTTGTTTGTGAATGACTTAGCATTTCATGGAAGCTGTTTTTATACCCAATCATGGCACCCACCTGTTCCCAATTAGCCTGCACACCTGTGGGATGTTCCAAATAAGTTTTTGATGAGCATTCCTCAACTTTATCAGTATTTATTGCCACTTTTATCAACTTCTTTGTCACGTGTTGCTGGCATCAAATCTAAAGTTAATGATTATTTGCACAAAAAACAAAAAAATGTTTATCTGTTTTAAAATCAATATGTTGTCTTTGTAGCATATTCAACTGAATATGGGTTGAAATGATTTGCAAATCATGGTATTCCGTTTATATTTATATCTAAAACAATTTCCCATCTCATATGGAAACGGGGTTTGTATATTATTGGCCAAAAGAGTACAGTAATAGCCCTTTTATGGAAACATATTAGACGAACAGGAACTAGCTGACGCTTGTCCAAATTATCCACAACTTTTCCATTAGAGAAAATTACATATACGATAAATTATCAAAAATTCGAGAAAAATTTGACGAATGTAAACAATATGTAAACAATAGCCCTCTGCAGTCTAGAGTACTCAAGAAAAGTGTTCTAAATGTGTGTACTTTTCCTCACTATGTAAAAGAACCATTATTAGTTTTTTGGTGTTTATTTTCTATTTTTATGTTATATATATATATATATATATATATATATATATATATATATATATATATATATATATATATAAAATCTAGATATTTGCATGCTGCTTAAACTTATTTACTCTGCAATGTTGGTGTTGCATTCAAGTGCCTCCAGTAATGGGTTTTGTAATACTATCCCAAACTAAATATAATCAGTAGCAGTCTAACAGTCAATTGCAGAGAGAAAAAACATATTTTTTTGAAAGCAGCATGAGGCATAACCATAACATCCACGTGGAAAAAGTAAGCAGCAATGTGAGAACAATGAGCTAATCAGAGGAGGAAATTGCAGCTGACGTCGGTCAAGGAAGTGCGTAATATCAGGAAATAAAAAAGTCTTTTGTTTTTTGTATGACCCACAATGAGTTGTACGTCTAATTCACCTGTTGCACACGAGACTCTCTAAGCTAAGTTTGGACCTTGAATAAACACTTCAAATCCACTGAAGTGATGTGTAACACTGGATTATTTTGGTGCTTTTATGTACAGTTTTTCTTTCAAAGAAGAGCTGTCATTATCTGTATGATTCACTGTACAATAGCACACTTTAAAAGTTCAAAGCTCCTGAGGTTGTTTAAAGGATTTTGATGACTTTTTCATGAAAAATCGGCTTCAGTTGCACATTATCTCGGAATTGGTATAAGTTGTCAGCGTCATCGCGACCGACCTCAGTTCTCTGAATGCATCAAAGGATGAACCTTTTAATTGTCTTTTTCTGTAGCTTTTCAATAATTAGGTTACTTGTTTCTTAAATAGGAACTGCACTCTGTTTGGAATTGTGCCTTTCATTCACAATCCTTTCTTTTTTATGCTTTCTAAATAATAAATAAAAAGCGGTCAAAAGTCAGCTTACAAAGGAGCTTATGGGAGTCGCTTTATTCTGCTTATTAAAGCGCTTAAAAAAACACTTGCATCAAAGTTTTATATAAACGCTGTAAGTAATAACAGGCCTTTTCATAATAACATGTAATATCTACGTATTTTGATCATTTTAGGCACATTAATTTCACAAATGCATCATGATTTTTGTTCGACAATATCACTGATTACTACCCACTGCAGACTTCATGAAAGTCCACAGACATAGTTAAACATCACCTACTGTACAATGTCTGCTGTCACTGGAATGCCGACTGATGAGATGTTCATATATTGGGTACAAATTGGATGGCAAAGTTAACCAACTTGTCAGATTATGTTTTCATCCTTCTACTATAAATGTGAGGGACAATATTTATGACCTAGAATAAACTTCCACGAGCACAGAAGAGATTAAGGAGCTCACCAGTCGATGATGTCAATATAGCAGCACAAGCTAGCTAGTTTGTCTAGCCAGCGCTTCTAATGACAATATCTCTAATACTTAACATTCAGGTCACGAGATCTAATATGAGTATTATTGGTAGTTTTTAGATGGTTATTTAGTGGGCTTCATTGGCGTAATAGAGCACTACAGTATTTACGAGTTATAATAATAAACATACAGGTTTTAGAGCAACATATGTCGCCATCCAAGCAATGTCTTTTTCATGGACTCCCCTGCTTATTTAAGCAAGACTGTTGATCAATTTGTGTTGTGTGTTGTTAAAAGGAAAGGCCATGTAAGACAGTGGTAAAAATGCGCCTGTGCCAACTTTTTTGCAATGTGTTGCTGCAATTAAATTGTAAGTTAAAGATTATTATTATTAGGGATGCCGTCCAGCTGAAGGAGGAGTCCTATCAGGATCTTTTGGCTTATAAGACTCCGTAGGCAGTGGACGGGTACCGACGGGCCAAGCGCTGTGAAGCTCTAGCGGTCACGGAGGCAAAAACTCAGACATGGGAGGAGTTCGGGGAAACAATGGAAAACGACTTCCGGACGGCTTTGAAGCGATTCTGGACCACCATACACCGCCTCAGGAAGCGGAAGCAGTGCACTGTCAACACCGTGAATGGTGCGGATGGTGTTCTGCCGACTTCGACTGCGGACGCTGTTGATCAGTGGAGGGAATACTTCGAAGACCTCCTCAATCCCACCAACAAGTCTTCCTATGAGGAAGCGGTACCTGGGGAATCTGTAGTGGACTCTCCTATTTCTGGGGCTGAGGTTGCTGAGGTAGTTAAAAAGCTCCTCAGCGGCAAGGCCCCGGGAGTGGATGAGATCCGCCCGGAGTTCCTTAAGGCTCTGGATGCTGTGGGGCTGTCTTGGTTGACAAGACTCTGTAGCATCACGTGGACATCGGGGGCGGTACCTTTGGATTGGCAGACCAGGGTGGTGGTCCCTCTCTTTAAGAAGGGGGACCGGAGGGTGTGTTCCAACTATCGTGGGATCACACTCCTCAGCCTTCCCGGTAAGGTTTATTCAGGTGTACTGGAGAGGAGGCTACGCCGGATAGTCGAACCTCGGATTCAGGAGGAAAAGGGTGGTTTTCGTCCTGGTCGTGGAACTGTGGACCAGCTCTATACCCTCGGCAGTGTTCTTGAGGGTGCATGGGAGTTTGCCCAACCAGTCTACATGTGCTTTGTGGACTTGGAGAAGGCATTCGACCGTGTCCCTCGGGACGTCCTGTGGGGAGTGCTCAGAGAGTATGGGGTATCGGACTGTCTTATTGTGGCGGTCCGCTCGCTGTATGATCAGTGTCAGAGCTTGGTCCGCATTGCCGGCAGTAAGTCGGACACGTTTCCAGTGAGGGTTGGACTCCGCCAAGGCTGCCCTTTGTAGCCCATTCTGTTCATAACTTTCATGGACAGAATTTCTATGCGCAGTCAAGGCGTTGAGGGGTTCTGGTTTGGTGGCTACAGGATTAGGTCTCTGCTTTTTGCAGATGATGTGGTCCTGATGGCTTCATCTGGCCGGGATCTTCAGCTCTCACTGGCTCGGTTCGCAGCCGAGTGTGAAGCGCCCGGGATGAGAATCAGCACCTCCAAGACCGAGACCATGGTTCTCGCCCGGAAAAGGGTGGAGTGCCATCTTCGGGTTGGGGAGGAGACTCGGCCCCAAGTGGAGGAGTTCAAGTACCTAGGTGTCTTGTTCACGAGTGGGGGAAGAGTGTATAGTGAGATCGACAGGCGGATCGGTGTAATGCGGATGTTGTACCGATCCGTTGTGGTCAAGAAAGAGCTGAGCAAGAAGGTAAAGCTCTCAATTTACTGGTCGATCTACGTTCCCATCCTCACCTATGGTCATGAGCTTTGGGTCATGACCGAAAGGATAAAATCACTGGTACGAGCGGCCGAAATGAGTTTCCTCTGCCGGGTGGCGGGGCTCTCTCTTAGAGATAGGGTGAGAAGTTCTGCCATCCGGGAGGAGCTCAATGTATAGCCGCTGCTCCTCCACATCGAGAGGAGCCAGATGAGGTGGCTCGGGCATCTGGTCAGGATGCCACCCGAACGCCTCCCTACGAAGGTGTTTAGGGCATGTCCGACCAGTAGGAGGCCACAAGGAAGACCCAGGACACGTTGGGAAGACTATGTCTCCCGGCTGGACTGGGAACGCCTTGGGATCCCCCGGGAAGAGCTAGACGGAGTGGCTGGGGAGAGGGAAGTCTGGGTTTCCCTGCTTAGGCTGCTGCCCCCGCGACCCGACCTCGGCTAAGCGGAAGAAGATGGATGGATGGATGGATGGATGGATGATTATTTGCAAAAAAACTATATGTTTCGCAGTTCGAACATTAAATATCTGGTCTTTGCAGTCTATTCAATTGGATATAAGTTGAAAAGAATTAGCAAACATTGTATTCTGATTTTTTTATGATTTACAAAATTTGCCAACTTCACTGGTTTTGAGTTATGTACAAAAACAGGAAACAACAGGTACAAAATATTGGTTTTTGCATAACAAGTCCCCTTTAAATGTTTTACTTGAATGCAAGTCATATATCTGCCTTCTTATATTGTCTTGTTGGGTTGTATTTTCAAGTAAAATTTGCCACTGATTACAGCAATCGGGGTCTCCTCACTCATCTTGGCACTGCCGTATGCATTGACCTAATCATCGTTTGTCAACCAGCGGCGCCTTTTGGGTAACCATTCCAATCCAAGGACAAGGTAAAGGAGCATGCAGCCGTCAAAATAAATTACGAGATTAGATTTTTTTTGTAATTAATTGCACTTGTTAACTTAAACATTCAAAATGTTATCCAATTTTTGTAGTATTTAAAAATATTTGCTCATTATTTATCCATCCATCCATCCATCCATTTTCTACTGCTTATTGCCTACAATCGGGCGGAAGGCGAGGTACACCCTAGGGCGCTCATTATTTATTTTACACATATTACTATTATTATTATTGTGACCACTTCTAGTGCACACTTTTGTACATGTGCTTGTCTGTTCTTACTGAAACTACAATGTATATCTGTGCAATAATGATGCCTCTTTTCTTGTGAAATCATAGGGGTGATTTCAAATAAATATCTAGTCCCAAACACTGTTGTGCCTCATAAGGTTTTTGACAGCATCCGGGTTGATGACATGCTGCTAACCTTCAAGAATGACATCCGTACACCAATGATGATGATGCTGAAACGGTCCCTCAGCTGGGCTTTAGCGTAAATGAGAAATAAATAAGGCACCATTTTGCAGTGTGAGCAAGGTCACCGAGTCCCCTGCTGTACCTCACCAACAAGTAGCTGTTAGTAGACTGCGTTTAATGTGATGTTTTTTTCAACAAATAACTGGAACTATTGTGCAAAGGGAAAGATGGAGTTGCCATGTGCTATAATGTCTGGGATGCAGACAACCCCGTCATCCACACCACCCTCACCCACTTAGAGGGCAAGGACACCTATGCCAGGCTATTATTCATCGACTACAGCTCTGCTTTTAACACAGTCATCCCACAAAAACTCACTGCTAAACTCCTCACTGTTGGTCTGACACAAACTCTCTGTGACTGGGTCCTGAACTTTCTCACAAACCGGCCCCAGTCAGTCAGAACCGGCAACCAGACATCAGGCACAGAGGTTCTAAGCATAGGGACCCCCCAAGGCTGCGTGCTGAGCCCCCTACTGTACACCCATTTCACACACGACTGTGTGGCCTCCCAGAACAACACCAGTATCATCAAGTTTGCAGATGATACTACGGTCGTCGGACTGATCACCTGAGGAGCTGAGGCAGCGTACAGAAGGGAGGTAGCGGAACTGGTGGCCTGGTGTCAGGATAATAATCTCTCCTTGAACACAGACAAGACCAAGGAGATGATTATTGACCCACGGAGAAGGAGTGCACACTACACCCCTTTGTACACACCTTTTATTATAAAATAACACAGACAATGTTCAAAGCAAAAAGAAATACTCTTCCAGAAGGAATTCAAAAATACTTCTCTCTTTAGACCAGCAAATACAATCTAAGTGATGAATCTAAGTTTATTTTACCAAAAGCAAGATTAGTTGTTAAACGTAGATGTTTATCTGTTCTCGGTGTTAATTTGTGGAATTCTGTTGGTAAAGAAATAAAAATGAGTGACTCAGTATTTAATTTAAAAAAGAACATGTCACAATGTATTTTAAAAAGTTATGTGAACTAGAAATTTATGTTTGTTTGGTTAAATGTTGTATTTAGAAGGTATGTATGTTTATCTATTTACAAAAAAGTACATGTGTGTAAGTACATATTTTTGTATTATTTGTTAAAGGGCAACTTAAATGTAAATGCTGAATGACTATATTTCTTTTTGTATTCCAAAATTATTAGAAAAGGTAACTTAATTGAATGTAAAAAATGTATGTTGGGCATATAAGCTTTTTTGCTTCTGCCTGTTTCAGTCATGTTATTCATTTTTGAATTGTGATCCATGTTTGAATATGTTTTTGTTAGACTGAAAATAAACTGAATTGAACTGAACTGAACATAGGAGGGACAAAGGTGGACAGGGTGAAAACCTTTAAATTCCTCGGGACCCACATCAGCGAGGACCTCACCTGGGATCACAACACCCAACAAACGATAAAGAAAGCCCAGCAGCGACTGTACTTCCCAAGAAGGCTGAGAAAATTTGGTATGCCACCCAAAATTCTCTGCAACTTCTATAGAAGTACGGTTGAGAGTGTCCTTCCCAGCTCAATCACGGTCTGGTATGGAAACTGCTCTGCTAAGGACAAGAAGGGACTCCAGCGAGTGATTAAAACTGCTCAGTACATATCAGGAGCAGCCTTCCTCTCACTACAGGACATGTACTCTACCAGGGCCACCAGGAGAGCTCACAACATCATAAAGGACAGTTCACACCCCGAGCACAATCTCTTCAGCCTCCTACCATCAGGCAGACGATACAGGAGCCTGAAATCCAGGACTACGAGACTGACAGTTTCTACCCACAGGCCATCAGGCTTGTGAATGCTAACTTGTGAATGCTAGCTCTCCCCCCCCCCCCCCCCCCCCCGCACCCCCCCCCCACCCCCATTTTTACTTTGTCTTTTTGAACAAAAGACAGGTACCCTGATTTATACTGTTAACTGTCAATCAGAATGTGCAATAATGTTATGTACTTACTGTGCCTTGTATATACATTTTTATTTTTTTATTTTTAGCTAAGTACTGTGTGACTTGTTGAAGGGTGGACTAGCAAAGTAAGATTTTCATTGTACGGCAAACTGTCTGTTTAACTGTGCATATGACAATAAACAATCTTGAATCTTGAATCTCCTGCACGCATCACTCATTCAGCTGGGTTCCATCAGCACTGAATACTAATGAGAGGTCCTGGCTTCATAAGCCTGCTCAACCTGCTATCCGGCGCCATAACCTATCATCTGTTCCTGTACAGTAAGCCACTATGCGCACTCTTTGCTCACTGTGTTTTCTTCCCCATGTTATTGATTGTCTCGTGTCCTCCTTGTCTGTCGCTCCAACTGCAGACCTCCATTCTCGCGTTGAGGAGCTGTGTGTCTTGGCATTCCTTGTTCCTCTGCTTCCCGGACTGCCTCTTGTTTCTCGACCTCCCGCTTGGACACGGACCTACTACGCCCCGGTATAGCCCCCGACTTAGTGCTTGTCTCACGGACATTCGAGCCTGCCTTTCCCCTCTGGGACTTCCGCCTCTCGTTCCACACTCCCAGTAACACACAACAGCTAATCTCCACACATTGTCTCACACACACTCTTGGATTTTTATCACACTCGATTCCCTTGTTTAATTTATATTTTTGTTTATTGTTGTTATATAATAAATCATACAGCTAAACTACGCCCCCTTGTTGACTGTGCCGTCAACACCTCCCAGTACACAACAATTTCATTACAATTTCTATACCAAATAATATATTACGAGCACCGTGTTGAATCGAGAATCAATTCTAAGTCCAATCGTCAACCCAAGTATCAGAATCGAATTGAATCGTGAGGTGCCCAAAGATTTCCACCACTACTATATACAAAACAAGTTGGATTATGGCTGTATGACTGGAAATCCAAAGTATAAATTTAGAAATAGAGCTGGGTTTTTTGTACTGATTCATTATTAGAATGAAGACGGGCAGCTTCTCCTGCCAGAAAATCCTCCCTCTTTAAATCCACTCTAACCCAATACTTGCACTACCACTGCGATTTCACTCTTCTTTTGCCTTGTCATGTGTTCGTCTTCTATATCTGCTGTATTTTCCTTTGACCTCTGCAAGATGCTCCTTGTCTCTTAACTAAATCTTTACCATGCATGTTGTTTTCTCTTCTTTATTTCCCAGGTCTCCCGCCCCTCTCTCCACAACCCCACACCCTCCACCACCCCGTCCATCTCCCGTGGATTGCTGCTGTAATGAACCCATAAATTGGAGCAACACAGTGGCGGCTACAGGTCGGGTTGGGGAAGGTGGATATGAGGGGAGGGAGAGGAGAGGATGAGGTGGGGTGGGAGGTTCAGCTGAGCCTTGACAGGGAAAGAGTCGGAAAAAAAGGGGAGAGAGCGGAAGATCGGGGAGGCGGCTAAGGAAGAGATATGAGTCTTGTTGGAGAGGAGACAGTCTACGAGGGGAGGAGCAGGAATAAATAGGGAGAGGGGTGTGATGGGGGGGATATACATAAATTGGTTGAGGAATCACTTGGCGCTATAAAAGGTACAGCCTTGGAACATGCCATCCCTGTCGGATATGTTGAAAGGGAGGCGGGGTCACAGTGGCAGGGGATGGCAAAGTGATGGGAGCAATGGGGAGCGGCGTGAGGCGAAGGGGCGTGGCATGTGTGTGGACGCGTTGGCAGACAGACAGACAGACAAAGCTCAAATGTACTGTGGAAAATAGCCCCGAGCGACAGCAAGAGTCTCTTCGCTCCCGCAATGCCAGATAACAACGCCGGGGGGTTCGTTAAAACTCACTTTGCAGGGCCTCTAATTACTGTGGCGGCTTTGGCCTAATAATAATATTCATTAGGAGATAAGATCCTGCGACGTCGCCGCGGCAAATGGAAAAGTTGGGGATTAATTTCGTTTGAATCAACAAATTATCTCGAGAACGGCTCCCGATAGGAGCTGATACATTTGACTCAAACTGAAACTTTTAAATTGGCAATGTACACTTACAGGCCACGGCATTAGGTACAGCTGCACAGTCCAATATACATGTGCCTCTCACACAAACTACAAGCACTAAAACAAATGTATATCTATTGTAACTTTATATACTTGCTGACATACTTCATTAAAATCTAACATTTTGACCACAGAAAAAGATTTAGCAGGGTTACATAAACTTGTAAAGAACATAATGTCATGGCTATCTTGAGTTTCCAATAATTTCTAAAACCTTTTATTTTTTTGTGATAGAGTGATTGGCGCACATACTTGCTGGTCACAAAAAAAATTCATAAAGTTTGGTTCTTTTATGAATTTATTAGGGGTCTACTGAAAATGTGACCAAATCTGCTGGGTCAAAAGTGTACATACAGCAATGTTAATATTTGGTTATATGTCCCTTGGCAAGTTTCACTGCAATAAAGTGCTTTTGGTAGCCATCCACAAGCTTTTGGTTGAATTTTTGACTACTCCTCTTGACAAAATTGGTGCAGTTCAACTGAATTTGTTGGTTTTCTGACTTAAACTTGTTTCTTCAGCATTGTACGCACGTTTGAGTCAGGACTTTGGGAAGGCCATTCTAAAACCTTAATTGTAGCCCGCTTTAGCCATGCCTTTACCACTTTTGACGTGTGTTTGGGATCATTGTCCTTTTGGAACACCCAACTGCGCCCAAGACCCAACCTCTGGCTTGATGATTTTAGGTTGTCATGAAGAATTTGGAGGTAATCCTCATTTTTCATTGTCCCATTTTCTCTCCGTAGAGCACCAGTTCCATTGGCCACAAAACAGGCCAGATCATAAAACTGCCAACTCCATGCTTGATGGTTCCTGGGATTAAAGGCCTCACCTTTTCTCCTACTTTTTAAATACACCAATGGTGCAACTGGACACATCCTCAGTGATGTAATCTAGGATCACAGGGGGTTTCGGGTCTTTTAACAATCAGACCTCCTCCCCTAGGCGACCCAGCCAGGGTTGATCAGGCCCCAGCCTGTGTTCAGGTAGCGCTACTGCTCTACATGCCACGCCTCTCCCCTCCTCATCCACAGCCATCTTGATGCCATTTCTGCTGCATATGTGTCTAACTTCATGGATCTTTGCTGGCTGGGCCCTGTGATGCCAAACATTCTGTAGGCCCTGCAGAGAGATTTGCCTACAAACCCTTGACATCCCACTTCAACGGGCCAACACATCGCTCGCCACCCACTCTGACACTCCTCCACAAGCTGAGAGTACTTTGCGCTCATCCTCTCATTGGCCTCCTCCATACAGTCCTCCCAAGGCACTGTGAGCTCCAGGAGGATTACCTGCATGGAGGCCACTGAGGTGAGCACAATATCTGGCCTTAGTGTTGTTTTGGCAACCACGTCAGGGAACTTCAACTCCTTTCCCAGATCAACTGACAGCTCCCAGTCGCGTGCCGTTGCCAACAGACCAGAAGAGGTGTTCCAGGCAGCCGGTGTTGACTTCTCCCCAGCTCTGATGAAAGCGGTGCTCTTCACTTGGCGGAGGTTCTTGTTGTGACTGACTCCCCTGCATATGGTATCAGCTATGGCTTTCAGGACCTGGTCATGTCGCCAGCGGTACCGCCCTTCACCCAGGGCTTTTGGACAACAGCTTAGGATGTGCTCCAAGGTTCCTCTCCTCTGGCAGAGGGGGCACCCTGGTGTCTACACCTTTCCCCAGGTGAAGAGGTCGGATGGACTTGGCAGCACGTCGTAGACCGCCTGGATCAAGAACTTTATCCGATGGGGTTCAGCTTTCCAGAGCTCGGTCCATGTGACCTTGCGCTCTGCTGCTTGTTCCCATCTCGTCCAGGCGCCCTGTTGCTGCATTTCCCCCATCTGGCAGGCTTGCCTTTCCTCAACTCCTGCTCGCACCTCCTCGAGGATCAGTGACCTCTTCTCTTTCCCTTACGCCTTATCATAGCGAGGTGTTCTTCTGCTACCTAAGCCAGATCTCCCCTGCGCCACTGTTCCCACACCTTTTGCCATAGCCTTGACTCTGCGACATCCACAGCCTAGACAGGTCTCCACTTCCACCTTGCCCTGACTTCAATCCCAGCCTGGGCAACCTATGGGTCACTGGACTCCCGATATTGTAGGAGCTCCCTGGACCGTGTCACCATGAACTCCTCGCACAGGCTGCTGATGGGGAGCTTCAGCTTGTTATTGTGCCCGTGTAGAGCAATGCTGGTCAGGCTTCGCGGCAGTCCCAGCCACCTGTGCAGGAACCTACTGACCCTCATCTCAAAGCCTTCCACCGTTGAAATGGGGACTTCGTACACCTTGAGGGGCCAGAGGAATTGAGGGAGAATCCCGTGCTGGTAAATCCAGGCCTTGAACTTGCCAGGAAGGGCAGACTTATCCACCACGGTCAGCCAGGTCTCCAGGTCTTAGTTGGTCGATTTTGTGGAGGCTGCGTCTCTCAGGCTGCAATTGAACACCTTTCCCAAGCTTTTCACAGGTTCCTCAGTGAGTGATGGTATTTTGGTGGTGCCAAGTGAGAAGCAGAACTTGCCAGTAACCTTCCCTTTCTTTAGCACTAGGGACCTCGACTTGGCCGGCTTGTAGCTCATGCGAACCAAGGAATTCACCTCCTGAAGTCCATTCAAGATCCACCTGCAGCCTAGAACAGATGTAGTGGTCACTGTCAGGTTGTCCATGAAGGCTCGGATGCGTGGCTGTCAGACTCCAGACCTGGAGAGGGGCCCTCTGCACTGAGCTTCCGCGGTCTTCACAAGCATGTTCATGGCGAGTGCAAAGAGGATGACTGGGATTGTACAGCCAGTGATGATCCCCTTTTCAAGCCTGTGCCAGTCAGAGCTGTTTTTTCCGGAGGAGACTCTCAGATGGAAGTTGGCATTGTAGTCCAGAATGAGGTCTCTGAACTTCTTTGGAATGTGATGCCGATTCAGTGCTTCTTCGACCAGCTTGTGGGGTATGGATCCATACGCATTTGCGAGGTCCAGCCACAGAACAGCCAAGTCCCCCTTGTTCTCCCTGGCTTCCCTGATGAGCTGATTGACCACGCCTGTGTGCTTCAGACATCCAGATACCCCTGGGATCCCTCCTTTCTGGACTGATGGATCAATGTAGGAGTTCTTCAAGAGGTAGTCTTTCAGTCGCCTGGCCATGAGGCTGAATATTGCTGGGTATTGTTGCAGAACAGCAAAATGTTTGTTTCATCTGACCCCAGAACTTTCCTCCAGAAGGTCTTATCTTTGTCCGTGTGATGTCAGACAATGACTCCAAACACACCTCAAAAGTGGTAAAGGAATGACTAAATCAGGCTAGAATTAAGGTTTTAGAATGGCCTTCCCAAAGTCCTGACTTAAACGTGTGGACAATGCTGAAGAAACAAGTCCATGTCAGAAAACCAACACATTTAGCTGAACTGCTCCAATTTTGTCAAAGGGAGTGGTGAAAATTTCAACCAGAAGCTTGTGGATGGCTACTAAACATGCCTTATTGCAGTGAAACTTGCCAAGGGACATGTAACCAAATTTTAGCATTGCTGTATGTATACTTTTGACCCAGCAGATTTGGTCACATTTTCAGTACACCCATAATAAATTAATTAAAGAACCAAACTTCATGAATGTTTTTTGTGACCAACAATTATGTGCTCCAATCACTCTATCACAAAAAAATAAGAGTTGTAAAAATTATTAGAAATTCAAGACAGCCATGAAATTATGTTCTTTACAAGTGTATGCAAACTATTGGCCACGACTGTACATGTACCTCTCACACAAACTACAAGCACTAAAACAAACGTTTATCTACTGTAGCCTTATATACTTGCTGACATACTTCATTATGACCACAGAAAATGATTTATCAAGTGTATGTTTCCCTCAATACTTATGTCAACATGATCATTATTAAAAGTTATATTATTAAAAACATAATATATAGAACTTACATACAATGTTAAAAAAATACTTATTTTAATTTATGTTGCTACATGTGTATATGTTTTTCCATGTTAGCTTTTTGCTTATTTGCCTGAGCATTAGAATCTTTATAAAGGCATTTATTTTTGTTATTGGCCATTATTGTACCTAATAAAAAGGCCACTGGGTTAATTTTCCTGCAGCTGATTTTAAAAATGTAGCCTCACTGCCTTCTCTTTCTTTTGACACAAATAAATACTTAATTTCTTTGCTCGGGCAGGAGTTTTTTGATAGTTTGCTGGAGTTTTTCCACAGTACAGTTGATACCTAAAGGCCAACAGGAAGGAAGACGAAGGCAGGATGGGCAGGGCGCAGGGAAATGGATATAGCGTTGACTGCGGTGCTCAATTTGCCATGCTGAGAAGCTGCGTTTTAGCTGCACGGAGGCAAAACTATGCGTAACAAAGCAATCAAAGCTAGAAACAAGTCAAATATATAAATAGTCAAAAAAACAACAACAACAAAAACTGAAGCCATGCAAACAAATCCAGAATTGCTCACACAGTAAACCAACAAAGAAAGAACTCAAACAAAGATCACTGCAGCTGAGTCTTAAAAGTAAAATAAAACTATTGTAGGGCTGAAATGAAATCACATAGCAGAAGTGTCATATCAAATGACAACAATGATCTCACAGAGAAAATAAAACGGCAGGAAGCTTGTTTGGAAAGGTGAAGATTGGTTGAAGTTACCTGAGCATGCGTGGCTAGAGTGCCATACACACACACACATACACACACACATCCCGTTACATTAAGTTAAGGTGTCCTCACCACTATTTAATGTGTGTGGCTCTTAAAGGCACAGCTCCAGAGGTACAGCTGCTCAGGTAACAACAATGTGATGCTGGCTGAAGAGCATGCTATCTGATCTCCTTTGTGCTTGGATTTACCTGCTCTCTGCTTCCAGCCGACATCCTGCAGCCTAAGACTATTGATTGATTGATTGATTGATTGAAACTTTTATTAGTAGATTGCACAGTACAGTACATATTCCGTACAATTGACCACTAAATGGTAACACCCGAATACGTTTTTCAACTTGTTTAGGTCGGGGTCCACGTTAATCAATTCATGGTACAAATATAAATTATCAGCATAATACAGTCATCATACAAGTTAATCATCAGAGTTTATACATTGAATTATTTACATTATTTACAAGACTGTATATTCCAAAATGTTTATGTATTTACTCATTTGTTAATGTAGAAATAATACCGTAGTTTTCGGACTATAAGTCACAGTTTTTTTCATAGTTTGGCCAGGGGTGTGACATATACTCAGGAACGACTTATGTGTGAAATGATTAACACATTACCGTAAAATATCAAATAATTGTATTCAGCTCATTCACGTAAGAGACTAGACGTATAAGATTTGATGGGATTTAGCGATTATGAGTGACAGATTGTTTGGTAAACATATAGCATGTTCTATATGTTATAGTTATTTGAATGACTCTTAACATAGTACGTTACGTTAACATACCAGGCACCTTCTCAGTTGGTTATTTATGCGTCATATAACGTACACTTATTCAGCCTGTTCACTATTCTTTATTTATTTTAAATTGCCTTTCAAATGTGTAATCTTGGTGTTGGGTTTTATCAAATACATTTCCCCCAAAAATTCGACTCACACTCCAATGCGATTTCTATATGTTTTTTTCCCTTCTTTATTACTATGCATTTTCGGCAGGTGCGACTTATACTCCGGAGCGACTCAAACTCCGAAAAATACGGTACTTATCGTAACCATTATATCTGGAGTCCAGATCTTACCATGGATTCGTTTTTTTTTTTCAATTATTTGTTTTATTTTATTTAAATGTGTTTCCAATAAATTTCCAATTTAATGATTGGTTTTCAGAAATAATTAAAGAGCTGCCTTTTTTTTTATTAACAGTGACAATACAGTTCTATTTATAGGTATACATTATTGTCATTATTGTAAGTGCTTATTCCAGGCCAACATAAGTTGTTTTAGGGTTTACAGGGTTTTTTTCTCTTAAAAAAAGCCGATGTCAAGAGTCAAATCATTATGTTGACACCTCTTTAGCACTCTTCAGTGTGGAACTCACTTGGTCAAATCATGAGCCCAATAGATGTTGATGCAGGCATTTAATTAAAGAAGTATGAAGTATTTAGGGCTGGGGTGTCAAACGTAAGGCCCTCGGGCCGGATCAGGCCCGCAGACAGGTTTTATCCAGCCCGCGGGATGAGTTTGCTAAGTATAAAAATGAGCCGAAATCTTTGAATGAAAAAAACAGCTGTTCTAAATGTGTCCACTAGATGTCGCAATAGCAATTCTTTGTATATTTGTATATTTGTAGATGATATGTAAAAAAATATATACCAGATGATGATAGTGCACCAGTCGAGGAAAATGATCCAACTACATAAATAACATCCTGTAATTTGATTTTGATAGATTTTTTTTATCTTGATTGATTGAAAATTAACACCAATGAGTTGACTAATGAACATTATCACAAAATTGTTTTTAGAAAGTATAAATAACGACAGATAAAGGTGGAATACTCTTAACCGCAACATTTAAGTGTAAAAAAAACCCCAACAACATTATGATTTGTACAATTTCAGAATGTGATTGTTCTATTTTTAAACAGAGAAAACAATCTGACGTTGACTTTATTTTTAAGTTATCGTGTCGTGATTTTACCAGTACGGCCCACTTGGGAGTAGATTTTACTCCATGTGGCCCCCGATTTAAAATGAGCTTGACACCCCTGATCTGGGGTCATTTTCATGCTATTATTATTATTGTCTACTATTATATTACTATGCAACTATTATTATTATAGGCAATTTGACTCATTTTGCGGTATCTATGCTTTACCCCACTGTGGCCTCTAACGTTTTTTTTTTGTTTTACTAAGGACAAACATGGATGAGCCTCGACGGTTCCGCACCTCACTCACTCGCTGTCATTTATCCAGCGAGCTGTCCTTGAGACGACGCAGCATTCGGCGGGTTGTTAAGGCGGGGAAAAGGGTGTTCAATGTCATGTCACCGTGCCACAGACGGCGCTCCAGACATTTTTAGCAGGAAATAAATACTTTGTCGGCGTAATGGGGCTGGATATTACACCTCTGGTGGGACATTAGTTTGCGGATGATAGATTGAATCCCAGGGGGCATATGTGTGTGTGTGTGTGCATCCTAATGAGCAGTAATTGTGTGTTTGTCTTGCATTTTTTTAAGGACGGGTTACGCGCGCAGTGTGAGGCAATTTGTCCCCTAGAGGGAGTGATCCTCTATCTGTTCACCTAGTCAGCTGGAAGCAGCCATGCAGCCGTAAATCTCAATTACACAAGCCCCCTTCTCTCCCCTTCCTCCCACCCCTGCCACAGGTGACAGTGGTACCAAAAACGTCTTGTTGCGTTCCAAGGCTTACCATCAACTTCGGGCAGAGTCTGAGAGGGTACGGCCATGTAGGGGTCCTCCCCTTTGTCTGAGCTCATGGGGAAGTCCTTGCGCTCCACCATGCGGCCCCGCCCAAGGGGGCCCTCGGCGGCCTCGGGTATGGCCAGGGTGGGGAGTGAGAGGGTGGGGTGGTGATGGTGGTGGTGACGGCGGCCTGCCGGACACAAGACAGGTTAACAGGATGCGGTTGCATAGGCAAGGGGGTCTCGGTCAGGGTGTGGCACACACATAGATGCCTTTTTTTGAAGAATACCAGGGCAGCTGCTTGGCTGAAATAAAAGTGTTTATTCCCTCGAGGCCCAGTGAACAACTCATTAGTAAACATGTCTCTCGGCATTGTCACGTCCTTCTCTTCCTTCCTCTTGTTCTGACTGACATGTCAGAGTATAATCACATTCCCCACAATCACCAGAGGGTGCACACCTTTGATGTATGAAGGACGACAGACGGACTCTCTTTTAGACGCAGGTTTCTCTCTACAATTCTAACATCTAACCTAGAGACTTAGACTTCCATTTGTTGTCATTCAAATTTGAACTTTAAAGTTAAAAGCCTACTGAAATGAGATTTTCTTATTTAAACGGGGAGAGCAGGTCTATTCTATGTGTCATACTTGATCATTTCGCGATATTGCCATATTTTTGCTGAAAGGATTTAGTAGAGAACATCGACGATAAAGATCGCAACTTTTGGTCAATAATAAAAAAGCCTTGCCTTTACCGGAAGTAGCAGACGATGTGCGCGTGACGTCACTGGTTGTAGGGCTCCTCACATCCTCTACAATCATAGCCAGCAGCAGCGAGAGCGATTCGGACTGAGAAAGCGACAATTTCCCCATTAATTTGAGCGAGGATGAAAGATTTGTGGATGAGGAAATTTAGAGTGAAGGACTAGGAAAAAAAAAAAAAGGCGATTGCAGTGGGAGCGATTCAGATGTTTTTAGACATATTTAATAGGATAATTCTGGGAAATCCCTTTTCTGCCGATTGTGTTGCTGGTGTTTTAGTGAGTTAAATAGTACCTGAAAGTCGGAGGGGTGTGGCCACGGGTGTTTTGACGCCAGAGTCTCTGAGGGAAGTCACAAAGCTGCAGCAGGACAGAAGCTCCGCTGATCTCCGGTAAGAGCCGACTTATTACCACAATTTTCTCACGGAAAACTGCCGGTTGACATGTAGCCCGGATCCATGTTCGCTTGACCGCTCTGATCCATAGCAATCCTTCACCTCCGGAAATTTTAAACAAGGAAACACCGTGTGTTTGAGTGGCTAAAGGCTAAAAGCTTCCCACCTCCATCTTTCTACTTTGACTTCTCCATTATTAATTGAATACATTGCAAAACATTCAGCAACACAGATGTCCAGAATACTGTTTTTTTGATTGATTGATTGATTGATTGATTGATACTTTTATTAGTAAATTTCACAGTTCAGTACATATTCCGTACAATTGACCACTAAATGGTAACACCCGAATAAGTTTTTCAACTTGTTTAAGTCGGGGTCCACGTTAATCAATTCATTCTGCTTGGATCGGGCTGGAAAATAATGTCTGCCACAACCCGAGACGTCAAAGGCACGCGTCATCATACGAGTCATCATACCGCGACGTTTTCAACACGACACTTCGCGGGAAATTTAAAATTGCAATTTAGTAAACTAAAAAGGCCGTAATGGCATGTGTTGCAATGTTAATATTTCATCATTGACGTATAAACTATCAGACTGCGTGGTCAGTAGTAGTGGGTTTCAGTAGGCCTTTAAAGTACCAATGGTTGTCACACACACACACACTAAGTGCGGTGAGATTATCCTCTGCATTCGACCCGTCGTCCTCACTCAATGGGAGGTGAGGGGAGCAGTGAGCAGCAGCAGTGGCCGTGCCCGGGAATGATTTAACCTCCAATTCCAACCCTTGATGCTGAGTGCCAAGCAGGGAGGTTATAGGTCCTATTTTTATACTCTTTGGTGTGACTCGGCCGGGGTTTGAACTCACAACCTACCGATCTCAGGGCGGACACTTTAACAGTACAAATAAGAACGAAATTTTGTTACAATAGCTTTTTGCAGTTCAGGATAAAAGAGCAATAAAGTGCAGATATAAATAGATTACTGTACAGATAAATGTATTGCACTTTTGCATATGCATCCATGTTTATGGATGTATGTTATATTGTCTTTATAGTCCAGCGAGTTAATCCATTTTTGGGGGGAATTGAGGGGATTATTATGATGCTTTCGATTAAGAAGGAATGCTGGTCTATTTGCTTTCTGTCTCACTGCTCCACTCATAGCACTTTGTCGATAGTTCCTACATTTAGCTTTATTTTTCACCAAAAAATGTTAAGGTTTAAATTCAGCACAAGCAGTAAAATGTAGTGCAGATCCAAAGAGGCACAGTCTGCCTTGGTGGAGAACTTCTGTCTGTTCAAGGCTGTTTTATATGTTTATTGTTTTGTTAGAATAATAATGCAAAAACTACTGAGCTAATTTGTATAAAACTTTGCGGAGAAGGTACGGTCCCAGGAAGGGTCCACTGTATTTTGGATACTGGTAAAGGCATCGTTTTTGCGTAAGACTTTATATTTCAACAACATACAATTAACACAGACAATATAGTTTAATAATAGAAGTAAACTTTTTTTGGATTGAGTATTTGGCCTTGGTGGCGGTCTGCAATCTAGAAAATATAATAATATAGCCAAATACAATAGTCGACGGACAGAAAATTCAGACAATTAGGAGTTCAAAGTAAATGTTAAGGGATTTTTTTTTTTTTTGTATTGAGACAAAGATAATTTATTTATTTATTATTTGTTTACTTACTATGGTATATTATGTGTTTATTATTTAATTGTTTACTGTTATTTTACAAAGAACAAGGAAATAGGATAAAATTCCTGCGGTATGAAAAGGGGTAGGATTAAATAAGCTCAGCTTCTTCCTACTCCTTTTTCGGATGTGCTGTTATGAAACAATTGGAAATATGTGATGAGTTACATTGTATCGAATGCATGTTCGAAATAAACTGAAACTGAACTGAACTGAAAACTGAAACTCTGTATGCTTAAAAAGTCAAACACAACTTTGAGATTTAAAACCATTGTCTTGATTGATTGATAGAAACTTTTATTAGTAGATTGGACAGTTCAGTACATATTCCGTACAATTGACCACTAAATGGTAACACCCGAATGAGTTTTTCAACTTGTTTAAGTCTGGGTCCATGTTAATCAATTCATGTCATGCTTTTTCTTCAGAATTGTGTATCGTTTTCTTTAAACATACAGTAACATTGATGCCGATGAGGAAACTAGGGTTATAACCACAGAACAGGAAATAGAACTTACTTTGACGTTCAGTCTGAAATGGATTCAATCTCTTATCATTATTTTTCAACATATTTGTTTGCCTTTTTAGTAAAAACAACATGGCAGTGTGTCATGTCTTTTGATCACGTCTTGTTTGGCTATGTTCTGTTTACCTTTGGACTCTTTAAGTTCCTGTTTTTTTTCACTCCCTTGTTTTGTTGCCATGGTTGCAAATTATGTTCACCTGTCCCTGATTAGTGTTCGGCCACTCACCTGCTAACCGAGCACTAATCAGAGGCATTATTTAAGCCTGTCATTGTTGGTCAGTCGGCCTGGCATCATTGTGTTCTTTACATGCTCTGTCCATGCTAGTTTTTCATGCCAAAGTCCATGCTGCTCCTGTCAAGCCACAGTAAGTGTTTTTTGTTTCATGTCCAAAGTTTAGCCTTAAAGGGGAACATTATCACCAAACCTATCCATTTTTTTCTACCGCTTATTCCCTTTTTGGGGTCGCGGGGGGCGCTGGCGCCTATCTCAGCTACAATCGGGCGGAAGGCGGGGTACACCCTGGACAAGTCGCCACCTCATCGCAGGGCCAACACAGATAGACAGACAACATTCACACTCACATTCACACCCTAGGGCCAATTTAGTGTTGCCAATCAACCTATCCCCAGGTGCATGTATTTGGAAGTGGGAGGAAGCCGGAGTACCCGGAGGGAACCCACGCATTCACGGGGAGGACATGCAAACTCCACACAGAAAGATCCCGAGCCTGGATCTGAACCCAGGATTGCAGGACCTTCGTATTGTGAGGCAGACGCACTAACCCCTCTGCCACCGTGAAGCCTATGCAAGCGTAAATATATACCTTGATGTTGCAGAAAAAAGACCATGTATTTTTTTAACCGATTTCCGAACTCTAATGGGTGAATTTTGGCAAATTAAACGCCTTTCTGTTTATCGGTCTTTTAGCGATGACGTCAGAATGTGACGTCACCGAGGTAATACACCCGCCATATTCATTTTCACATTACAAACACCGGGTCTCAGCTCTGTTATTTTCCGTTTTTTCGACTATTTTTTGGAACCTTGGAGACATTATGCCTCGTCGGTGTGTTGTCGGAGGGTGTAACAACACTAACAGGGAGGGATTAAAGTTGCACCACTGGCAAGAAATCTGGCGCCAGACCCCCATTGAATTTGCCAGAGTGTCTGCACATTTTCCCAGCGATGCTAAGGCAGACATGGCACAGAGATGTATGGATAACCTGCAAATGCATTTGCAACGATTAAGTCAACGAAATCACAAAGGTAAGTTTTGTTGATGTTGTTGACTTATGTGCTAATCAAACATATTTGGTCAAGGCATGACTGCTAGCTAATCAATGCTAACATGCTACGCTAATCGATGCTAACATGCTATTTACGCTAGCTGTATGTACATTTGAAACTAGATACCCACATTTAATGCGAAACAAACACTTACCAATCGACGGATTTAGGTTGCTCCAGTGTCACAAGATGCGAAAGTCCTGATCGTTTGGTCCGCACATTTTACCGGCGATGCTAATAAGGCAGCCATGCTATGGGCCACTTCATTAGGTACACCCATGCTATAGCCGAATAGTGTCAATAGCTATTCGCTCAATAGCTTCAATTTCTTCTTCAATTTCGTTTTCGCGATCTGCCTCCATACTCCGACCATCTGTTTCAATACATGCGTAATCTGTTGAATCGCTTAAGCCGCTGAAATCCGAGTCTGAATCCGAGCTAATGTCGCTATATCTTGCTGTGGTAACCGCCATGTTGTTTGTATTGGCAGCCCTGTATGACGTCACAGGGAAATGGACAGTCGCATCGCAAATAGCGAAAATCAAGAACTTTAAAGCCTTTTTTAGGGATATTCTGGGAGGTGTAAAATTTTGAAAAAAACTTCGAAAAATAAAACAAGCCACTGGGAATTGATTTTTTTTGTTTTTAAACCTTTTGAAATTGTGATAATGTTCCCCTTTAATGGTAGTTTTGTTTTCATAGTCAAGTTTGTGTACCTCTTCTGAGAGCGCCTTTTGTTTGTACCCTTTTTCGAGTTACAATTAAATCATGTGTATACCCGCACGCCATCTCCCAAGTAGTCCGTCTACTTTCCTGGGAGAACGACCCCGCAGCAAGTTGCTATCCCCCACATTATGACACAGGGAAGTGTTTGACTTTGAAGATTTCACATTCCAGTGGTACCTTGGTCGTCATACGACCGCCTTTTTGCACGATTAAGATTTTAAAAGTTGGATAAACTCTGTGACATCATCACTATAGTCGACTCTGCAAACCTACTTTTAACACCATACGTTTTTTTGAGTATGACTGCAAATTAGCCAACATTTAGGGCACTTGCAAAACGTGTTTGTGTCTATTTGGTATGCATCCGATGTAGCCATTCTAGTCAATTTTATGCATGAATATGTATCACAAATCTGATCTTGTTTATTTTCCATCCAACCTAATCACATTAGCATCCTAGGGTGCCCACTTAAGCCGTCCTTCTCAATTTGGCACCGGCTCCACATTTCACTTAATAGAATGAAGCCTTTGTGGGACTCAGCTCACTAATTTTTACACGCTCTAAACACGGAGGTGACAGCGGTGTGTGTGTTTATGTGCACGCTGCAGCAGATGTGTTTCCCTGTGTGTTTACGCCTGTGTTTCAACAGGGAGGAATGGTGGGGTTAGGATGTATTACTAAGGCTGCTGGTAAACTAGCACACACCCTCACGACACCACCCAGACCCCCCATTCTCCTTCTCCGTGTGGCGTGGCAATCATTAAAATGATTTATTTAACTATTGGCCCAAGGCTGAGAGATTAGTGTGACAGGCCTATTTTATAATTCATCCCCCCACCGCCAGGAGAAGTGCAATTCAGGCAGATGACACACATATAGAGAGCGAGAGATAGAGCCTCGAAGCTTCTCCACGGATCAAAAAAAAAAAAACAGCCATAAACTGCCGACGGATGCACACCCTCTCTCGCTGTTTTTCCCCCCCGCTCCCTACAGATTAAAAGCGAGGTGACGACGTCTAGTCTGGAGTAAAGAAGGAGCGAGTGGAGAGGAGGCATTTACTAATCTACAAATCCATATCAAGCACTGACACCCCCGCTAAAACAGGTCATTGTGTGTTTGTGTGTGGACTGTATATGTTTGAGTGAGATGAATGTGTTTATACAGTCGTGGTCAAAAGTTTACATACACTTGTAAAGAACATAATGTCGTGGCTCTCTTAAGTTTCCGATAATTTCCACAACTTTTAGTTTTTTGTGATAGAGTGATTACAGCACATACTTGTTGGTCACAAAATACATTCATGAAGTTTGGTTCTTTTATGAATTTTTGTTTCATCTGACATCACATTGACAAAATAAGACCTTCTGGAGAAAAGTTCTGTGGTCAGATGAAACCAAAATTGAGCTATTTGGCCACAATACCCAGCAATATCCATCCATCCATCTATTTTCTATCGCTTAATCCCTTTGGGGTCGCGGTGGGGCGCAGGTCCCTATCTCAGCTACAATCGGGCGGAAGGCGGTGTACACCCTGGACAAGTCGCCACCTCATCACAGGTCCAACACACATAGACAGACAACATTCACACTCACATTCACACACTAGGGCGAAATTAGTGTTGCCAATCAACCTATCCCCAGGTGCATGTTTTTGGAGGTGGGATTGAACCCAGGACTACTCAGGACCTTCGTATTGTGAGGCCGAGGCACTAACCCCTCTTCCACCGTGCTGCAATATGTTTGAAGGAGAAAAGGTGAGGCCTTTGATCCCAGGAACACTATACCTACCGTCAAGCATGGTGGTGATAGTAATATGCTCTGGGCCTGTTTTGTTGCCAATGGAACTGGTGCTTTACAAACAGTAAATGGGACAATGAAAAAGGAGGATTACTTTTTTTATTTATTCATCCTGAATAATTTATTTAGGATAACCTAAAATCATCAGACTGGAGGTTGGGTCTTGGGCACAGTTGGGTGTTCCAACAGGACAATGACCCCAAACAAATGTCAAAAGTGGGAAAGGGATAGCTAAATCATGATAGAATTTGAGTTTTAGAATGGCCTTCCCAAAGTCCTGACTTACAACATGTGGACAATGCTGAAGAAACAAGTCAACGTCAGAAAACCAACAAATTTAGCTGAACTGCACCAATTTTGTCAAGAGGAGGGGTCAAAAATTCACCCAGAAGCTTGTGGATGGCTACCAACAGCGCCTTATTGCAGTGAAACTTGCCAAGGGACATGTAACCAAATATTAACATTGCTGTATGTATACTTTTGACCCAGCACATTTGCTCACATTTTCTGTAGAACTATTAAAAAAATTAATAAAAGAACCAAACTTGAAGAATGTTTTTTGTGACCAACAAGTATGTGCTGCAATCACTCTATCACAAAAAAATAAGAGTTGTAGAAATTGTCGAAAACTCAAGACAGTCATGACATTATGTTCTTTACAAGTGTATGTAAACTTTTGACCATGACTGTAGAGGCACAAGCACATTTACATGACCCCTGACCTCCAACGACTGACACTGGGGTTACAGCCACGAAGAAAGGTGAGGAATGAGGGCTGGGATGGGGTTATACAATGATTGGTGTCATTGTGTATGGATCTGACTGCCGTTGTGACCTCTTGCATAATCTCATATTGTATCAAGTTGTCTGCCTTTACAAAGACAATAACGCTCACTTTTCATCGACACTCTATGTGAAGCATTCATTTAAAAAAAATGCATAATTATGCAGCAGTCACTAATCGTACAAGAAATGTTATGGTTTTCACATGTTTACTTTGTGGTATTTGGTTCTTAGTAGATCAGGCCCATATTCTCATGTTGCATATCTGCTTGAAATATGTTTTGTTTCTTAATACAGGTAATGACATTATCAGATGGGAGATGTACGCAATCATTTTCAGACCTCTTTTCTCCTCTCTGTTGACAGTTGATGTCTTCCTGAAATGCACTGAGGTAGTTTTTGGCCATCAAGGCTTTTACCCAGCAACAACAAGATCCATCCGAATAGTTATGCAAAGGTCAGGGCTAATCGATACATTTGCAGGGGGGATAACGAGGAAAGGGTAGGGGGATGACAGGCTCTAATAGAGCTAATAAAATCAGAGTCAAGGTTAAAGATGTTCCTATTTCTAATTTCTTTACCAGGACAACAGATAGGAAGGGAGGTGGCTACTACAAGTTGGGGTTGGGGCTATGGGGGTTGAATGGGTCGTCAATGATTGATTGTTTCATTACCTTTATAACTGGAAGGAACGTCTATCAAAAAGAAGGAATGACATAAATTCAGTTAAACCTGTGGTCGTTAATAACCCCGTCTTTACAGGTGGGAGGAGTTTTCATTTCCCTGAGAGGAACAATTCATTCAGGGGATGAAGAGGTGTGGCTGGACTTAAACAGTGTATAAGGGATAAAATGTTGCTCTCTCTTATTTGATTGCCTTTTTACGGTAAATGTTGGACACTTACCATTCAGTGCCACAAAGGTATCTGAAAGTAGAAGGGATAAGGAAAAAGTACGTTATTGCATGCAATTAAGGGCACAAAACAGTTGCGTAATTATTTCCATGGTCAATGTTCTGCCAACGTCCTCTTAAAATACTGATTGAAATGATGGAAAAAAAACTAACTTCATTTTGTCGAAATCAATATGAGAAACGGCCCAGCTACAGCGAGAAAAATTCACTCCCTTGACAATGATTAATTTAAAAAGACTCAACGACGAGATTAAAGGGGACCTATTTAAAAGTTGTTACTATGTTGTATAATTGTGTTAAACAATGCCAAAGCAGTCAATTATAAGGTTCATGCATTTTGGCATGAGCTTGCATGCAGTTTTGGATGCCACTGTTTGGGGGGATTTTGCAGTCTGGCTACGTTGTGATATCACAGTGAGGTGAAAGTAGTTATTTAGACATTTAGAAAAGCTATCAGCCAGAGGGGTAGGAGCTCTGGTATGAAGCCAGATTAGTTCGAGAAATCACAAGAAAAAGGTAGAATAAAGTATTATTTAAATCAAACTGTGGCATGCGTATAATTACACAGACGTGTGAGATGCCGCGACATAAATGCTTTTTAAAAAGTGGCCAGGTGTACTAAAAGTTTTGACTGGGTGAATCCATATAATGTTCATGAGCTTTACTCAGTGGCCAAGTGGTTAGAGTGTCCGCCCTGAGATCGATAGGTGGTGAGTTCAAATCCCGGCCGAGTCATACCAAAGACTATAAAAATGGGACCCATAACCTCCCTGCTTGGCACTCAGCATTAAGGGTTGAAATTGGGGGTTAAATCACCAAAAATGAATCCCGGGCGCGGTACCGCTGCTGCCCACTGCTCCCCTCACCTCCCAGGGGGTGATCAAGGGTGATGGGTCAAATGCAGAGAATAATTTCGCCACACCTAGTGTGTGTGTGACAATCATTGGTACTTTAACTTTAACTTTATGTTGGACCGAGTCTGGAAAAAAATATGCTATGACGTTTGTCTTCAAGATATATATTTTTAATAGTGTACTTTTTGGAGATGACGGGGCATGGTTTCGTTTACCCTCAATAGGGGTCGCCTTTACAAACAAACATCTTGCAGATATTCACAGAAAGTAAGTTATAAATGTGACTGTAGAGCAAAATTTACAGCAAATTTACAAACATACAGTATACTACAAACATTATCGAGACCAGAGGTCTTCAACATGGATCTACATCCCCTCGGGGGTCCACAGAGGTACTGCAGGGGAGTCTTGGAGTCTTTTGTTGATTTGTTTTATTTTATGTATTTTTGTAATGTTTATATTTATATTCTATATGCAATTTTTCCATAAATTTAAATCTATTTAAATACACACTAACATTAGTTAATAAACACCAGTGACATGGCCACCCTTCTTACTGTGTCTTGCATGTTTGAAATATAAATGTAAATAAATAATTATACTGTTTAAAATTATAATAATACAATATGACGTTAAAAGTACAAATAGATTTTGTTAACAGTCAATCTGTCCCAAGGGGTGGACATGACAGGGTGCTGATGGGTGACCACATGGGCGGCATGCCAACAATCTTAGCATTTAAGACAGCTACACTATATTGCCAAAAGTATTGGGCCACCTGCCTTGACTCACATATGAACTTGAAGTGCCATCCCTAACCCGTAAGGTTCAATATGATGTGGGTCCACCTTTTGCAGCTACTGTATTACAGCTTCAACTCCTCTGGGAAGGGTTTCCACAAGGTTGCGGAGTGTGTTTATAGGAATTTTCGACCTATCTTCCAAAAGCGCACTGGTGAGGTCACACACTGATGTTGGTCGAGAAAGCCTGGCTCTCAGTCTCCGTTCTATCTCATTCCAAAGGTGTTCTATTGGGTTCAGGTCAGGACTCTGTGCAGGCCAGTCAAGTTCATCCACACCAGACTCTGTCATCCATGTGGCCAGGCCAAGTGATTAGGACACCTGATTCTGATCATTTGGATGTGTGGGCAATTCTTTTTGGCAATTTAGTGTATTTAAAATAACAACAACAAATAAAAGGTTGACATATTTCACTGTGTATGTAATATTTTTATATCACATATTAGTGTTGCGATCCGTGACTCGGATCTTCACAGGTTTATTTTTCCATCTTTGTTTCATTCTCTTCTGACCCACTCACTTCCTGTTTAGTCCGTTACCATGGTTACACATTGCTTTCACCTGCTCCTTGTTTTCTACACACACCTGGATCTCCTTGATTGCTCCCTATATAAGCCTTCCTCTTTTCTTTGTTGAGTCTGGGTCCATAAATCAGCTCTCATGCAACAGGTGACGACTGCTACTTGTCTATGCTTATATTCACGCTAGCTTCTCACGCTAAGCCACTTGTTTATTCCAGTTTACATACTGATGATTTGTTTTATCTTTTTGTGCCTACGTGCCATTTTAGTTGTCTATTTGTACTTCCTAGTTTTCATACTAGCGTTTTTGGTTTGCCTTTTTTATTAGCTCCAGTATTTCTCTTCAGAGATCCTTTTGTTATTTAGAAAACATTTTATTATATCTTACCGTGTTCTTGTCGACGCATCCACGGAGGGACAAACCAGGCATTACTATGCCAATCAGTGTTCACAATTAGTTTTACATTTGAAGGTAAATTGCTTAAATGAATGGACTTTTACACCATCTTCAAATTTTTGAGTTTCATATATAAGTGAGGGGTCCCCGCTGCATCTCTCCATCAGTTTGGGGGTTCTGGGCCTCAAAAACGTTACAGACCCCTGAGCTAGACCACAAGGAAGTGTTTAAATGTAGATCAAAACCATCGTAGGTCCCCTTTAGTGAAATTATCCCTATCCCTCGGGGCATGTAAATGAAACACAATCTTGAGTCCCATTTCTAGGAATCCTGGTAATCTAGACCATTTTTTTAATAGGGATGCACTTTAAGGGAAGGCAGCTTAAGAACAATAAAGAAATTATTTTTTTTCAAACCTGCTGAGTAAACTTGAGCTACGCTTGAAGGCAAAATGAATAGACTTTTACTTCTCAACCGTTAGAAGAGTAACCTGTGAACTTTTCAATGCTGATTATCCTCATTATATTCATTTACTTGTGTTACCAAATATGGTTCCCTGCTCAAATAAGGCTAAGATATCGCAATGTTCCAAATGACGTAGATGCCCTAACCACTTTCAAATTACAGTTAACTTTTTTTTTTGTTTCATGTCCACCATGTTTATGGAGTGTTTTGTGGTGAGACAACTTTCTGCAGGGAATGAGCTTTCCCAAACCTTCTTTTACGTCCATTTACGACCTTGCTTCACTTTGTGTGTGATTTTCAATTGAATTCTAATGAGAACACATCGAATGCAGCTGAGATAGGCTCCAGCGACCCCCTGCGACCCTAGAAGGGACAAGCGGTAGATAGAATGGATGGATGGATGAATCATAACAAAAGTACAACAGCTGACGGGTCGAGCCAAACTGGACCGCAAAGGGTCATGTATACCAGTGTTTTTCAACCATTTTTGAGCCAAGCCATATTTTTTGCATTGAAAAAATCCAGAGGCACACCACCAGTAGAAATCATTAAAAAACGAAACTCAGTTGACAGTAAGAATGGGTATTTTTGTCTGTAATTCCGTCGTATATTTTTTTGTCCTTTTACAGAAGGTTTTTTGTAGAGAAGGAATGATGAAAAAAACACTTAATTGAACGGTTTAAAAAAGGAGGAAACACGAAAAAAATGAAAAATATTTTTTGAAACATAGTTTATCTTTAATTTCGACTCTTTAAAATTCAAAATTCAACCGAAAAAAAATGAAGGAAAAAACTAGCTAATTCGAATCTTTGTGAAAAAATAAAAACATTTTTTTTATTGAACATCATTAGTAATTTTTTCTGATTAAGATTAATTTAAAAAATTTTATGACATGTTTTAAATAGGTTAAAATCCACTTTGTAATAAGATTTAAATTTGATTCTACAGATTTTCTAGATTTTGCCAGAATATATTTTTGGAATTTTAATCACAAGTTTGAAAAAATATTTCACAAATATTCTTCGTCAAAAAAACAGAAGCTAAAATGAAGAATTAAACTAAAATTAATGTATTATTCTTTACAATAAAAAAATACTCTACTAGAACATTGATTTAAATTGTCAGGAAAGAAGAGGAAGGAATTTAAAAAGGTATATGTGTTTAAAAATCCTAAAATCATTTTTAAGGTTGTATTTTTTGTCTAAAATTGTCTTTCTGAAAATTATAAGAAGCAAAGTAAACAAATAAATGAATTTATTCAAACAAGTGAAGACCAAGTCTTTAAAATATTTTCTTGTATTTTCAAATTCTATTTCAGTTTTGTCTCTCTTAGAATTAAAAATGCTGAGCATAGCGAGACCAGCTTGCTAGTAAATAAATACAATTTAAAAAATAGAGGCAGCTCACTGGTAAGTGCTGCTATTTGAGCTATTTTTGGAACAGGCCAGCGGGCGACTCATCTGGTCTTACGGGCTACCTGGGGCCCGCAGGCACCGTGTTGGTGACCCCTGCTTTAAACCATGACCAAACATGCATCAATATATCTCTTGTCTCACAGTAGGTGTACTGTCACCACCTGTCACATCATGGGACTTTGAGTTTATTGCTTTTTTCCTGTGTGTAGTGTTTTAGCTCTTGTCTCACACTCCTATTTTGGTGACTTCGTCTCTTTTTTTTTTGGTAATTTCCTGTAGCAGTTTCATGTCTTCCTTTGAGCGAAATTTGTTTTAGCCATCAAAAATATTTCAGTTGTTTTTATCCTTCTTTGTGGCCACATTGCTGATGGTCAGGTCATGATGGGATGTACATTGTGGACACCGTCTTTGCTCCATAGTAAGTCTTTGCTGTCGTCCAGCATTCTGTTTTTGTTTACTTTGTAGCCAGTTCAGTTTTAGTTTTGTTCTGCATAGCCTTCCCTAAACTTCAATGCCTTTTCGCCTTTTGTTTATTTATTTTTTTACTTTTTACCTGCACACTGCCTCCCGCTGTTTCCGACATCTACAGAGCAATTAGCTACTGGCTGCCATCTACTCTCACGCCCAAAGGCAAAACCTGGTAACTCACGTCAAGCTGATTTTGAGAAAACAAAGGAAAACCAATCTATCTTGATGCTGTCTTACAAAGATCTACAAAGTCATCAAACGTATAGATGTTTTCTTGAGCTTTCATTTTCTTGCCGATTGCGCCATGGATTGAATCTGTTGTCATGAACGTGTGCCCTTTCTCCAGATATTTTATCACACTCTCGGGTGGGCCCCATTCTGCGTTTGCACATTGGGCAAGAGCCGTGTACAGCGTCCAGTTTTTATTTTGACCTCCACAGTTATCTGCCCAAAAGAGTATGTAAGGGGAAGAATCAAGAACAATACATTTAATGAAGGTGCTTGCAACGTCCTGGGCCAATCTTCCAAATATCCCCTTGGTGCCATAATATCACATAATCAGGTTGACCGTCGGCCCCCATCCATCCATCTTCTTCCGCTTATCCGAGGTCGGGTCGCGGGGGCAACAGCCTAAGCAGGGAAACCCAGACTTCCCTCTCCCCAGCCACTTCGTCCAGCTCTTCCCGGGGAATCCCGAGGCGTTCCCAGGCCAGCCGGGAGGCATAATCTTCCGAAAGTGTCCTGGGTTTTCCCCGTAGCCTCCTACCGGTCGGACGTGCCCTAAACACCTCCCTAGGGAGACGTTCGGGTGGCATCCTGACCAGATGCCCGAACCACCTCATCTGGCTCCTCTCGATGTGAAGGAGCAGCGGCTTTACTTTGAGTTCCTCCCGGATGGCAGAGCTTCTCACCCTATCTCTAAGGGAGAGCCCCGCCACCCGGCGGAGGAAACTCATTTCGGCCGCTTGTACCTGTGATCTTATCCTTTCGGTCATGACCCAAAGCTCATGACCATAGGTGAGGATGGGAACGTAGATCGACCGGTAAATTGAGAGATTTGATTTCCGGCTCAGCTCCTGCTTCACCACAACGGATCGGTACAACGTCCGCATTACTGAAGACGCCGCACCGATCCGCCTGTCGATCTCACGATCCACTCTTCCCTCACTCGTGAACAAGACTCCTAGGTACTTGAACTCCACCACTTGGGGCAGGGTCTCCTCCCTCAACCCGGAGATGGCATTCGACCCTTTTCCAGGAGAGAACCATGGACTCGGACTTGGAGGTGCTGATTCTCATTCCGGTCGCTTCACACTCGGCTGCGAACCGTCGGCCCCCATTCGTGCAAATGTCTCATTAAAGACAATAAGGCGACTGACAAAGAAGCTCCGATTGGTCCCTTGAGATACTAGGTTTTTCTGTTGTATCTACGCGGTTATGTGGTAGTTGTTAGGTCCTGCCATGCGCGTAACAGCTTACCTACGGAACAAATTACAATATCGCATACACTAATGTAAAGCATATCATCTAGGAACTCCAAAATTATTATCAGCTCAGTTTTGACCAACATTGAGTTACTGGGTTTTGCCTTTGGACGGGAGTACTGATATAGAAGGGTGTTACACAGTTACTCTGCCGAGCTCTAGACAGCGTCGACACTCAACAATAACACATCATTTGCAGATTATAATTACTGGTTTGCAAAAAATATTTTTGACCCAAATAGGTGAAATTAGATAACCTCCCACGGCACACCCGACTGTATCTGACGGCACGGTGGTTGAAAAACACTGATGTATACAATGTGTAAGGTGTTGGAGGCTGACTAATTGGGTTGAGAGTTCTGAGGCCTGTTTTGTACTCAAAAATGTGTGACTGCACACAAGCAAAGTCCTTTTCCCACTGTGGCGCTGACTGTTTATGTGACGGTTTGCAAGAAGGAAGACAGTCTTTGCGCCACAGGACACAGAACTCCACTGACCGAGGGGAGCAAAGATGCAGGAGGGAAGGAGAGGCGAACGGGGCAGATGGATGGAAGATGCTGAAAGAGAGGATTGTGAGGGCGGAACAGATGGGGCGGGAGGAAAAAGGTGACAGCAGCAAAGATGGTGGAGAGAGTTAGCAGAGAGAGATGGGAGTGTGTGTGTGTGTGTGTGTGTGTTATGGGATGGTAGTGAAAAAGGAAAGATGCGAGCGAAAAGGGCCTGCTTACTTTGGCAGTCTCCCAGGCCATCTGTGTTTCCATGCTCCACGTCCTGCTCAAAGGCCGATCTGCGGGGAACAGAGACATCATGGTCAGCGGCGGGAAGCGGGCCAGAGCCGGCGCGTCGAAACCGAGTCACATCGCTTCAGGAAAACAACAAAAAGCATTCTTTGACAGGGCGTATTTCTAAGAAGGAGCCCGCAGGGAGGCCCCTCAACTGGAACGTCATTAAAGAAAACCTAGAAGGCACCCTGAAGGTCTCTAGACAGAGGTCATAAAGCAGGGAGAAAAATCCATAACTGGCAATGATTCCGGTGGTACCAACAGATTTATATGTTATTTTAGTGCAATGACTATTCCACCAGACCTTTCCCCCTATTTCTCCTACAAGTCCCAATCACATGGGTCAAGCTTGGGGCGCTCAGGTGAAACCAGGCCCCTGCGAGAGTCATCACACGGGGGTGAGGGAGTTTTGGAGATGCTATTTTCAGCCACACAATCTGCACAGAGACCTGTTTTCAGCTTGAAAGACCACCAAGCAGGCAGCAGATCTGTGAAACAGAGCGGACCAACTGTCAAGCAGGATCGCGGTCACGCATGACAGGCCCCCCCCGCCTCTCATCTCGCTCACCCACCACTGGTTACAATTACAGCATGAAGATACTTTTCTCAAACCCTCATAAAGTTGCATCAACCACCACAATCTTTTTTTTTTTTCCTTTCGAAAATGTGTAAGCCTTACAAAGAAAACCACTGTTCTAGGAGGATAAGCAACGCACTCTGTTTGTGGCATTTACCATTTACTTTGTGTAACCATAATAACAATTTAGACACACTAGCATTTCTCAACCGAAATGCAGTGCAGGCTTTTGTCGTTAGTACTGCACATTTCCTCACAGTTACCGTAAACCCCGAGCCCCCTCGGAGCTTAGGAGCCTCGGCATAGCTCGGTTGGTAGAGCGGCCGTGTCAGCAACTTGAGGGTTGCAGGTTCGATTCCCGCTTCCGTCATCCTAGTCACTGCCGTTGTGTCCTTGGGCAAGACACTTTACCCACCACTCCCAGTGCCACCCACACTGGTTTAAATGTAACTTAGATATTGGGTTTCACTATGTAAAGCGCTTTGAGTCACTAGAGAAAAGCGCTATATAAATATAATTCACACTATAATTCACATTTGAAGACTTTTACTTGGACAGAACTGGTGGCGCTATATAAAAGAAAACAAAACAAAAAGGCAGATTTGGAGGCGCTTGTGGCTCTGTGGAATTTGTTGGGCACACTCAATACTGTTGTACAAGAAAAGCATGTCCAAATCTCCCAATTTCTATTATCATTATAGATATTTTTTTTTTACAAATAAGCTAGAACCTGCTACCCAAGAATGTACAACAATTCTTCTCAACAAAAGAGGAGATATATAACATTTGTATGCTTGTACGACATTCCAAACTGCTCTTTGAGGCATGTTAAAGGGGAACATTATCACAATTTCAGAAGGGTTAAAACCAATAAAAATCAGTTCCCAGTGGCTTATTTTATTTTTATAAAAATGTTTTCAAAGTTTTACCCATACCGGAATATCCCTAAAAAAAGCTTTAAAGTGCTTGATTTTCGCAATTTGCTTAAGCCACTGTCCATTTCCCTGTGACGTCACATAGCGATTCCAATACAAACAATGGCGAATAGCACAGCAAGATATAGCGACATTAGCTCGGATTCAGACTCGGATTTCAGCGGCTTAAGCGATTCAACAGATTACGCATGTATTGAAACAGATGGTTGGAGTATGGATGCAGATAGCGAAAATGAAATTGAAGAAGAAACTGAAGCTATTGAGGGGAATAGCTATTGACGCTATTCGGCCATCTTTGCGTTAGCATCGCCGGTAAAATGTGCGGAACAACCGATCAGGACTTTCGCATTGACACTGGATCAACTTAAATCCGTCGATTGGTAAGTGTTTGTTTCGCATTAAATGTGGGTGGAAGGAATTGCTGACTGTAAATATAGTTTCAAATGTACATACAGCTAGCCTAAATAGCATGTTAGCATCGATTAGCTGGCAGTCATACCGCGACCAAATATGTCTGATTAGCACATAAGTTAATAACATCAACAACACTCAACTCTGTGATCTCGTTGACTTTATCGTTGGGAATGCATCTGCTATGAGTGTCGCAGGATATCCACACATTTTTGGCATCGCTGTGCCATCGCTGTCGTAGAGTCGCCGGTAAAAACCAAACGGGGGACTTTTGCATCTCTTGACACTGGAGCAACTTAAATCTGTCGATTGCTAAGTGTTTGTTTGGCATTAAATGTGGATGTAGGGAAAGGCTAGATGCAAATATAGCTACAAATGAGGCATAATGCTGCAATATGTACACACAGCTAGCCTAAATAGCATGTTAGGATCGATTAGCATGCCGTGCTAATCGATGCACATTCTACGTAAATCAACTTGAATCCGTCCCTGATCGTGTTGTTACACCCTCCGACAACACACCGACGAGGCATGATGTCTCCAAGGTATCGGAAAACAGTCGAAAAAACGGAAAATAACAGCTGATTTGACTCGATGCGTCCGATGTGTAGGGGAAAAATGGCGTTGAGTACCGATGTGACGTCAAGTTCTGACGTCGTCACTCAGAGAGGCATAAACAGAAAGGCGTGTAATTCGCCAAAATTCACCCATTTAGAGTTCGGAAATCGGTTAAAAAAATATATAGTCTTTTTTCTGCAACATCAAGGTATATATTGACGCTTACATAGGTCTGGTGATAATGTTCCCCTTTACAAAGAAAAGCACTGTTTTAGGAGGATAAGCAACACAATCTGTTTGTGGCATTTACCATTTACTTTGTGTAACCATAATAACAATTTAGACACACTAGCATTTCTCAACCGAAATGCAGTGCCAGCTTTTGTATTTAGTACTGCACATTTCCTCACAGTTACTGTAAACCCCGAGCCCCCTCGGAGCTTAGGCGCCTCATTTGAAGACTTTTTCTTGGACAGAACCGGTGGCGCTATATAAAAGAAAAACAAAAAAAAGGCAGATTTGGAGGCGCTTGTGGCGAGGTGGAATTTGTTGGGCACACTCAATATTGTTGTAAGAGAAAAGCATGTCCAAATCCCCCAATTTTTATTATTATCATATATATATTTTTTTACAAATAAGCTATAACCTGCTACCCAATAATGTACAACAATTATTCTCAACAAAAGATGAGATATATAACATTTGTATGCTTGTACGACACTTAAAACCTTTATTATATAAGTATGTGGACTTAAATTACGGAACGGATTAACCAAAGAAATCCAACAAAGTATAAATATGATTCAGTTTAATAGACTGTTCTAACTACAAATGTTCACAAAGTACACAGAACAAGAATTATGATGAACGTCTTGCCCTTTTTTTTCTTGAGACAAATATTATTTATGTATTTAATATTCATTTTCTTAATATTATTTATTTATTATTTATTTGTTCACTGTTCTGTTACAGAGAACAAGGAAATGGGATACAATCGCAATGGTATAAAAAGGGATGAGATTAAATAACCTCTGATTCTTTCAACTCCTTTTCAGACGTGCTGCAATGAAACAACTGGAAATGTGGGATGCATCACATTGTATTGTATGCAAGTTCGAAATAAACTAGAACTGAGACTGAAAACTGAAATAACTTTTTTCTTAAAAAAAAAAAACCAAAACACATCCCCAAATTTGGAGATTCTAGATCAGGGGTCGGGAACCTTTTTGGCTGAGAGAGCCATACAAGCCAAATATTTTAAAAAGTATTTCCGTGAGAGAAACTTTTTTTTCCTTTTTTTTTTTTTTAACACTGAATACATCTATATGCGTGCATTTTTAAGAAAGACCAACATTTTTAGAGTATAATAAGTCTCTTATTCTTTTTAATAGCATTGTTATTCTGAGGCTAGCCAAAAATAAATAAAATACTTCTTAACATTACTGCGACTTCTTGAACAGGGGCAGTAGAAAGCGGATGGATGGATGAAAATGCATGAGAATGTTTTATATTTTGAACGTTATTTTTGATACTCTGATTACTAGCGGATTTATTCATTATTTATCGTGTTAAGCAATGTCAGCTAAAATTGATCTGAGAGCCAGTCATCAAAAGAGCCACATCTGGCTCTAGAGCATGGGTAGGGAACCTATGGCTCTAGAGCCAGATGTGGCTCTTTTGATGACTGCATCTGGCTCTCGGATAAATCTGAGCTGACATTGCTTGACACGACAAGTAATGAATAATTCCACTTGTAATCAGAGTGTTAAAAATAACGCTCAAAATAGAAAAAATTCTCATGCATTTTGAATCCATCCATCCGTTTTCTACCGCACCTGTTCAAGAAGTTGCGTTAATGGTAAGAAGTTATGTATTTATTATTGGTTAGTGTGGGACTTGCCCTCCCGGGGGTTCTTCAGACCACCAAGCACCGACATGAGAGCCTGTTTTAGGGTTACAATATTGTTATATTTTTCAATAAGTCTCTCAGTTGCTTCCTAGTAATTGTCTTTTCCTCTTTTGTTCTCGCTCGCGCTCTGGCTCCAACCCCAACCCTGTCCCTCCTCCTGGCTGCTGCTTATAACAGAGCGACAGGTGATTAGATAACAAGGCAAAAGTGGGCCATCTACGCATCTGTCGTTGATTTCGAGGCCGATCCTGGCAACACCCTGCTTCGCTGCAGGCCCGCAGGCCACGTCCCCTCCACAGTTAGCTTCAGAATAACAATGTTATTACAAAGAATAAGAGGCCTATTATACTCTAGAAATGTTGGTCTCACTTAAAAATGCACACATTTAGTTGTTCAGTGTTGAACATTTTTTTATATGGCTCTTACGGAAATACATTTTAAAATATTTGGATTCTTGGCTCTCTCAGCGAAAAAGGTTCCCGACCCCTGTTCTAGAGCCATAGGTTCCCTACCCCTGTTCTAGATGATAATGCAAATAAAATGTCATTTTTTCTTTTATGATGTTATATGTAACCAAAAGCCCAACAAAAATATAAAACACATGACATCATTCTGTACAGGATTGGTGGCATTGTGGAAAACTCAAATGTGTGAAGCAATTTGTTGCTAAGTAGAATTTGTGAGGCTCGCCAACTAATGGAATTTGTGTTTTTTTTCATTGAAAAAGAACGACACATTATATGTAACATTTTCCTTTTTACCCCACAAAAATCGCAAAACTATTATAAACCAATGATGTCATCCTGATTCCAATATTTTGGTACCAGTACCGGTGCCAAAATTATTTCTACACTTTTTGGTACTTTTCTAAATAAAGGGGACCACAAAAAATTGCATTACTGGCTTTACTTGAACAAATAATCTTAGGGTACATTAAACATATGTTTCTTATTGCAAGTTTGTCCTTAAATAAAATAGTAAGCATACAAGACAACTTGTCTTTTAGTAGTAAGTAAACAAACAAAGGCTCCTAATTTAGTTGCTGACATATGCAGTAACATATTGTGTCATTTATCATTCTATTATTTGGTCAACATTATTCAGGACAAGTGGTAGAAAATTAATTATTGATCTACTTGTTCATTTACTATTAATATCTGCTTACTTTCACTTTTACCATGTTCTATCTACACTTCTGTTAAAATGTAATAATCACTTATTCTTCTCTTGTTTAGATACTTTCCATTAGTTTTGAACGATGCCACAAATTTGGGTATCAATCTGATACCAAGTAAGGGTTGGAGGGTGGGGGTGGGAGTACTTTTCAGATGTGGTTTAGTACCGAAAAGGATTGATTAGTATCGTGGTACTATACTAATACCGGTATACCGTACAACCCTATAACAAACCGTGTAAAAATGTAATAAAAACAATTTTCACTGGATTTTTCCTGGACAGCGCCACCAGAAAAAAAAAGACTAACCAGCCATGTGTTGCTGGGCTGAATTTATGGAGCAGGGGTGTCAAACTCTGGCCCGCGGACCAGATTTGGCCCGCCGTGTAATTTAATTTGGCCCTTGAGGTAATATCAAATTAACAATACAGCAGGCCCGCTGTTATTACACATCAGCGGTGCCGCTGTAACACCTCAATTTCTCACACTTGCCAATCCTCCCGAAGTTCAGTGCCCCTCCCGAAAATCTGCCGGGGCAAGCATTCTCCCGATTTTTATATTGAGGGCCTTTAGCATTCTCTACAACCTGTCGTCACGTCCGCATTTCCTCCATACAAACAGCGTGCAGGCCCACTCGCATAATATATGCGGCTATTACACACACATAAGTGAATGCAACGCATACTTGGTCAACAGCCATACAGGTCACACTGAGGGTGGCCGTATAAACAACTTTAACACTGTTACAAATATGCGCCACACTGTGAACTCACACCAAACAAGAATGACAAACACATTTCGGGAGAACATCTGCACTAAACACAACAGAACAATTACCCAGAACCCCTTGCAGCACTAACTCTTTCGGGACGCTACAATATATTTTGATATTTACCTCAGAAGGCTGCAAATAGAAAAGAGGCATTAAATTTGTATTTAAATTTTATTTGATATGCCATTGATATTTTTTTATTATTATTATTTGAAACTCGATTTTGCATGTCACTATAAAGTTACTCTATATAAGCCTTGCTTGATCAATGTTCAATGCAAAACATGTTTGGGGGCCTATTAAAAGGTTAATTTGTTCAACCTTGACCCGCGGCTTTGTTCAGTTTTAAATTTTGGCCCACTCTGTATTTTAGTTTGACACCCCTGATATAAAGTATCTCTGTTTCATCTTTTTTTTTTAATATAAAAAAATATATATACTTGTAAGCTTTTTTGGTTTGGTATTAAAATGTGCCCTTAACTTAAATATAAAGCAACTTCATAAGGTTTGCTGACTCTCACAGCTATGAAGGGACAAAGGAGAGTTGGCATGAACGCAGTCAAACAGGAACAGACAAAAACAGTGCTATACCAATTGTAATTAAACGTAAATTGTTTAATTTTATCACCAATCGAGAAGAGAAGTAACACAGTTATTCTGTTGACCGCCACCTGCTGGATGTGATAACCTACACCCAGACCACACCCTCAAAATCTAACCGTGATGTGGCACACGCGAAAGTGAACCAAGCACAGCGTGAATGCTCGTGTCAAAGAGTCCCGTGACGGCAACTTGCTCAGCAGAGCAGACAGTTCAGCTGGGGGTTAAGATCCATCCATCCATTTTCTACCGCTTATTCCCTTTCGGGGTCGCGGGGGGCGCTGGCGCCTATCTCAGCTACAATCGGGCGGAAGGCGGGGTACACCCTGGACAAGTCGCCACCTCATCGCAGGGCCAACACAGATAGACAGACAACACTCACACTCACATTCACACACTAGGGTCAATTTAGTGTTGCCAATCAACTTATCCCCAGGTGCATGTCTTTGGAAGTGGGAGGAAGCCGGAGTACCCGGAGGGAACCCACGCAGTCACGGGGAGAACATGCAAACTCCACACAGAAAGATCCCGAGCCTGGATTTGAACCCAAGACTGCAGGAACTTCGTATTGTGAGGCAGGTTAAGATCCTGCATATTTAAATCAATCTGCAGTGTACATTAAAGGAAGCACTTACACCGACTCACAGGTGATTTGCATGCGAGATGTGTTGTAGTAGCGCAGGCAGGAATTAGGTTCCTAAAAGCAGGCATTATTTTAGGTGTATGTGTGTTAATTATTCATAGCAGAAGGTAATTGGCAAGCAGAATCTTCATTGGCAAACAGTGCAACATAGGAATGCAAAATATAGAAAAGCCCATTCTGATTCATGGTTCTCATTTACGATACAATCACCTTTACTCACCACATTTACATGGAATTCAATTAGCAGACAAAGTCTAATGTGCTGATTTGTAGAGGACAGTGAGTCATGCATCTCGTTTGCATAATGGCAATTGTAAAATCATATGAATGGACCAGTGGAAGAGTGGGCGGGTGGGTGACTGGGGGCCATATTGCAGAGCAGTCCAAGCTGCTTATATAGAGGCATCACTAACATGGCAAAAAAAAAAAGGAAAAGAGGCATGCAACCCAGAAAATGTGGGGGGAAACAGGAAATAAATGAAGGTAAAAAATGACTGTACAATCATTTTTTTAATATGTGCTCCCTTACTTGATTTTATATGATTTCTGCTAACAAATGAGTTTCATTTTCAATGAACTTGAATACAAGATACTGTTCAAAATTGTTTTTAATAACAACTTCTGAAGTTAGTGTTCTTTTTGTACAGTTTTGAGTTAGCTAAGTATAAAAATTAATCTGAAATTTTTCAATGAAAGAAACATATTGTGTTCTAAATGTGTCCACTGGATGTCGCAAAAGCAATTCATTGTATCTTTGTAGATGATGCTACATATGTACAAAATAAACCACATGATGTTAGTACATCAGTTAAAGAAAATGATCAAACTATATAAATAAAATCTTGTAATTTGATTTTGATACAATATTTCAATCTTGATGGATTGAAAATCAACACCAATGAGTTGATTGATGTACATTTATTCAGAAAATATAAATAACGACAAATAAAGTATATGTACTATTAACCACAACAGGTACTTGTAAAAACAAAACAACAACATTATAATTTGTACAATTTCAGAATGTGCTTGTTCCAGAAAACAATATGAAGTTGTCTTTATTTTCAAGTAATCGTGCCGAGAGTTTACTAGTCCGGCCCACTTGGGAGTAGATTTTTCTCCATGTGGCCCCCGATCTAAAATGAGTTTGACACCCCTGCTTTAGAGAGTTCCTTATGGGGAACTCTGCTTCACTATTGGAACCTTTCGGTTTGCAAACCATGTTCTAGTACCAATTGAGTTTGTAAATTGAGGTTCCACTGAAACAGGGTAGGTGTTACTTATGGTAAAGCTGGCACGCAAAAAAACATTCAGTGCCAGTCCTTTTATTATGACTTGATGTGTAATATGTTCTTTTTCCCCACCATAAAGCTCAGCTATGCTGTTTGCTCGGACAGTATAGTCAGGCTCTGTGTCCAAGCTACGACCACAATATTATACCCAGCATGACCATCAAGTGTTGCCGAGGCCAAGCAGCCAACCCCAGATTGGGCGGAATACGGTACTTTCTTCCATTCAGCTCTCCAATAACCTTTGCAGCTGAGGGAAATTGCACTTACACACCATAAAATTAGAAAGCTCAGTGACATGTCAAATCCGGAGATGAAGGCTACAAGGCATCGCAGAGAAAGTGGACCGTTGGACTGGAAGAAACTTGTAAAACATTTGTATGGCCTTTCACTCCTGCAAGCATTACCTTCAAATTCACCAGACCAACATACTCGTTAAGCCTAAAATGGAGGTTGGTTATGAAGTATTTGTTCCAATTGTAACTTTCTTTCTCCTATGAATTTTAAAATATTTCCAACCATCCATTACATGCACCACTTGTGAGGAGCTGGAGCGAGAGATGAGAGTTCACCCAGGACAGATCGATTTTTCCAAAATCTTCAACCTACTTTCTTAGCATGAATTTTCCTTAATAATCTATTAAATACCGTATTTCCTTGAATTGCCGCCAGGGCGCTAATTAATTTAAAACCTCTTCTCACTCCTGCGCTTACCAAAGGCATGCGGTAAAAGTAAGCATGCGCTAATTATTTTAAAACCTCTTCTCACTCCGGCACTTACCAAAGGTATGCAGTAAAGATTTGAGTGTGATGTAAGCTTGGACCTTAAATCCTACTGAATAGCTCTTAATCTTCTTCCTTTTATGAGATTTCAAATTACCGGTATTGAAATCAGCCTCCTCCATTTTGAAATTGATGACAGGGGAAGTATCAATCGTGACGTCACGAGTTTGGCCAGGCGGTAATACTAAGCATGCGCTAATTATTTTGGGAAGCGAGTTTGACCCGGCAGTAGTTCAAGGCAGGCAATTCAAGGAAATACGGTATACAGTTTGTAAATGTAACTTATATATTGGGTTTCACTATGTAAAGCGCTTTGAGTCACTGGAGAAAAGCGCTATATAAATATAATTCACTTCACTTCAAAAATAGCCACATTTTCCTCAAAAAGTGGATCAATTCAGTGTTGATATTTCAACAGGCAACCTTCACTCAAATCCCGCCTGTAAAATAAATACATTCATCGCCATAGCAACTGAACCACTCTGCTCTTGGACCAAAAAAGAGATAAGTGGAGTGGACTAGTCAAGGGGTTAATATGGTGCACTTGTATGGCGTTTTTCTCCTTCAAAGTACATTAAGTTATCAATTCACCTCACATAATCACTCATGGAAATTACAACCTTAAACGATCCTAACATACAGTGTATGTATATTTTGTTTTTGGGCTGTGGAAGGAAGCAGGCCTGAACGCACAAAAGCCCATATTCAAACCTGAAGCCTTGCCGGAGCAGTACCTGATAAAAAGTAAAAAATGCTAAGCTTGGTCCACGACCATGTTGTAATAAAAATTCAAACCCATGTAGAACACGGTAGTGTCTGATAAAACCTGCTTTTGCCAATGGAATCAATAGAATGTGGAACCAAGATAAGTATTTAAAGGTTCCATATTTATCAACAGTTATGTTGTATCTGATAAATTGAATAAAAGTGTTTCAGTTTGTTGCACTTTCCCAACATGAGGCAGTAGGGTTGTACCGTCTACCGGAGTTTGTATAGTACAGCAACACTAATGAATCATATTTGTATAGTACAGCAACACTAATGAATCATATTCGGTACTATACTGCCTCTGAAAAGTATCGGTCCCCAGTGCCCCTGTCGTCGTGCCATTGCTGGTTTTACGAGCAGAGGAGCATGTTCGCATGTATGTTCCGAAGAGCACAATCAGGGAGTACTTACAAACAGACACAGAGTGCTGACAGAAAAGGGAGAACGGACGCTTTTTGGCTTAAAAACTGGTAAACGATAAAGGTGAAGTTATAACACTGAAACGCCCTCAAGAAAAGGTGCTTGAAGACATGGCTAGCTAGCCAGCTAGCGGCTACAGTCCAGCCCCAGTCAGCAGTGTTTTAGCTACTTCTAAATCACCAATCCTGGTCTCCATGGCGACAAATAAAGTAAGTTTCTTACAAGTATCATCCCTGCAGGACGAGGAATAGCTAAACATGCTCTACCACACACCGTAGCTCACCGCCGTCACAATGTAAACAAACGCCTTTGGTGGATCTACACCTAACATCCACTGTAATGATACCAAGTACAAGAGCGTTTCACACAGCGCTGGCAACAAGGTAGCTGAATTCTGTTTGGGTAAAAGCTAACTCAAAAACAGCAACACTGGAGCCTAATATGACATGACGAGAATATGATGAATACTTTAATACACATATATGGAATTTCAATTAAAAATAAAATGTAGTTTTATTAATTTATGATCATGATTCATGTTAGGCCAGCAGAGATGGCCTTGCTGGCCCTGATGGCACACTACTGGTATAATTGTACATTATTTTAGTTAATGAAAGAGATTATTATCGCAGTACAACATCTCTGTCATACGAAGTAAATGCTTCTCGGTTGGTAATGCAAATCATAATCTTATTTTACCTTGGGTAAATAAAAGTTAAACAAGCATATGAATACATAACAAGGTGTTGCGATCCGTTACTCGGATCTTCACGTTATTGTTTATTTTTCCATCTGTGTTTTCATTCTTCGTCTGACCCACTTACTTCCCGTTTAGTCCATCACCATGGTTACCTATTAGTTTCAGCTGCTACTCCCGGTCCACGCACACCTGTTTTTCTGATCACCTTCACTATATAAGCCTGCCCCTTCTGTTCTTTCTTCCTGGGTTCATAATTTGCTTTTCACGCAACGAGTTACGCCTGCAGTCTTTTCACGTATGTATATTCCCGCAAGCTTTAACGCTAAGCCATTTGTTCATTCCGGTTCTCATGCTGAATGTTTTGTTTTCTCTTTTGTGCCTACGTGCCGGTTTAGTTTTCAGTTTGTATATCCTAGTTCTCATACTAGCGTTTTTTTGTCAGCTTTTTATTAGCTCCAGTGTTTCTGTTCAGAGCTCCCTTTTTGTAGAATAAATTTGTTAAAATCTTACCTTGGCTGTGTTCACTTGTTGACGCATCTACGAGGGAATCGAACCCGGTACCACGATGCCAAACAGGCGTAATACAAGGATGTGAATGTTTATATGCAACATTACCCAAAAGGCTTAGCGCCATGGACAAACCAGCCCCCGCCCCAAACCCCACCCCCTCCACATTCCACCCCCGTGTTGTAAATAATGTAAATAATTCAATGCATATACTCTGATGACTAACCTGTGTGATGACTGTATTATGCTGATAGTATATATTTGTACTACGAATTCATTTACGTGAACCCCGACTTAAACAAGTTGAAAAACCTATTCGGGTGTTAGCATTTAGTGGTGTATTGTACGGAATATGTACTGAACTGTGCAATCTACTAATAAAAGTATCAATCAATCAATCAAAAACCAAAAGTAGTCAAGAGGGGAGAAGGTTTGATCAAAAGCGACTTGATATATTGTTACACCATGTTGTTCTTGCTTTGTCTACAAAAGAAACAGACATGACTTTTGACCAGCTCAGACGTGGTAACATGTCAATAAGGAAGGTTTTTCCTCTTTGATGTCATGAAATCCCGCAACTCTGGTTAAACGCCCCGGCTTCTATTAAAAGTGGAGGGAAAAAATGAAGATGAGATTTTTCCCTACATTTGGAGATCATAAACAGGCACTAGGGACACTGTCAGAATATTATTAAAAAGTCAATTTTGCAGAATAGGGGACTACAAATGCGCAGTGAGAAAGGGGAAATAGACTATTTAAAGATCTCCTCGTCCCACTCAGCCGTTGTTTATTCAAACAGTGTGAATGTGGCGACTTACTTAGTGTCAACCACTTGTCTGCAGGCTCCTTCTGACACCCAACCACAGTAAGGGTCCCTAGAGGCGATACAGGACCTGAGCAACACACACAAAATCATTAAGCACTTGTTGATGTGGTGAAAGCATGAGACTGCTATGGCTGCCAAACTCACTTCTTGCATCTCCCATGCCTTTCGCAGCGAGACAGCGGTACTTTAACCACACAGGAGGTGAACGCAACCCACAAGGCGTGACCCCTGGCATCAATCTGGATGCTGGCGATGCGCTTGTCCTCGACTCCGTCTATACTGCACCTATATGAGAGACAAGATAAAGAAGGCCATTTTGCTTTGGAGACAAAGTTTGTTGCATGGGGGGGGGGGAGAGAACAAATAAAGATTTGATGGCGATTTAAAGGGGAACATTATCACAATTTCAGAAGGGTTAGAACCAATAAAAATAATTTCCCAGTGGCTTATTTTAATTTTCGAAGTTTTTTTCGAAATTTTACCTATCATGGAATATCCCGAAAAAAGGCTTTAAAGTGCCTGATTTTTGCTATCTGTCAATCCACCGTCCATTTTCCTGTAAGTCATCTAGTGATCTCAACATGGCGGATAGCACAGCGAGATACAGCGACATTAGCTCGGATTCAGACTGGGATTTCAGCGGCTTAAGCGATTCAACAGATTACGCACGTATTGAAACGGATGGTTGGAGTATGGAGGCAGATAGCGAAAACGAAGTTGAAGAAGAAACTGAAGCTATTGAGCGAATAGCTATTGAAGCTATTCGGCGATCGCCTTCTAACCAACGATTAAGTGTTGCAGGATATCCATACATCTCTGTGCCATGTCTGTCTTAATGTGCAGACCAAACGAGGGACTTTGGCATCTTTTGACACTGGAGCAACTTAAATCCGTCGATTGGTAAGTGTTTGTTTGGCATTAAATGTGGTTGGAGGGAAAGGCTGGATGCAAATATAGCTACAAATGTACATATAGCTAGCCTAAATATCATGTTAGCACACTCCACGTAAATCAACTTGAATCCGTCCCTGATCGTGTTGTTACACCCTCCGACAACACACCGACGAGGCATGATGTCTCCAAGGTACGGAAATCCGTCGAAAAAACTAAAAATAACAGAGCTGATTTGACTCGTTGTTTGTAATGTGTTTGAGAAAATGGCGGATTGACTACCTATGTGATGTCACAACGCCGAGAGCGAATAAGAGAAAGGCGGTTAATTCGTCAAAATTCACCCATTTAGAGTTCGGAAATCGGTTAAAAAAATATATGGTCTTTTTTCTGCAACATCAAGGTATATATTGACGCTTACATAGGTCTGGTGATAATGTTCCTCTTTAAGGCGATAAGAAGGGGATACGATTAGGACCTGGCAAAGGGGCAAACTCTTAGCTGAGGCTGAGATGAGATAATACTAGAAGTAAAAACATGAGGTCGGGGTCATGGTGGGACACAGAGGAAGATAAAGAACAGGGTGATACGGATACAACAGATGGCCACAGTGAGCAGTCAGCAAATAACACTGCACTTTACTATAAAACCCACTAACACCATCCTCTCCTCCTACTATCAACTTCCTCTGTCCCTGCCAGCCTTTGTCTGCTCAGCCCCATAGGAGCGCTCTGTAATCCCTGTGGGCGTGCCTGGCATCTTTCTTTCTATCCCTTCTCTCCATCCTTTCCTCTCTTCCATCCCGGGATTAAACACCACCCCCTCCAATCACACACACACACACCCTCTGCGGCGTTTGGGTGCCGCATTAACATTCTCAATTAGGGCTTAGAAACCATCTTCACTGGGTCATGCTCGGCAATCAGGTCCGTGCTGATCCAGCTAACGCCAGCCAGAGGGTAGAAGGCGGGTAAAGTCACTTACTGTACTCGAGTGATGCCAGATGGCAGACGGCCGACCGCTGCTCAGCTAGCTAGGGGAGCTGCGTGGTGAGAGCAAGAGGGCCATATAGAGGAAGATGAGAGGCCCCGCCCTTCATCCTTTCCATAAGGCTCGTCACATGGCCGCAGTATGTTGAGTAACAAACAGCAGTGGCATTGAAAGCTACCCTCCGTCAAGTTTGGCCAAACAAACTCCTTCCCTTTCGTCTCAGCTGTCTGGTGTCATGTCTGCGTGAATGTGCATATTTTAAAACAATTATATTTTCTATGCAATTTGGTGCCACATGGCAAAGAAGTGGAAAACTCAGAGCAGGGTGAGGACTTTTCCTGTACAGCACAGTTAAATTATTTTTACTTTATTGTTTTTGTTTAGTTGTATTCACTATACTCATGTAAAATATCTGTGAAATTTGAAGAAAAGGATGGCAAACAGTCCAAGGATAGGCCATATTGCAAGGCTATTCAACTACATCAGTGTTTTTCAACCACAGGTGTGCTGTGAGATACGGTCTGGTGTGCCGTGGGAAATTATGTAATTTTACCTATTTGGGTTAAAAATATTTTATGCAAACCAGTAATCATAATCTGCAAAAAAAGCGCGGTTGATGAGTGTCGGTGCTGTCTAGAACTCGGCAGAGTAACCGTGTAATACTCTTTTATATCAGTAAGTGGCAGCAGGTAGCTAATTGCTTTGTAAACGTCGTATCTAATGCTTAACCAAAAATAAACAAAAGGCGAGTGCCCCTGAAAAAGGCATTGAAGATTAGGGATGGTGATGGAAAACGAAACTAAAACTGAACTGGCTACAAAATTTACAAAAACAGAATGCTGGACGACAGCAAAGACTTACTGCGTGACAAGCAGAGACGGCGTCCACAAAGTACATCGGTACATGACATGACGATCAACAATTTCCACACAAAGAAGGATAGCGTCCGCAAAACTTCAAAAGTCTTGATTGCTAAAACAAAGCAGGTGTGGGGAATAGCTCTCAAGGAACACATGAAACTGCTACCGGAAAATACCAACAAAACAGGAAAAGCCACCAAAATAGGAGCAAAAGCCACAACACACAGGAAAACAGCAAAAAACTCCAAATAAGTCACGGCGTGATGCGACAGGTCGTGACACTTACTTTGAGACAAGAGATATCGTGATGCATGCTTGGTTATGGTTTGAATTCATATCCAACAATTGCAACAATGACTTTTTACAGTCAATATCAACTAGTGAGTTTACATTTTTATTGTTTTCTGCTGGTGGTATTTCATACACGCCCTCTTCTGTCAATAAGTTAATGCGACTGAAAATTTAAACATAAAGTAAACATAACAAAAGTGTAATGCCCTTTGTGTATTTTAGATAAATAGAATATAAGGTTTAATGTTAATATATTCACACAATAAACAAAATATGTTTACACATATACACACAACAGGCACACACCAAACATTGCAGACACTGTATGTGACTTTAAATCAGGGGTCCCAAAACTACGGACCCCAAGTTTAAAAAAATAAATAAAATAAAATATGTGTATATATATATATATATATATATATATATATATATATATATATATATATATATATATATATATATGTATATATATATACATATGCATATAGATATATACACACATATATACGTATATTTATATATATATATATATATATATATATATATATATATATTTTTTTTTTTTCAAGCATTATTTATTGGAAAATCTGTCCTTTCTCGTCCATTTTTTTACAGCTTGTTGCTCTCGTTGTTTCCTAGCCGCTCAGGCAAATAATATTGTCTAAAAAGTAATTTTCCTATTTATATCATACATATATATATGTATATATATATATATATATATATATATATATATATATATATATATATATATATATACATATATATATATATATATATATATATATACATATATATATATAGATATATATATGTGTCTATATATATAGACATATATATATATACATATATATATATAGATATATATATGTGTCTATATATATAGACATATATATATATACATATGTATATATATGTCTATATATATATATATATATATATATATATACATTTTTTTTTTTTTTTCAAGCATTATTTTTTGGAAAATCTGTCCTTTCTCGTCCATTTTTTTACCGCTTGTTGCTCTCGTTGTCTCCTAGCCGCTCAGGCAAATAATATTGTCTAAAAAGTAATTTTCCTATTTATATCATACATATCTATATATATATGTATATATATATATATATATATATATATATATATATATATATATATATATATATATATATATATATGTATATATATATCTATATATATATATGTCTATATATACATATATACATAGACATATATATATGTCTATATATATACATATATACATATATATATATATATGTATATATATGTCTATATATATAGACATATATATATACATATATATATATATATATGTATATATATGTCTATATATATAGACATATATATATATGTATATATATGTCTATATATATAGACATATATATATATGTATATATATTTCTATATATATAGACATATATATATATATATATATATATATGTATATATATATGTCTATATATGTATATATATATGTTTATATATGTATATATATATATATATATATATATATATAAATATATATATATATATATATATATATATATATATATATATATATTTATATATATAAATATAGATATACACACACACACACACACACACACACCCCGGCCAAATTGTTTTAACCTAATGTGGCCCCCGGGTCAAAAAGTTTGGGGACCCCAGGCATCCATGAACAACCCCAGTTTTAATGGTTTCTTAAAGCCTATTTTGGTGATGTTCGGCGGGCTAACTGAAATGCTTTGGCGGGCCAGATGTTGCCCCAGGGCCGCCAGTTGAAAAGACCTGCCATAATGTCTTGCTACAGGTTTAGATACATGTTCAGATCATGGACTTTATATTTGATGTCTGCCAGTGTAGTCCAGATGGATTGGGGCTAAACAGCAAATACCCATCAAAAGGAGCTACAGCGTAAAAACTTTACTGCGTCTAAAAGTTGGCACCCACTTTGAAACCCATCTTACAGGATTGGAGTGGAACTGTATTATTTAGCTTGTCATGATTTTAAATCAAATCAGTCAGATGGACTTGCTTGGACAAGATTGCTTGGCTTTGGTTCAGTGCTGGGCTACTGAAAGCCATTGTTAGAGTAAGAACATAATAATAGATATTTTACTTTTACAAAAATGACTTTCTTCAGAGAAAATGTTTTAAAAATAGCCAAGGACAATAACACACTACTTATTTCCATGGCTTCTCTGATCTTGGCCTGTGTTATTTCTACTGCACCCTGTGACTACTGCTGGTCATTCCTCTGCATCCATTACCCAACCACTAAATATTTGCCTTGGCAGGGTCAAAATTGTGGCTGGATTTGACTTTCATATGCCGAGTACACAATGATGCTTCACTATTTCAGAGGCCATACATAACATACACAGACATCTATCTGTGCATGCACCGGCAGCCGTGTAATGTATTGAAGCCATCTCACCGGGGCTGGGTCTCAAGACAGACCTCAATGTGAGTGTGTGCATATGTGTGTTTCCTTTAATCAGCCATGAGTTTTAGAGGAGCTGGGCTCCGCTGTGGTTGCCGACCGCAGAGCTACGTTATCCAGGGCCTCGGGGGTAGATGTCTTTAATTTAGGAGCTGCGGTTGGGCATAGTGTAACCTGATGAAACTCTTTTAAATAATAGAGTAGCCATCTGCTGGCTGTGTCGGCTGTAGAACTTTGTTCAGGGTAACAGGGCCTGCGTTGAACTGTATGTATAGTGTATGTGGATAAATGATACACTTGGGGCTGGGTGGTATACCGGTATTACAGTTAATACTGGTATATTTTAGAAATAAATATATATTAGAGACATACCACCATACCGGTATCTTTTGATAAGAACTTGTTACGGCCGTTCGTCGCCGCCGGTGGGCCTGAAATGCATCGCACCTGAGAAAGGGTCCATTGCGCCGCTAGGGTCCAGCGCGTTGGGAGTCCCTACCGCGCAATGCCTACACCAACCTCCCTCCACATTCGCCGTCGCACACAGCCTACGAGCCCGAACCGTAGCTCCGGCGGCTGGCGGGGGCGGGCGGCGCCTCTTCTTTATTAACCAGAGGTAACTCAAGCAGGTAAAAAGACTCAACAGAGAACAGCAGTCAGAACCGATAAAGTACCGGTGATAACTGTTAAAGCTAACAACAACTGTTTAGCTGAAATGCTAGCTAAAATCACACATCGCTGGGCAACAGACACCGCTTACACCCCCAAGATCTCCTCCCCAACCCGGAGATGGCACTCCACCCTTTTCCGGGCGAGAACCATGGACTCAGACTTGGAGGTGCTGATTCTCATTCCCGTCGCATCACACTCGGCTGCGAACCGATCCAGTGAGAGCTGAAGATCCTGGCCAGATGAAGCCATCAGGACCACATCATCTGCAAATAGCAGAGACCTAATCCTGCAGCCACCAAACCAGATACCCTCAACGCCCTGACTGCGCATAGAAATTATTTCCATAAAAGTTACGAACAGAATCGGTGACAAAGGTCAGCCTTGGCGGAGTTCAACCCTCACTGGAAACGTGTCCGACTTACTGCCGGCAATGCGGACCAAGCTCTGACACTGATCATACAGGGAGCGTCATACAGGGAGCGGACCGCCACAATAAGACAGTCCGTTACCCCATACTCTCTGAGCACTCCCCACACGACTTCCCGGGGTACACAGTGGAATGCCTTCTCTTTGATAAATTACATTTATCAAAGAGTAATTCCTATAGTAATTCAATGATGTCACGACGTGGTTCCCGCAGCTTACTGCGGGGGTCGTTCTCCCAGGAAGGCAGATGGACTACTACGGACATGGCGTGCAGGTAAAAACATGATTTAATTCTCAAAACTCAAAGTAGTACAAAAAATGGAACACAAGGCGAAGGCACAACGTCCTGATGGCACTTGGAGCTAACACATAGCATAAACTATGGACAACAAATCTTACGTGGACAAGCCATGAAGCAAACAATGACGCCAGACCGAGTGTGGCGAGCAACGTGAATAAATAGCTCTCTGATTAGTGCTCGGCAGCAGGTGAACGTGCCGAACACTAATCAGAGGCAGGTGGAAATAATAGGTAACCATGGTAACTAACAAGGGTGCACAAAAACAGGAACTAAGGGAGTCCAAAACTTACAGACCATAACAAAAACATGATCCGGACCGCGGATCATGACAATTTACATTTTTGGTAAAGTAACAAGTAACTACAATTAAGTACTTTTTACCATGAAGCAGTTGGCAGGTTGGTGTTATTGGCTAAAATATTTGTGTGTATGTTCTATAATAATGTTTTCTTATAAAAACACGATTGTTAAAGGTCAATTATTTGCATGTTGCTGCTGACGTTTAAACATGTCCTCTTAAACCAGAGCACTCTATTTCACATTTTGTTATTTTGTGTTTTTGCTAGCTGAACAATTGAGCATAGCTAAATGCTTTTTAAAGAAGACTGGAGGTTATATTTGACCTTTCTTATAGTAATTTCAAGGCATTTTCTTTGTTTTCTTGTTGACACCTCCATCCATCAATCCGTTTTCTACTGCCTGTCCCTTACGGAATCGCAGGAGTTGCTGGAGCCTATCCCAGCTGCACACGGGCGGGAGGCGGTGTACACCCTGGACAAGTCGCCACCTTATCCCAGGGCCAACACAGATACCCAGACATCTGTTTGTATGTATTTGGGATCCCTGTCAGTTCCGAAAATTTAAAAACAAGGCATGGGGGAGATATTTAATTACATCAACATATATTTCCACCTATGGGTTAGTTTATGGGCCAAACTATATCGGAATATGAGTTTTGATCCATATTACCCAGCCTTCACTTTTGTTAGCGACAGTCCTAGCACAGTTTAGGGATGTTCTCTGTTGTTAATTGAGCGATACAGTAAGCCTTATGATGGCATGTTGTCTGAGAGCACGTGTACAAGTGTTGATAATGAAATTGTGACATTTAAGACATTTCATATTGCTACAAGAATGTTATGTGCTACAAAACAATTATCTGCTACTACAAACCCTGTTTCCATATGAGTTGGGAAAATGTGTTAGATGTAAATATAAACGGAATACAATGATTTGCAAATCCTTATCAACCCGTTTTCAATTGTATGCACTACAAAGACAAGATATTTGATGTTCAAAATCATAAACCTTTTTTTTTTGCAAATAATAATTAACTTAGAATTTCATGGCTGCAACACGTGCCAAAGTAGTTGGGAAAGGGCATGTTCACCACTGTGTTACATCACCTTTTCTTTTAACAACACTCAATAAACGTTAGGGAACTGAGGAAACTAATTGTTGAAGCTTTGAAAGTGGAATTCTTTCCCATTCTTGTTTTATGTAGAGCTTCAGTCGTTCAACAGTCCTGTCTCTACTGTCGTATTTTACGCTTTATAATGCGCCACACATTTTCGATGGGAGACAGGTCTGGACTGCAAGCGGGCCAGGAAAGTACCCACACTCTTTTTTTACGAAGCCAAACTATTGTAACACTTGTCTTGCTGAAATAACCTTGCTTGGATGACAACATATGTTGCTCCAAAACCTGTATGGACCTTTCAGCATTAATGGTGCCTTCACAGATGTGTAAGTTACCCATGCCTTGAGCACTAATACACCCCCATACCATCACAGATGCTGGCTTTTGAACTTTGGCCTATAAAAATCCGAATGGTTATTTTCCTCTTTGTTATGGAGGACACCACGTCCTCTGTTTCCAAATATAATTTGAAATGTGGACTCGTCAGACCACACATCACTTTTCCACTTTGCATCAGTCCATCTTAGGTGAGCTCGGGCCCAGCCAAGCCGGCGGCGTTTCAGGATATTGTTGATAAATGGCTTTGGCTTTGCATAGTAGAGTTTTAACTTGCACTTACAGATGTAGCGACCCACTGTAATTACCGACAGTGGTTTTATGAAGTGTTCCTGAGCCCATGTGGTGATATTCTTTACACACGGATGTCGGTTTTTGAAGCAGTACCGCCTCAGAGATCAAAAGTCTGTAATATAATCGCTTACATGCAGTGATTTCTCCAGATTCTCTGAACCTTTTGAGAACTTTAAGGACCGTAGATGGTAAAATCCCTAAATTCCTTGCAATAGCTTGTTGAGAAATGTTGTTTTAAAACTGTTCGACAATTTGCTTACAAAGTGGTGACCCTAACCTCATCCTTGTTTGTGAATTACTTAGCATTTCATGGAAGCTGCTTTTATACCCAATCATGGTACCCACGTGTTCCCAATTAGCCTACACACCAGTGGGATGTTCCATATAAGTGTTTTATGAGCATTCCTCAACTTTATCAGTATTTATTGCCACCTTTCCCAACTTCTTTGTCACGTGTTGCTGGCATCGAATTCTAAATTTAATGATTTCCAAAAAAAAAAAGTTTATCAGTTTGAACATCAAATATGTTGTCTTTGTAGCATATTCAACTGGATATGGGTTGAAAAGGATTTGCAAATCATTGTATTCCGTTTATATTTACATCTAACACAATTCCCCAACTCATATGGAAACGGGGTTTGTATTTTTTTTTTCATTTAATAGCAATGGTGCTACCAGTGAAAAAGCTAAGAGTACAGCACTGATCTTACATGCTTAAATGTAGGAAACGTACTTGTCAGGATTGTAGACGTTGAGCTCCTCCAAGAACAAACTGTCGTTGAGGAAACCGTTGTTCATTTTCGCGAGGAACTTGAGGATGATGCCTTTCTCAGATCCCAGGAAGACCACAGTGTGGTTCTTATGGGGTCCAGCCTTGCTATCCACCACAATGCGCGTCAGGCGATAGCTGAAACACAAAATACAGAGACTTCAGATCAGGTTTGGGACGCAATGTTTGCTTTCACACCAATTATATATTATAAGATGGGCTTGTAAGCTTGGTCAGGTTACTCATGGTGGGGTTTTTTTCACAGTAAAAAAAAAAAAAAAATCCAACCCTAACAAAATGCATCCTTGCAAATCATGTACCGTATTTTTCGGATTATAAGTCGCAGTTTTTTCATAGTTTTTTCATAGGGTGCGACTTATACTCTGGAGCGACTTATGTGTGATATCATTAACACGTTACCGTAAAATATCAAATATTATTTATCTCATTCACTTAAGAGACGAGGCGTATATCAGTACTCACACACACACATTAACTTTTTTATGTAAAGTTGTTACTTTTTAATGCAAGATGGCAACATTTGTCATATATAATTCTGACTTTTATCTCTAAATTGCCAATTTTTTTGTTTTTTTGAGTCAAATTGTGACTTTTGTCTTAATTTTGCCAATAAAAATTCAGATGATTATTTAAGTTTTCCTATAAAATTGTGACTTTTGTAGAGTAAAATTACAACTTTTTTCATAAACTTGCCAAAATGTTAAGCTTTTAATGTTAAATTGCGACAGTTATTGAGTTAAACTCCAACTTTTATCATAATAATGCACAAATGTTCAGTTTTTGTTGTAAAAATTTGACTTGCGTTGAGTAAAATTACGACTTTTAATATCATACTGCCAAAATTCTAAGTTTTTGTGATAATGTTCATCAGTCAACTCATTGGTGTTCATTTTCAATCTATCAAGATAAAGAAAATTCTATAAAAATCCAATTACAGGATGTTATTTATGTAGTTTGATCATTTTCCTTGACTGATGTAGTAACATCATGTGGTTTATTTTGTACATATGTAGCATAATCTACATCAGGGGTCACCAGAAGAGTAGCCCGCTGGCCTGTTCTAAAAATAGCTCAAATAGCAGCACTTACCAGTGAGCTGCCTCTATTTTTTTAAATTGTATTTATTTACTAGCAAGCTGGTCTCGCTTTGCTCAACATTTTTAATTCTAAGAGAAACAAAACTCAAATAGAATTTGAAAATCCAAGAAAATATTTTAAAGACTTGGTCTTCACTTGTTTAAATGAATTCATTATTTTTTTTACTTTTGCTTCTTATAATACAACCTTAAAAATAATTTTAGGATTTTTAAACACATATACCTTTTTACCTTTTAAATTCCTTCCTCTTCTTTCCTGACAATTTACATCAATGTTCAATTTTTTTTGTTTGTTTTAAAGAATAATAAATACATTTTAATTTAACTCTTCATTTTAGCTTCCGCTTTTTCGACAAAGAATATTTGTGAAATATTTCTTCAAACTTTTTATGATTAGAATTCAAAACAATTATTCTGGCAGATGTAGAAAATCTGTAGAATCAGATTTAAATCTTATTTCAAAGTCTTTTGAATTTCATTTAAAATGTTTGTTCTGGAAAATATAGAAGAAATAATGATTTGTCTTTGTTACAAATATAGCTTGGTCCAATTTGTTATATTTTCTAACAAAGTGCATATTGAATTTTAACCTATTTAAAACATGTCATCAAAATTCTAAAATTAATCTTAATCAGTAAAAATTACTAATGATGTTCCATAAATTCTTTTTTTTTATTTTTTCAAAAAGATTCAAATTAGCTAGTTTTTCTCTTCTTTTTTTCTGTTGAATTTTGAATTTTAAAGAGTCGAATTTGAAGATAAACTATGTTTCGAAATTTAATTTAATTTTCTTTCCTGTTTTTTCCTCCTTTAAACCGTTCAATTAAGTGTTTTCTTCATCATTTATTCTCTACAAAAAACCTTCCGTAAAAGGAAAAAAAATGTACGACGGAATGACAGACAGAAATACCCATTTTATATATATTTATATATATAGATGTATTTATTAAAGGTAAATTGAGCAAATTGGCTATTTCTGGCAATTTATTTAATTGTGTATCAAACTGGTCGCCCTTCGCATTAATCAGTACCCAAGAATTAGCTCTTGGCTTCAAAAAGGTTGGTGACCCCTGATCTACATACATACAAAGAATTGCTATAGCGACATCCAGTGGACACATTTAAAACAGCAGTTTCTTTCATTCAAACATTTAGGGTTAATTTTTATACCTGGCAAACTCAATCGCGGGCCGGATAAAACCTGTTCGCGGGCCTGATCTGGCCCTCGGGCCGTACGTTTGACACCCCTGACCTAGAGGTTGGTATATGTGGTCCAGACTGCCATGGCAGCAGGGAGTGTAACAATACAAAACCACCTCTTTCTACCAAACCAATTTCAACAAAAAGTGTGTGGGGTTATTTTAGGACTAGATGGCTCAATCAGCCTGCCTTTCATCAGACAGCTCAGAAGTCTAAAGGGGGATTGGCAACTGCAGGACCCAAATATTCTGCTTAATGGAGTTTGTCCCGATTGACTCCTGCAAGATTAGTGTCACCTATGCCTCTTATCCAATGGCTTTGTACAACATATTCACATATCATATTACACATATTCACGCATTATTTATTTATTTCCCCAGTCTTCAATTGCATTAAACTCAAAAGTAGGCAATGCTGGGTTACAAAACACAGCCTCAGTCGTATGTGCAACGTGAATAAATAGCTCTCTGATTAGTGCTCAACAGCAGGTGAACTTGCCGAGCACTAATTAGAGGCAGGTGAAACCAATTAGCACCCATGGTAACCAAAACAAACACCCAAAGTGCACAAAACAGGAATTAAGGGTGTCCAAAACTAACAGAACATAACTAAACAAAACATGATCCGGACCACGGATCATGACATAAAATGTATAGACAATAACAAGATTGACAATTATTTTGGACTCCACAAGGAAAAGGAAAGGAAATCGCATACTCTTTAACCTTGTCTTTCAAGCATTAGCACTGATTAGCACTGGAATAAACAATAACAGCAATCTGAAGATAATTTTTGCTCTCAGGGTTGAGAAAAAACTCAATCCAATGGGATGACAATGAGAAACCTTGGAGGGGACCACAGATGTGGGGGACCGGCCCCCCAACCCACCGTTGCAATGGACGTGGAGTGGATCTCGTTTGATATTGTGAGAGTCCAGTCCATAGTGGATCTAACGCAGGGGTGTCAAACTCAAATACAGAGTGGGCCCAAATTTTAAACTGAACAAAGCCACGGGCCAAGGTTGAACAAATTAACCTTTTAATAGGGACCTGCGGGGTTTGGTGGTAGCGGGGGGGTGTATATTGTAGCGTCTCGGAAGAGTTAGTGCTGCAAGGGGTTCTGGGTATTTCTTCTGTTGCGTTACGGTGCGGGTGTTCTCCCGAAATGTGTTCGTCATTATTATTTGGTGTGGGTTCACAGTGTGGGTTCATATTAGTAACAGTGTTGGCATTGTTAATACGGCCACCCTCAGTGTGCCCTGTATGGCTGTTGATCAAGTATGCATTGCATTCACTTGTGTGTGTGCTAAAGCCGCATATATTATGTGACTGGGCCGTCACGCTGTTTGAATGGAGGAAAAGCAGACTTGACCACAGGTTGCAGAGAACGCTAAAGGCAGTGCCTTTAAGGCACGCCCGCAATATTGTTGTTCGGGTGGAAATTGGGAGAAATTCGGGAGAATGGTTGCCCCGTGAGATTTTCGGGAGGGGCACTGAACTTCGGGAGTCTCCTGGGAAAATTGGGAGGGTTGACATGTATGAGTATTAGCAGTGAATGGGGTGTTACAGCGAAACCGCTGCTGTATAACCCCGGCGGGCCAGCTCTAATGTTAATTTGACATTGCCTCAAGGGCCAAATGAAATTACAGGGAGGGCCAAATTTGGCCCGCAGGCCAGAGTTTGACACCTATGATCTAACGTAATAATAACATAATAATATAATAATATGCATGTCCTCCTTAGAGTAAAACTGTGTTTAAACTCTATTAATGCAAGTTTCCAGTTTACTTTTACATCCTAAATCTACTATTTCACAAAGAGATGCTGACAGGCATCATTAATAAACTCCCTCTTCTTGCCGCATATGCCCCCACATTGGTCTTCTTTTTCAGCTTACATAACGCTTTTAACCGCTGACTGCGACTCGCATGCAAAGCTGCGCTGCTCCTTACTAATGAAATAAAACACTGATTATGTAAAACCGATGTGTTTGTGATGAAAAGAAGCCTGGCAGTTCTAAACTTGCTGATAATTGTTAGTATTCTAGACCAAGCCATGGCGGTATATGGGTCAGATCTCGGCAAAGACATGAAATGAGGACGACGATGACAAATTCTTTATGTGGCTCATCTGTTCACTCCTCGTATCACCTCGTCTCAGCTCTGACGAGCACCTGTAGACCTAACTTTTCAACATTATAAATCAGAAGAAGAGCTAACGTGTTTGACGGAAAAATAAATCTCCATTGTCAGTGTTGCTTACATTTACTAATATCTTCTAATGACCTTCTGTTTATAGAATATTCCATTCATAATGCAGTTCAAATGTTTGATCATCCAAGTACCTTATTTAGGATGAGTTTGTAGGGTTGTCCTGATACCAATAATTTGGCACCGGTACCAAAATGTATTTTGATACTTTTCTGAACAGGGGATCACAAAAAATTACATTATTGGCTTTATTTTAACAAAAACATAAGTTTCTTTTTACAATCAAAGAACAATTTCGGCCTGAAATAAATGACTGAACATACTAGACAACTTGTCTTGTACTAGTAAGCTCAGAAATTATTATGTAGAAAGCTGGAACGCAAATGACGCACGACTAAACTTGAGGTGCACCATCAAGCATGGAGTGATAGTTTAATAACTTATAAACGCATCCTAACATATTAACAGTAACATATTGTGTCATTTCTCATTGTATTATTTTGTCAAAATTATGAGGGACAAGCTGTAAAAATATACTATTAAGCCATTTTACTGTTAATATCTGGTTATTTTAACATGTTCTGTTAAAATGTAATAACCACTTATTCTTCGTTTGTTTGGATACTTAACATAAGTTTTGGATGATACTACAAATTTGGGTATCGATCCGATACCAAGTAGTTACAGGATCATACTTTGGTCATATTCAAAGTCATCATATGTCCAGGAACGTATTTCCTGAGTTTATACACATAATACATAAACGCTCTTGTACTTGGTATCTATGCAGTGGACGTCTAGTGTATATCCACCCATGGCATTTGTTTACAATGATGAGCACTATTTTTTGTTAGCGGTGACGCCGGTGAGCTATTGTATCTTCCTACAGTGCGTAGTGAAGCATGATTAGCTATTCCTCGTCCTGCAGGGATGATACTTAATTATTCTTTGCCACGGAGGCGAGTATTAGTGGTTTAGAAGTAGCTAAAACGCTGCAGACTGTGGATGGACAATAGCCGCTAGCTCGCTAACCATGTTTTAAAGCACCCCTTGTAGAGCGGCGCTTCAGTGTTAAAGCTTCACTTTTATCGTTAGTTTTTAATGCAAAATGCATCAAAACCCTTTCTGTCTACATGCCGTGTCTGCTTGTAAGTACTCCGTGATTGTGTGTTCCCTAACATGCTCCTCTGCTTGTAAAACCAGCAATTTTACGACGTCATGCCCGGTGCAAAAAAAAAAAAAGAAAAGAAAAAGGAACCGGTATTTTTTAAAGGGAGTTTAGTACTTAAGTACCATTTTTGATTCCGCAATACTTTACTCATACCAGTATACCGTACAACCCTATACGTTTGTTAGTAATCGTGGCTTGTATGTAGAACACAAATACAATTTAAGTATTGCCTTCATTGTATCAAAATCACATTTGTTTGGTGGCACTATATTTAACACAGCTCATTGTTGGGGATGAGGTGGAGGGGCGGGGTTGAGGTGGGCGGGGTTGGAGGGGGGGAGTGGTAGCAGGGGGTGTATATTGTAGCGTTCCAGAAAAGTTAGTTGTGAGGGGTTCTGGGTATTTGTTCTGTTGTGTTGATGTTGTGTTTCGGTGCAGATGTTCTCCCGAAATGTGTTTGTCATTCTTGTTTGGTGTGGGTTCTCAGTGTGGCAAATATTTGTAACAGTGTTAAAGTTGTTTATACGGCCACCCTCAGTGTGACCTGTATGGCTGTTGATCAAGTATGCTTTGCATTCACTCATGTGTGTGTAAAAGCCGCACAAAGTACGTGACTGGGCTGGCACGCTGTTTGTATGGAGGAAGAGTGGACGTCGCGACGGGTTGTAGAGGAACGCTAAAGGCAGTTTCTTTAAGACACGCCCCCAATATTGTTGTCCGGGTGGAAATCGGGAGAATGGTTGCCTTGCGAGATTTTCAGGAGGGACACTGAAATTGGGAAGTTGAAACCAATACCGAAAATTTATGATATTACATTTTAAAGCATTTATCTGCGGATAATATCGGTAGGCTGATATTATCGGACATCTCTACTCGTAAGCAATGTCATCATACAAATAATGCAAGATTTCCCCATATTTTTTGTGAGATTTAAAGAGTATGTTGCTTTTTCTTTGGCTACCATTGACAGAAAATAGCAAAAGTGTGATGATGTGGTCCTCCCATCTCTGTCCGGGCACCTCAGTACTAAAAGCTATTTATCAAATATGTATAGGCTATGTATTCAACATTTAAGGCTCAAAAACATTGCTCCGTATGTACAATGCAGGCCAAAAGTTTGGACACGCCTTCTCATTTCTTTATTTTCATGCCTATTTACATTGTAGATTGTTACTGAAGGCATCAAAGCTATGACACCTGTGAAGTGAAAACCATTTCAAGCTCATTGAGAGAATGCCTAGCGTGTACAAAGCAGTAATCAGAGCAAAGGGTGGCTATTTTGAAGAAACTGGAATATAAAACATGTTTTCAGTTATTTCACCTTTTTTTGTTAAGTACATAAAGTTCATTCATAGTTGTGATGCCTTCAGTGACTATCTACAATGTAAATAGTCATGAAAATAAAGAAAACACATTGAATGAGAAGGTGTGTCCAAACATTTGGCCTATACGGTAAAGCAAACATATCCATTGAGGACACATCTGGCTCTAAATAGTTTTAAGTGTATGTCTCAACAACAGCAGAGGAAATGTAGACCCATGACTGTGTCTTTTTCTCACAACTATAAGTGTGGAAGAATAAAAGAATAGTGGCGCTCCCAACAGTGAAAACAGGTCAGCAGCTGGCCCGTGGTGTTGCATCGCTGCGTTTTAATTAGCCTGCCTCCCCGAGTAGCACTTGACTTAATTATTGTTCCCGCTCCTTAGGAGGCTCGAATAGCAACAAGACAGTTTGGAATGTGTAATACTCACCGAACCATGGTTTTGAGGAACCAGGGTCGGTTGGCGATAGAGGGCACCGCCTCATCCATCAGGGGATGCATCTTGATGAAGTTGAGCGTGTCATCGGGAAACTCATTGGACACCTTGTACCTCTCCATGGATGGAGAACCTGCGCAGTTGCCAGGCCTGCGGAAAGAAAGTAGGAAAAATTGTAATAAACAAATAAGGCCTATAAAACTCCAACATAGCTCGGTGATAACGTTCATCAGCAAAAGGTATTGTTTTTATCGTCATTAACTGCTTTGTTGGTTTGTTGGCAAGACAATTAAAGTCCAAGTACCACTGATAGTCACATGCAAGGGGAAATTGCCCTCTGCATTTGACCCCTCCCCTTGATCCACCCCCTGGAAGGCAAGGGGAGCAGTGAGCAGCAGCGGTGGCCACGGTCAGGAATCATTTTGGTGATTAAACCCCCCAATTCCAACCCTTGATGCTGACTGCCAAGCAGGAAGGCAATGGGTCCCATTTATGAAGTCTTTGGTATGACTCTGCCGGGGATTGAATTCACGACCTACCGATCTCATAATGTAAAAACTACCGAACAATTTACAAAAAACTTTGTAAAATAGTGGTGTTTGGTGATAACATTTAAATTGAGTTGAAATGGCAAAGCCCTGCCCTTTAATGGGTGGAATATGAAATCTCTTTTAGCGATTCTAGTCGTGATATCAGAAATCAGAAATGAAAATGGTATGCCATCTATCCATCCATCTTCTTCTGCTTATCCGAGGTCGGGTCGTGAAGGCAGCAGCCTAAGCAGGGAAGCCCAGACTTCCCTCTCCCCAGCCACTTTGTCCAGCTCCTCCCGGGGGATCCCGAGGCGTTTCCGGGCCAGCCGGGAGACAAATTCTTCCCAACGTAACCTGGGTCTTCCCTGTGGCCTCCTACCGGTCGGACGTGCCCGAAACACCTCCCTTGGGAGGCGCTTGGGTGGCATCCTGACCAGATGCCCGAACCACCTCATCTGGCTCCACTCAATGTGGAGGAGCAACGGCTTTACTTTGAGCTCCTCCCGAATGACAGAGCTTCTCACCCTATCTCTAAGGGAGAACCCCGCCACCCGCCGGAGGAGACTCATTTCAGCCGCTTGTACCCGTGATCTTATCCTCACCCTATCTCTAAGGGAGAGCCCCGCCACACGGCGGAGGAGACTCATTTCAGCCGCGTGTACCCGTGATCTTATCCTTTCGGTCATAACCCAAACCTCATGACCATAAGTGAGGATGGGAACGTAGATCGACCAGTAAATTGAGCGCTTTGCCTTCAGGCTCAGCTCCTTCTTCACCACAACGGATCGGTACAGCGTCCGCATTACTGAAGACGCCACATCAATCCGCCTGTCGACCTCACGATCCACTCTTCCCTCACTCGTGAACAAGACTCCGAGGTACTTGAACTCCTCCACTTGGGGAAAGATCTCCTCCCCAACCCGGAGATGGCACTTCACCCTTTTCCGGGCGAGAACCATGGGCTCGGACTTGGAGGTGCTGATTCTCATCCCAGTCGCTTCACACTCGGCTGCGAACCGATACATTAAGAGCTGAAGATCTTGGCCAGATGAAGCCATCAGGACCACATCATCTGCAAAAAGCAGGGACCTAATCCTGCAGCCATCAAACCTAGAAATTATTTCCATGAAAGTTATGAACAAAATCGGTGACAAAGGGCAGCCTTGGCGGAGTCCAACCCTCACTGGAAACGTGTCCGACTTACTGCCGGCGATGCAGACAAAGATCTGACACTGATCATACAGGCAGCGGACCACAACAATCAGACAGTCTGGTACGCCATACTCTCTGAGCACTCCCCGCAGAACTTCCTGAGGGACACGGTCAAATGCCTTCTCCAAGTCAAGAAAGCACATCTAGACTGGTTGGGCAAACTCCCATGCACCCTCAAGGACCCTGCTGAGAGTATAGAGCAGGTCCACAGTTTCACGACCGGGACGAAAACTGTTCCTCCTGAATCCGAGGTTCGACTATCCAGCGTAGCCTCCTCTCCAGGAAGGCTGAGGAGTGTGATCCCACGATAGTTGGAACACACCCTCTGGTTCCCCTTCTTAAAGAGAAGAACCACCACCCCGTGGTATGGTATGGTCTAGACTTGAAACGAGTAATTGATTAATTAGATTACAAAAAATATTAGATTTCTATTCTGTTGCTTCGAATATTCTCTTAATGAAGGCAACACATAAAAATGTGTGAAATCCGGGCGCCATTTCCAAACAGCTGCAGCAATAGAGCGCGAATGAGAGCGTGACAGTAGAGAGGGATGATGGATCAAAGGAAAATAGCTCGGAAGGGGAAAGAGAGGAAATGGCCCACAAAAACTTTTGGATCATTTTAAACTAAAAAAAAGGTTTGCAATGTTTGCACTGTCAAAAGAAGCTGGCATTCCACAACAGTGCTACATTGATGCTGCAGAACATTAGCAGAAAGCCTCGGGTATATTTGCAGAGCAAACAACCAGAAACGAGGTAAATGTGCATTTTGGCAGGCAGCTGACGTCATTCACATTGGCAGGAAAGTTTTATTCAAACACATGTTAGCATGACCATATTTGGTAACAAGTTCATCCAAATATCAATCACCACTTCTCCGATTAAAACCATTTTAACTGTGTATGTGGTAAATTATGACATCCACAATTTAGAATATGTATGTATTAAGGTGGGCAGTACGGTGCGTAGTGGTTAGTGCTCGTGCCTCACAATAAGAAAGTCCCGGGTTTGATTACCGGGCATAGGGTCTGTCTGTGTGGAGTTTGCATGTTCTCCCCGTGACTGCGTACCATACTCAGTCTCATATTAGTATATCCAAAATATTAGTATGAACTAGGGTTGTCTCGATACTGGTACCAGAACCAAAATGTGTTTCGATACTGTTCGATACTTTCCATAAAGGGGACCACAAAAAAATGGCATTATTGGCTTTATTTTAACAAAAAATCTGAGGGTACATTAAACATCTGTTTCTTGTCTTGTAGTAGTAAGCAAGTAAACAAAGGCTCCTAATTTGTCTGCAGTAACATATTGTGTCATTCCCCATTGTATTATTATTTTGTCACAATTAAAAAAGACAAGCTGTAAAAAATGATTATTAATCTACTTGTTCATTTACTGTTAATATCTGGTTATTTTCTGTTTCAACATGTTTTTGTCACACTGCGGTGAGGGAAGTCTTGTCTTGTTTTTTCTGTCTTGTGATTTACGTGTTTTATTTTGAAAAGCTACCCTCTTGTTTCAGACCACGGGCCCTTCCTCTTGTCTCACCAGTCTGACGTCATCCCTGATTCCTGATTGTTTCCACCTGTTCCCCATCACTCCCACATCCTATTTAAGCTCACTTCTCCGTTTGTCCTTTGCCAGATCGTCTCGTCTATCGTGCCTTTCTAGCGTTCATGTCCATGTCCTTGATTAGCTCCTTGTCTTGCTCCTGTTTTCCTAGTTACCCTAGTTTTTGCTGTAATTTTGAGTTTACTTTTTCCTCCTTCGAGCGTTCTTGGTTATCCTTTGTCTTCCTAATTGGTGAGTTTTTGTTTTTCCAAATTTCGAATTTATTGCCTCATTGATTGTGTGATTTTTTTGTTATTTATAGTTCGTGTTTATACATAGGTCGTTTCGGTGTTTTTTCCTCCTGTTGGAGCGCTTTTCATTTATTCGTATTAATATTCTTTTTCTTGATAGAATTTCCTTAGATTAGTTTTCCTCCTTATTTTTGTGGAGTGATTTTAAGTTAATTCTTTATCCTCGGAATAATTTTTCCTCGTGTTGATTATTCTTGTGAAAAACTTTTTGCATTGGAGGTAAAAAGTTGTTTCAAAATAAAAGCTTTATTTTTTTGAACTTCTTCTCTGCCTCTGGGTCCTCTCCTTACTCCGAGTCGTAACAGTTTTATCTACACGTCTGTTAAAATGTATTAATCACTTATTCTTCTGTTGTTTGGATATTTAACATTAGTTTTGGATGATACCAACAATTTAGGCATCGATCCGATACCAAGTAGAAACAGGGTCATACATTGGTCATAATTTAAGTTCTCATGTGTCCAGGGACGTATTTCCTGACTTTATAAATAAAATGTTGTTTTTTTTAAAAAAGAAAGAACATTTTGTGATGATAAAAAATATTGATTGTATCATAGTAATATCGACTAGATACGCTCTTGTACTTGGTATCATTACAGTGGATGTCAAGTAAATCCACCCATGGGATTTGTTTACATTGTGACGCCTGTGAGCTCTCGTATCCTCCTACGGTGTGTAGGGTTGGGTATCGTTTGAATTTGAACGATTCTGATAACGATTCTTTGTTCCGATTCCGATTCCTGACGATTCTCGATTCCGATTCTTTCTTTAAAAAAAAAAAAAAAAAAAGGCAGGGTCAAAAAAAAGTTTAGGATATTTTCAGTAGAAGCATTTAAGTAATAGACCTCCTTTTTAGACCAGTTGATCTGCCGCTTCTTTTCTTTTTCTCCTCTGTCCCCCCCTCCCTTGTGGAGGGGGTCCGGTCCGATGACCATGGATGAAGTACTGGCTATCCAGAGTCGAGACCCAGGATGGACCGCTCGTCGGGACCCAGGACGGACCGTTCGCCTGTGTATCGGTTGGGGACATCTCTACGCTGCTGATCCGCCTCCGCTTGGGATGGTTTCCTGTGGACGGGACTCTCGCTGCTATCTTGGATCCGCCTTGAACTGAACTCTCGCGGCTGTGTTGGAGCCAATATGGATTGAACTTTCACAGTATCATGTTAGACCCGCTCGACATCCATTGCTTTTGGTCCCATGGGGGGGGGGTTGCCCACATATGAGGTCCTCTCCAAGGTTTCTCATAGTCATCATTGTCACTGGCGTCCCACTGGGTGTGAGTTTTCCTTGCCTTTATGTGGGTTCTTCCGAGGATGTCGTAGTCTTAGTGGTGTGTACAGTCCTTTGAGACATTTGTGATTTAGGGCTATATAAATAAACATTGATTGATTGATTGATTGATTAAATGAGCTAGCTAACCTACAGTCTTTCTGATTGAAATAGTCTGACATTCTCCATCAATTTTAATTCTATTAACTTTTTAGGAACTTAACTATAAATTCCTCACAAGGCTGTTTTCAACTAAAATATAAATATCAAATCTATGAACTTGAATATAAATATTATAAATTATGAATACATTTTCACAGGGGTACACTTTCATCAACAGAGCTTAATAGAGCTTTATTTTTGAAAACCTCATGAAAACACATTTACACACAAGTGTATGATGCTGCAGGAAACCTCATGAAAACACATTTACACACACAAACATGTTACCGTGCTCCCACTGATGGGCTAACCTGGTGCAGAAAAGCAAATAAACAATAAGAAACAACTTGCGATTGATTGATTGATTGATTGAAACCCAGTCCAGATTAGCAGCAGGTAGAGTATAAAATCAGAGACAGTTCTTGCTTGGGAAAATGACCATATCTGCCTTCTCAGGCAGGATGCGTGAGTGTTCTGGACAGATAGTGTCTCCTGTCGAAGACGGGACACGCATTTATTTGTACTCCATGAACTCGGAGGTGCTTCATCATGTTCGACGTGCACCCTCCTAAGCACGAAACAGTCCTGTCGCACGTGTTATATTTCGCCGATATTTCATGTTTTTTAGTAAAATAAAGCCACATTTTCAACCGTCGACGCCCGCTATCCATGCTTGACTGACTCGATCGGCTACATAGGCTCGGCTATGCTAACACTTCCGGCGGTGGGCGCTTCTTCGTTGGTGTTCAGCGGCTTCTTCTTCCGGTCGGCGGACTTATTATTTTTTCCGGTCGGCGGACTGGGTATCGAAACTAGGAATCAAACTTTAAACTTTTGAACGATTCCCGGAGAATCGGAAAGTTAGTCCCGGTTCCAATCGATACTCGATACCCAACCCTACCCACACCGTCGGTGTGTAGTGAAGCATGTTTAGCTATTCCTCGTCCTGCAGGGATGATACTTGTAAAAAACTCACTTTATTTGTCGCCATGGAGGCGAGGATTAGTGATTTAGAAGTAGCGACAACATTGCCGATTATGGATGGACATTAGCCGCTTACCAGCTAGTCATGTTTTGAAGCACCTCTTCCTGTGGGTGTTTCAGTTTTATAACTTCACCTTTATCGTTAGTTTTTAAGCTAAAATGCTTATTGACTCAGTATCTGCTTGCAAGTACTCCGTCATTGTGCGCTGCCGAACATGCTCCTCTGCTCGTAAAACCGGCAATGTATCGACATGACGACAACGTGCTGTCATGCCTGTCAAGAATAAGTATGGGCAACAGGTGCTTTTCAAACAGAGTATGTACCGTTTTTGATTCATTAGTACCACGATACTGTACTAGTACCGGTATACCGTACCACCCTATTATGAACCATGCAGTGCAGAAGTAAAATAACCACTCCACTTATATTATGCACGTGTAACTGATGTCTTAGCAGCTTTAACCAGAACCAAGGAAGGCAGGTGTCCAATTGTCTTTGCTTACAGGATCAAGTGGCCGTCAATCTATGTGATATCTTCACTGAGAGAAGGTGAGAATGTCAGTAATAGAGAAGCTGCTCTTGATAGCACTTCCCCTTTGCAGACATCCTACCTCCAAGAGCTTGTAAAAGACTTTTACAACAAAGTCTTTGATATGGTGCCATGCCATAAAACCCACACCCGCTCTCAGAACTATTAGCCAGCTGGCTACTGAATTTAGGGAAGATAGCAAACACGCACAAGGGCCCAGCATCAGCTACGTAGATCCGAACATTTGATAGTATGGGCGGTGAAGTATATGATGACCGAGGGAGAATGCAGACAGTCAAGTTATACTTAGGCAAAGCACGCTTTGATCGCTAGCTGGGAATCTGTCCAAAACAGTGAGTTGCTTATAGCAACAAACAAATAAATACCTGTAAATAAGAACCTGATAATCTAAGCAAAAGGGTGAAATATTTGTTGTAGGGCGGGCGATATATCGATGCACTCGATAAATCGCGGGTTTGTCTCTGTGCGATATAGAAAATGACTAAATCGTGATATTTGAGTATACGTTCTCACGCAGTTGCTTTTAGCTGCGGGCACGCCCTCCCGAGCAGAGGTAGCAACATGGGTAACATTAGCTGTGATGCTAACGGTGTGTTACGAAAGAAGGTGCGAATCTTGTAACAAATGAAGGAAGAATTAATTCCCAAGAAAAATAGCACAAGCTCTATCGTCTGGCGGTGGTTTGGCTTCAAGCAGGAACATGTTGGAACATTTGTACGGCCAAAAGTAGTATCATCACTTGAAAAGTCACCCGCTAGAGAATGAAGAGTGCTTCAAACTGCGTGTCAACATCTACGTTCGGTGCCACACCCACAAAATGCCAAAGCAACACCGTTGGGCATATGCTATTTGATATGCAGCTCATTTTTATGTGACAATTGTTGAAATATCTTTTGTGACATCATGCACAAAAGTGCACTTTATTTGTTTTTAACTATTGTAGTGGCGTTCTGTACAAAAAGTGCACTTTAATTTAGTGTTGTTTTGATATGTCATCTTAGTGACATCATGCACAAAAGTGCACTCATAGCTTGTTTTAAAATGTCTCTGACAATCTTGCAATGAATGTTTGTGCCACTGCTTAATAACTTTAATAAATACAGTTTTGGTCAATTGACTTAGTTGTGATTTCCCTCTCTGCATGAAAGTTTAAAATGAGCATATATTAATGCAGTATGAACAAGAATGTTTTAATGTAGACACATAGAATCATCATACTGCTGTGATTATATGTGTCAAGTGTTCATTCAAGGCTAAGGCAAAATATCGAGATATATATCGTGTATCGCGATATGTCTTAAAAATATCGAGATATTAAAAAGAGGCCATATCGCCCAGCCCTAATTTGTTGTATATACTTTCTGATTTTTTTTTATTTTTAATGACAATATACTACACTACACACACATAAATAATATGTATGAATAATTTTTAAAACATTAAAAAATGTAAATAAATTGTATTCACAGTGCAAGCCCTAAGGCGATATATCTACATCTAATTCCTGTTGCTGGTATTTGCTGCCACTTGTTGCCATGCAGAATCTATGGGGCACCATTATTTTTATTCCTAAATTAAATTTTTGGAAAAATACCAAAGAACAGTTAACGACAACTTCAATATAAGACGTCCATCCATTTTCTACCGCTTGTCCCTTTTTGGGGTGGCAGGGGGGTGCTGGAGCCTATCTCAGCTGAATTCGGACAAGTCGCCACCTCATCACAGGGCCGACAGACATCATTCACACTCACATTCACACACTAGGGCCATTTTTTTTTTAGTGTCGCCAATCAACCTTTCCCCGGGTGCCTTTTTTGGGAATTGGGAGGAAGCCGGAGTACCCGGAAGGAACACACGCAGTCATGGGGAGAACATGCAAAGTCCACACAGAAAGATCCCGAGCCCAAGATTGAACTCAGGACTACTCAGGACCTTCGTATTGTGAGGCACATGCACTAACCCCTGTACCACCGTGCTGCCACAATATAAGACGTTAAAAAATGTATTCACATTAGTGTAAATGTTGTCTGTCTATCTGTGTTGGCCCTGCGATGAGGTGGAGACTTGCCCGATTGTAGCTGCGATAGGCACCAGCGTCTCCGCGAACCCAAAGGGAATAAGCGGTAGAAAATGGATGGATGTATACCACACAAGGAATTTAACATTGTAGATCAGGGGTCCCCAAAATTTTAACTCGGGGGTCGAATCGGGTTAAAAGAATCTGGCTGGGTGCCGGGCTGTGTATATATATATATATATATATATATATATATATATATATATATATATATATATATACATATATATATATATATATATATATATATATATATGGGGGGGGGGGTATTGGTGTTAGCGGGGGTGTATATTGTAGCCTCTTGGAAGAGTTACTACTGCAAGGGGTTCTGAGTATTTGTTCTGTTGTGTTGATGTTGTGTTACAGTGCGGATGTTCTCCCGAAATATGTTTGTCATTCTTGTTTGGTGTGGGTTCACAGTGTGGCGCATATTTGTAACAGTGTTAAAGTTGTTTATACGGCCACCCTCAGTGTGACCTGAATGGCTGTTGACCGTGTGTGTGTGTGTGTGTGTGTGTGTGTGTGTGTGTGTGTGTGTGTGTGTGTGTGTGTGTAAAAGCTGCATATATTATGTGACTGGGCTGGCACGCTGTTTGTATGGAGGAAAAGCGGATGTGACGACAGGTTGTTAATCGATTGGCGACACTAAAAAAAATTGGCCCTAGTGTGTGAATGTGAGTGTGAATGATGTCTGTCGGCCCTGTGATGAGGTGGCGACTCGTCCAGGGTGTACTCCGCCTTCCGCCCGAATGCAGCTGAGATAGGCTCCAGCGACCCCCCGCAACCCGGAAAAAGACAAGCGGTAGAAAATGGATGGATGGAATTTCACAATAAGCTCACAACACTGTATTGAATATAGAACACATAATGATGATCGTTACTATAAAAGGGCATCAATTTACTGATTTTGAATGAAAGTGGTTGTCATAAATGCTCAAGGCTTCTCTATGATGTATAGCTTCATTTATGTGTGCCAACATATGGGGAGCAGAACGGAAACTGGCCCTTCTTATGTACGAGTACCGTGTAAATGGTTAGCGAGGACAGTTAACACATGGCGGAACCGTCTGCTACTGCAGACTTATGAGTGCCATTGAACCCGCCGTCTGGTCTCCTTCCACATAAAATGAAATAAATCACATAAAAAAAAAAACTCATGTGGCTGTTTGATCTTTGTCCAACCAAAGGTAAAGCTTGCACCTACGCAAAATAAGATGCTTGTCGCTGAATGCTAAACATGACTTAATACAACAGTCACAATGCAACCCTGGAGGCATTTTTCTGTTTGTCGATATCAACTGTGTAGTTTGTATACAATCCTGCTGTCTCAATTACGTGCTTGGCGGAGGTAAGGTAATGAAATGACAATATGCACAGTATTATTGTGTGTGTGCATGCATGCACTGGTTAATTAGCTCCAGTCATACCTTGGCTTGGGAACCCTCTCCTCAGGAAAAGGAGTCCAGGTGGAGTCGGGGGATTTTTGCTCTTTGAATCGCCCTGTGAACGTGTTGGCCACCTCTGCCATGTCATAGGCGCACACCGCAGAGCCTGGAATGCTGCCATTGCACACAAACACAACAAAGCCACTAATGAATAAATGAACACATCAAAGATCCACCATTGCCAAGGCTGGACTATCACTAGGAAGCAGAAAAACTGATTTGAAATCACCATATATGTGAAACTTTATCACTGTTGAAAAGTCATTATAGAAATGCAGTATAAAAGTTATTTGAATATTAAAAAAATGCTTTGAAATTGGCATTACAACAAACTCAAGCCGTGTTTTAGAACAGTGGTTCTCAACCTTTTTACAGTGATGTACCCCCTGTGAACATTTTTTTATATCAAGTACCCCCTTGCCGGGTGATGCATCCCCAGCTTGGTTACGCAGTCTGGGAGAGCAGTTGTTGCATTTAAAAAACATTTCCGATAGGTTTGTGCAATATAGACCAGTGGTTCTCAACCTTTTTTCAGTGATGTACCCCCTGTGAACATGTTTTTAATTCAAGTAACCCCTAATCAGAGCAAAGCATTTTTGGTTGAAAAAAAGAAGTAAAGAAGTAAAATACAGCACTATGTCATCAGTTTCTGATTTATTCAATCATATAACAGTGCAAAATATTGCTCATATGTAGTAGTCTTTCTTGAACTATTTGGAAAAAAAGATATAAAAACAATTACAACGTTATTGAAAAATAAACAAGTGATTCTATTATAAATAAAGATTTCTACAAATAGAAGTAATCATCAACTTAAAGTGCCCTCTTTGGGGATTGTAGTAGAGATCCATCTGGATTCATGAACTTAATTCTCAACCTTTCTTCACAAAAAAATAAATATTTAACATCAATATTTATGGAACATGTCCACAAAAAAATCTAGCTGTCAAAACTGAATATTGCATTGTTGCATTTCTTTTCACAGTTTATGAACTTATATTCATTTTTTGTTCAAGTATTATTCAATAAATATATTCATGAAGGATTTTTTAATTGTTGCTATTTTTAGAATATTTTTGAAAAATGTCACGTACCCCTTGGCATACCTTTAAGTACCCCCATTTGAGAACCACTGTTTTAGAACACAAAGTTTTATAGGTTATAAATAAATCTGGTATTTTGTTACTTTGTGTAGGAGGCTGAGCATTAAAAATGCTCTGTTATTTTTCTTATTGGTTTTCAACAGTAGCGGGCCGTGCGTTTCCCACCTAGGCCTTCAGTGGTGTCCGACTTCAATGATTACCTCTCAAAATACCATTATTTATGTCACCACATGACCATTGCTGTAGAAATACTATACAGAAACACATTCACGCACTACCGGGCATTGAATCACCACCAACAGTGTACATAACGGGTTATTTCCGGGCGCCTTTAAAAATCAATAAACCCGCATCAGCAATTATAACATATCTTATGTGGTACTGTCAAAATTTCAATTGCAAAAAATATATTAAACGCGAAATATCTAAATTCACAGTCTGTAGAACCCATTCGAGCTTCTGGGGTTAGCCGAGAGAGTCTCACAAGATGCAGTTTCTCTTTAAATATCCTTCTTGAAAACGGCCTTGCAAAATATACAGTGGGGCAAAAAAGTATTTAGTCAGCCACCGATTGTGCAAGTTCTCCCACTTAAAATGATGAGAGGTCTGTAATTTTCATCATAGGTACACTTCAACTGTGAGAGACAGAATGTGAAAAAAATCCAGGAATTCACATTGTAGGAATTTTAAATAATTTATTTGTAAATTATGGTGGAAAATAAGTACTTGATCAACCATTCAAAGCTCTCACTGATGGAAGGAGGTTTTGGCTCAAAATCTCACAATACATGGCCCCATTCATTCTTTCCTTAACACGGATCAATCGTCCTGTCCTCTTAGCAGAAAAACTAGCAAAATAGATACATGGATGATACAGCAGATGATTGGGAGAATGTCATGTGGTCAGATGAAACCAAAATAGAACTTTTTGGAATAAACTCAACTCGTCGTGTTTGGAGGAAGAAGAATTCTGAGTTGCATCTCAAGAACACCAAACCTACTGTGAGGCATGGGGGTGAAAAAATCATGCTTTGGGGCTGTTTTTCTGCTAAGGGGACAGGATGATTGATCCCTGATAAGGAAAGAATGAATGGGGCCATGTATCGTGAGATTTTAAGCCAAAACCTCCTTCCATCAGTGAGAGCTTTGAATGGTTGACCAAATACTTATTTTCCACCCTAATTTACAAATAAAATCTTTAAAATTCCTACAATGTGAATTCCTGGATTTTTTTTCACATTCTGTCTCTCACAGTTGAAGTGTACCTATGATGAAAATTACAGACCTCCGTCATCATTTTAAGTGGGAGAACTTGCACAATCGGTGGCTGACCAAATACTTTTTTGCCCCACTGTATGTGCTGTCTTATCTAATAATAAATGATGCAGACAAGGCGTGTTGGCTGAGTTCTTAAAGTTTACTCCACAAGGTGCTCATCAAAAACATCCCGCTGCTGGCATGGCTAAACGGGGCAAGTGCGCATTCTGTTCTCTACTGTAACACGCTGGGTAATGGAGTTTTTATGTTACCTAGCTCATAACGTCACAATATATATCTGCCTTAGGCCATCTATAAGGCCTTACCGACAACACCTCGTGATCGGATTGGCTATCGCAACTGTCCCCTTTCACTTACAGTGCACAGATGCCAGCATTGTACAGCATTGAATTCTGATTGGATAAAAACTCTAACCTAAAAACAACAGTGCTGAAAGGTGCATATTATGACATGAAGAGAATATGAATATGTTTATATATTTAGGGAAAGTAAATAAAAATTACTTTTATCTTTAATTACGATCATGATTTCTGGTTATGTTAGGCCAGCTGAGAATGCCTTGCAGGCCCTGACGGCACCCCACTGGTTTTCAAGTAGGTTATAGCTCATTATTGAGGCAATGTAGACCACACAGGGATTTGGGATCACATTGGACTTTGCAGATTTCAAATTAGGTCATTTTTGGAAAGCTTGCTTAAAGAACAGTAGCTTACTTTGAGTTTATCAATCTACAAAGGGTCCAACATTGGCTAAATATATGACTCACCCCAGGCACTGGCAACCTACACTACACCACTAACACCAATGTCATGGATCATTAGTGCAATGTTATGAAACTGAAACTTTACTGTTTTCACTAAGGTTTCTTTGATTTATCACCACTATGTATAGCCATGTTTTATTAAACGTGGTGGCTGGGAAGCGTCCAGTGGTTGCCAAGTCTTATGAGGACACAGATTCTCTGCTCCGTCTATACAAAAATGCTTCGAGGCATCAAAGTTCAGCATGCGCCTACTGCGATTGACAACAGATATGTTAGGGGGGTGGGTTGCACATGTCTGGCTTGGAAATTCAATGCATAGCATATTGCTGAGTCACTTTGCTATTTAACAAGAGTTCAGAAATAAGAATCTAACAGACTTTCTTTCATGGTGACATGTCTTTAGACTGATCAATTTGTTGAATCATCGGTGAAGTTTGTGGCGTAGACATTGGGAAACAAAAACCCAGACAAGAGTAGTATTATGTTGGATAAGATACTAAATTGCAACCATTGTCGTCTGGATACTGGATATGTGCAGTAAGTTACACCCTTCCCGATGGAGAACACCAACAGCTAAAAACTAGGATTGGGCATGGTGGTAAAACTGGTTATGACTGCAGCCTCACAGTTTCAAGGCCTTTGTTGAATTCCAGTGTGGACCTGATAGGTTCTCCCCATATCCAGCTCTGCACCCAGTCTGGGTTACGAACACAAGTCCACAAATCCCCAATTGTTGCCGAGCAATGCAAGCTAAGGGCTGTCAACGCATTGTCCAGCACACCTCTTAAGGCGTTGGGAAGTACTGTGTTATACAATATAGTGCTGGCTGGCATTAGTTATATTAAGTACTTTCAACACAAACAAAACACTAAAAAGACCGCAGCGAATTTGCTTGACTAAGGCAGTTCGGAATTTTTGAAAGTACACCTCGAGAATCACATAGAAATCCAGAGTTTTGGGTGGCCAGAGGCATTAGAGACATAACAGTAAACATGGAATTTATTTGCTGGTGCCTTTCATACAGAACCCAGCAAAACGGTAAACTGCTGTGTCTGCGTACGCATTTATACAGCAACATTTGACACATACAATACAACCAATCAGACAAACCCTGTCCTGGCCAGAAAAATTATCCCAAATTTGTGGCTTTAATTGGTAGCATGAAATGGCGTCGAGATTTGAACCTATGATTTAATATATACTGTGATTAACTACTGAATGTTGAAACTTAAAAATTAATTGCCATGGACAGTAATAAAGATTTAACTATTGCGACAGTTTTACCCAAAACCTATTATTTAGATATTGTCAAGACTAGGACTATGGTGTGGTTTGTTTTCCCGAGGTGCGAAGCGACTGAATCGGACACTGCGTGAAGGTAATGACATCTTTCAATTTTAACACTCAAAAGTACTACAAAAACAGAGGGTATAAACAAAAACTCGCACAAACGCAGAACTATGGACATCAAACAAAACTTGAAAACTTACTTGGAACGAGAAAAGAGCATTAAAAAGAGCAGCATGGATCATCAGCATGAATAACAAGGGTGTATAGAGGGTGATGTCGCCAAGCTGACAGCCTGGCAACTGCAGGCTTAAATAGTGATGTGGTGATTGACAACAGGTGCATGAGTCCAAAAGAATCAGGTGCGTGACATGAGGACAGGTGAAATTTAATGGGTTGTCATGGAAACAAAGCAGGGAGTGAAAAAACAGGAACTGACAAAATCCAAACAGAACATAGCCAAACTAAACATGATCACCAGGACATGACAGATTTTTATTATAGTCAAACAAAAAACACCTACTTTGAATCCTAACTAACCATAGAGCCAACCAGAGTAGTTTTGAAATATTTCACTCCATTGTCAATGTTTCGGCAAATTTGTCACCTTAATATTCCAGTAATAAATGGCATCAACCGAGCTGCTTTCAATAGCCAGAAGGCTTTCCAGTTAATTGCTTCTCAGACTATGACATGCAAAACCAGCACTTATAGAATATTTCATAGGCGCTGCTTCATTGACTTTAAATGGCCATTAACCATGCTCAATTGCATTGTCACAAGCAATTGTCTTATCTACTAAAAAGCAGCCATAAATTGAGGGTAATACGTGCAAGCTATCAGCCGAGCCCTATAGCTTCGTGTTAATTTTCAATTTAGATGCTGCGTATGAATATAAAAGAAGCTCTGAATGGTGGCTAAGACAAAAAAGGTTAAGCATCTGCAAATCAAAAGGGCAGCAGGACTGTTTTTATTGGAGGTGTAAATGTTGACCCAGTGCACATCGCCACAAGGCACACACTTTTAGCAGTAATAAAGGTCATCCCGCCATCATGTCGGTGGGCTGCTGTTTTGATAATAGTGTTAAAGAATGCGCGCACATAGAACAACTCAAATTATTTTAAAGCACTTATATCCACCAGATGCTTTCCTAGACAGACAACCTACCTGTTGTACGGAGTGGAGAAGGTCGCCATCACAACGTCCTTCCCGTTGACGTGAATGACGTCCGTCACAGCCTGCAGGATGTTAAAATAAAAGTGCGAGTCGCCTGGTATGGAGCAGTTCAGTCGGGACTTGAGGAACGACGTCCATTGCTTCTCCAGGACACGAGGTGAGCCACCTCGGTCGTTCTTACAAACCCTCGCCACCCGAGGAAACACCACCTGGCCAAAACATCAAGTGTCAGCTCCTTTGCAATGATTTGAAACTGAGTGTTCTTAAAAAAATGATTTTAGTGGGTTTTTAGCAAAATGATTTTCGAAATCTTGATTTAGGTGGATATTATTGGAAAGAACATAGCGAATGGATAGTTCGCTTGCTGCAATCTGTTAGGCTAGTAGCGGGATTACAAAGTCCGACAGGGAACTTGCTGCTAACCATTCTGTGTGTGATATCACATTAGCATAAAATTAGCATACCATATTTTGAGAGCTGTTATGTCAACCAATAGCTAGCTTGATGCTCTTCATTAGATATGATGTTACATCAACAGATAGCTAGCCTGGTGCTACAGCTATGTCGTGTGGAATGTTATACCTGGAAATAATTTGGTTGGATGGTTAGTATGTCGCTCGCAGTTGTTTTTGGGATAATATACCACCAGATCGGTAAACGGTTAATGAGTTATACTTGTATGCAAGGCGCTACACTGCAAAAACTAAAATCTAAGTAAGATTCTTTATCTCAGATAATGGTGATATTTGCTTGTTTTCTGTCTAATAAGATACTTCTGCTCACTAGCAGATTTTATGTTAGAGCAGTGGTTCTGAACCAGGAATCGATCGAACCCTAAGTGTTCGGTGAGTGGACTTCAGGGGTTCGGCCGAGGCATACTTGCCAACCCTCACGGATTTTCCGGGAGATTCCCGAAATTCAGCACCTCTCCCGAAAACTTCCCGGGACAAATATTTTCCTGAAAATCTTCCGAAATTCAGATGGAGCTGGAGGCTACGCCCACTCCAGCTCCATGAGAACCTGACTCAATGTTGTGACCGTCAGTACAATACCGCCATCTACTGTACATAGAATAGAATGTCTGTTCTGAAGCCCACAGTAAAGAGACGTAACTTCATCACGTCGCCTAGTTATTGACTCCAACCCAATATATTACACCTTCGACGAGCAAAATGAAGAAATACGCTTGCAAGTTCCAGAATGATTGGAAACAATAATTTCAGTTTATCTAGGAGAGTTCGAAGGGGAAGGGGTATGTTGCCTGTACATTTTGTAGAACAGACTTCTCCATTGAACACGGTGAACGGATATACTCAGCTATGAACGGTCAGCCAAGCACAAAGCATCGTTCACAACCCAGTATTACAACCCATCTTGCAAAATGGAGACCCGATGGTGTATCTTATGCAGAGACAAAGATGAATGGCTATGCTGATAGCTGGAAGCAACATCCTGTTCTCGTTTGCGGATGTCTACAACAAATCCGTGAAGGATGTTCCCGGATTCGGAGATCGCTCGCCAATACGCAAATGGCAGAACAAAGGTTATTCAAATAGTGAAAGGTAAGTGTTGTTGTTGTTTTTTAGTAACAAGCATGCACAGTATAGTTAGTGTGTTTTTATTACTGTGTATTTGATAGGTGCCGTCTGAAATTCAACTATTTATTTTATTTATTTATATAATGATATAAATATATATAGCTAGAATTCTCTTAAAGTCAAGTATTTCATACAGATATACATACAGATATATATATATATATATATTTGAAATACTCGAGTTGGTGAATTATACGCCACCCCTCTTAACCACGCCCACAACCACGCCTCCGCCCCACCCCCGACCGCGCCCCCCCACCTACCGAAATCGGAGTTCTCAAGGTTGGCAAGTATGGGCTAAGGTCAAAACACACCCGACTCTTCGTGTAAATACAAACCTCTCCCTGTTGGCATATTACAGATACAGCAACAGCTGATTGATTTCCGGGTGTGTAATTTGTTGTGAGTTTATGCACTGTCTTGGTTTTGTTGTTTGAACAAGGTGATGTTCATACACGGTTCATTTTGTGCACCAGTAAAAAAACATGGTAACACTTTAGTATGGGGAACATATTCACCATTAATTAGTTGCTTATTAACATGCGAATTAGTAACATATTGGCTCCTAACTAGTCATTATCAAGTACTTATTAATGCATTATTCGGCATGGCCTTATTATAACCCTAACCCCCTAACCCTAAACCTTACCCTAACCAAATAACTCTAAATTAAGTCTTTATTACTTAGAATATGCTCCCCTAGTGTCCAAATAACTCTAAATTAAGTCTTTGTTACTTAGAATATTTTGCCCATACTAAAGTGTTACCAAAAACATACAACTTTGTCTTGAATTTGAAAAAAAAACATTTCATTTTTCACTAAAGAACGAGGATGGTGGAAACTGGAATCGGAACAAGAACCCTAAAGTCAAATAATACAGTAACATATTGCTAACCGCTATTCAGTGTATATTCCACAACAACATTTTGACTAGCTTTTCTAATATTGAAATGCCAATATTTTGAACAAAACACAATCACTTACGAAAGAAAAGAAAATTATTTTTCAAAAATTCTTGAACACATGTAGACAAAGTCTCCATGACCCACCTGCCTCATTCATCCCATCACCAGACACACACACACACACACACACACACATACACACACACACACACACACACACACACACACACACACACACACACACACACACACACACACACACACACACACACACACAAACAGAAGTGAATGCAATCAGAGTGAACATGGATTTAAACCGAGGGTGTCAAACTCATTTTGTATCGGGGGCCACATGCAGAAACATCTACTGGTAAAATTATTAGAGAAATCCCAGCACAATAACTTAAAAGTAAAGACAAGTTCGGAAAATATAGAACAAGCACATTCTGAACATTGACAAATCATAATGTTGTTGTTTTTTTTTGTTTTTTTTTTAACCAAAATGTTGTGGTTAGTAGTTATTTATACTTTCTGAATAAATTATGTGATAATGTACATCATTCAACTCATTGATGTTAATTTTCAATCTATCAAGATAAAAAAATTATATCAAAATCAAATTACAGGATGTTATTTATGTAGTTTGCTCATTTTCCTCAACTGGTGCACTATGTGGTTTATTTTTTTTTACATATGTAGGGTAATCTACAAAGATACAAAGAATTGCTTTTGCGACATCTCGTGGACACATTTAGAACAGCTGTTTCTTTCATTCAAAAAATGTTATACTTTGCAACAAACTAATATGATCCACTTCAAGAACATAAAGTGTTTACGAAGTACAAAGAAGAAGAATCATAATAAACATTCTGAATGTATTTAATCCATCCATTCTTTCACTCTCAAAATAATCTTACTTATCTCATCATATGAAATATGACTTACCTCACCAATTATTATTTATTCATTAATTTTTATTGTGATTAAATTCAGGACAGGAAGTGAACAAAAGTTTTAGCAACTGCTATGTAAAAGAAAAGGGATAGGATTAAATAAGTTTTAGTCCTTTTTGAACATGTCGAAAAGAGAAACTGGAAATTGTGATGTATCATGTTGTATGCTTGCATGTTCGAAATAAACGCAAACTCAAACTCATCCCGCCAGATCAGGCCGGCGGGCTGTACGTTTGGCACCCCTGATTCAAACAAACATACACGCATGCACGTGCACACACATTATTATGACAGCCTTCTTTTAACGCAACATATTTACAGAGAGAGAGGGAGAGTGTATCAATATAACAGAAAAATAATGACAAAGAACAGGTTGCAACGTCGGAAAAGAAGTGTCATGCACCTGCTTATTGGTAAGTTATCCGTGCAAATAACTATATTTTACCCTTCGGATCAATGCTTGATGTTAAAACAAACACACAACTATGGTGGCTTTATCCATTTGCCTCAGGTGAAGTCTTTTCACACACCGATGAAGGCCAATCTGCTGTTTAATAACCACACGTTATCCGTCAGTAAATGTTAAATTGCTCGGTTCTTCCGCCACATGCACAATTATAGTGAGAGCCGTGATCAGTATTCACGCTTTGCACAGCTCACGCCCGTCACTCCTGGCAGGGAATCCATTATTCCGGAGTTCTCATCCTCCTCTTACACTTGTTCTTATTTGTTCTGAATATACATGTGGGGTTTTTTTAAGCATAATACGCTAGACACATTTTCCATTTTCATCGACCTGGTTTCCAATTTAACTTTTCAAAAAGTTGAATTGAAAAGATTAAACATAAGAAGTCTTTGTCGCCGTTTCCCTGGTGCAAAACCTATTCTCATTTCTCACACCAGAAGATGGGAGCAGCATGGTACGGATGCAGATTTATGTTTAGACTCTGAGAATGGGATCTCCACATTTTTAAAGATCTATTTTAAGTCTTTCATCCTGTCCAGTGTTGATTGTTATAGAGAAATGATTGGCCTCATTCCAGGTGATACACCCACATCCTGTTTGTTTTCTCGTGTACTTCCTGCCTATTGGACACCTCTGATAACAGAAAAACTAGAGCATTATTTACCTTTCCCATTGTGTTGTACTCCATAGCAATCTCCCTGAAGAAGAAATAGATAAAGTCTCCGTAATTGACTGCTTGGACAAAGTAGGGCTCTGAGAAGACAAAAAAAGTGACACAAATTGATGCAGTAAAGATATTTTTTTCACAATAAACAACAGGCCTGTCTGTCATCATATGCAGAAAAAAGTAAGAGCCTGCAGCGCCTCATCCATCACATCACGGGAAACATTTGCATGCAAGAAACGAGGTACTTCTCTATTGAGATTTGACAAGCTGGACTGAAATGTGGGGGTTTTTTTTGCCCTGCAGTGCACCAATTTCCTGTCTACATATGCCCTGCCAGCGCAGCAGCAGGTTAGCAAAAAACATTAGCATAAGTGCTGCACCCCTTCATACATAAAACACAACACACACACAAAATGACACGGATGCAAACATGTGCACTACAAAAAGTCAGTGTTCAAAAACAAGAAAAAAAATACAAAAATGAGGGGTATTTTACTTGAACTAAGCAAAATTATCTCCCAATAGAACAAGAAAATTCGGCTTGTCAAGGCTTTCCAAAACAAGTCAAATTAGCTAACCTAAATGAACCCAAAAATACCTTAAAATAAGTATATTTTCACTAATAACAAGTGCACTTTTCTTGGTAGAAAAACAAAAAACGAGACCTTTTTGCTCAATATGTTGAAAAATATTCTTAAATTAAGGAAAAGCTAGTGCCATTATCTTGACATAATGATATGCATGATTTTGTTTCATGCTTGAAGTAAGAAATTATTACTTTAAAAAAAGTAGTTATTGCAATTAATGTTGAAGACACAGCTTTGCAACAGTTAATATTCTAGTTTCAAGCATGTTTTACTCAATATAGGTCATCAAATCTCAGCAACAAGCTGTAATATCTTACTGAGATCATTTAGGACCAAAACCCTTAAAACAAGTAAAACACTAACATAAAATATGCTTAGTGGGAAGAAGTGTCTTATCGGACAGAAAATAAGCAAATATCACCCTTATTTGAGATATTTAATCTTACTTAGATTTGAGTTTTTTCAGTGTAATTTGTTGTGAGTTCATGCACTGTGTTGGTTTTGGTCTTTGAACAAGGCGATGTTCATGCACGGTTTATTTTGTGGACCAGTAAAAAAAAACAACATTACTTTGTCTTGTATTTGTAAAAAAAAAAATATATATATATATATATATATATTTTTTTTATATATATATATATATATATAATCAGGGGCTTCACGGTGGAAGAGGGGTTAGTGCATCTGCCTCACAATACGAAGTTCCTGCAGTCCTGGATTAAAATCCAGGCTCGGGATCTTTCTGTGTGGAGTTTGCATGTTCTCCCCGTGAATGCGTGGGTTCCCTGCGGGTACTCCGGCTTCCTCCCACTTCCAAAAAAAACATGCACCTGGGGATAGGTTGATTGGCAACACTAATTTGGCCCTAGTGTGTAAATGTGAGTGTGAATGTTGTCTGTCTATCTCTGTTGGCCCTGCGATGAGGTGGAGACTTGTCCAGGGTGTACCCCGCCTTCCGCCCGATTGTAGCTGAGATAGGCGCCAGCGACCCCAAAGGGAATAAGCGGTAGAAATGAATGGATGGATATATATATCAGCTGTTGTCAGTCCACTGCTGGACGAAAGCCTAAGCATGTTTGTGCGATAGTGAACGATCTTGGCCTACTTTTAGTGCTGGTTATTAGCCTACACCTTCCACATTGGCTTGGTGCGGGTTGGAAGGGGTATTTTATATCAGAGATCCTTCTCCTAGACTAATTGCCTTACTGGGCTGTTGAACTTAATCTGTCCTGGTGGTGTGTGTGTGTGTGTGTGTGTATGTATATATATATATATATATATATATATATATATATATATATATATATATATATATATATATATATATATATATATATATATATATATATATATGTGTGTGTGGACAGAGAAAAGGGAGAACGGAGGCATTTTGGCTTAAAAACTAACGATAAAGGTGAAGTTATAACACTGAAACGCCCACAAAAAGAGGTGCTTTAAAACATGGCTTGCTTGCTAGCAGCTAACGTCCATCCACCGTCGGCAGTGTTTTAGCTACTTCTAAATTACTAATCCTCACCTTCATGGCGACAAATAAAGTACGTTTCTTACAAGTATCATCCCTGCAGGACGAGGAATAGCTAAACATGCTTCACTACACACCGTAGCTCACCGGCGCGAAAATGTAAACAAACACATTGGTGGATCTACACCTTACGTCCACTGTAATGATACCAAGTACAGGCACGTATCTAGTAACACTACTATGATTACGTCAATATTTTTTGGCATCACAACATCTTCTTTCATTTTTTAAAAATGTATATTATGTTTATAAACTCAGAAAATATGTCCCTAGATAGATAGATAGATAGATAGATAGATAGATAGATAGATAGAGAGATAGATAGATAGATAGATAGATAGATAGATAGATAGATAGATAGATAGATAGATAGATAGATAGATAGATAGATAGTATTTTATTGATTTCTTCAGGAAAATTAAAATTCCAGCAGCAGTGTACAGTGTTGAGATCAATTTAAATAAAAGTGAAAAGTAAATAATGGGGGTTTAAATGGAAACAAAAAAGAGAAATATTACAATGAGAATAAAAACTAAAAAGCAACAATGGGAAGAAAAATATAACAGTAAAATAAGAATATAACAAGACAAAGTAGGCAGTAGTGACCATGTTATGAAAAACGTATTGCACTGTTATTGTCCTTATATTTCCCTGGACATATAAGGACCTTGAATATGACCAATGTATGATCTTGTAACTACTTGGTATCAGATTGATACCCAAATTTGTGGTATCATCCAAAACTAATGTAAAGTATCAAATAACAGAAGAATAAGTCATTATTACATTTTAACAGAAGTGTAGATAGAACATGTTAAAAGAGAAAGTACGCAGATATTAACAGTAAATGAACAAGTAGATTAATAATTCATTTTCTACCACTTGTCCTTAATAATGTTGACAAAATTATACAATTCAAAATTATACAATATGTTACTGCATATGTCAGCAGACTAATTAGGTGCCTTTGTTTGTTTACTTATTAGTAAAAGACAACTTGTCTAGAATGTCAACTATTTTAATTAAGTACGTAACTGCAATAAGAAACATATGTTTAATGTACCCTAAGAATTTTTTGTTAAAATAAAGCCATTAATGCAATTTTTTTTGGTCCTATTTGGTACCGAAAACTACCGAAAAGTATCAAAATAATTTTAGTACCGATACCGGTACTAACATATTGGTATCATTACAACACTATTAAGAACGTATGAACAACAGTCCTCTTTTGTTCCTGGACCACTGTCTCGAGATCAATCTTTTACAATAAAGCAAAATGCAAAACATAAACGCAAAAGACAAAAAAACACCAACAGATCCAAAAAATAATCATCTCTATAATATCACCTTTCTGCAGAACAGAACTCTGCTTCCGTGTCCCTCGCTGACACTCACGTCTCAGGCTGGCCGCTACAAACGAACCCTGCCCACTCTGCAACTTGCCTTGTCCGCTTGCAGCTGTTGTGGCGTAGCTCACCGTAATAACCCGTATATCACTCGAAAGCACATATTCCAACCATTGGAATACTCTCTATAGTTCAAGACTTATGGTCATTTGAAAAATGCACAGTACATCATATTGGTGGCTACAGTATCGATGGTAAAGGTTTAAAAATAATCATTTGGAGACGTCCGGCGGGCAGTGTTGAAAAACTTAACAGACCCTTATTTGCCCATGCCTGCTGTACGACATTCTGACTATCAATTTGCATTTGTATGCAAATATTGGGGTATTTTCTTAAGCCCATTTTATTTATGGGAGCAAATAGTGACCTGCGATTACTCACAGTTTAAGAGTGTGATTAATCTGATTTTAAAAAAAAATCACTTGACAGCCCTACTCTTAACATTTAAATGTTACAAGTTCAGGACAAAAACACCTCTAAAGATGCAAAAAAATATTGTTGCCTTGCTAGCCAAAACCTTGAAAGACCTCGGTTCAGTTTTCTAATCTTTGCTACACTTGTTTCAAAAGGAGGAGCAGACTGGAATTCGAAAACAGTAAGACTCTAAGGCAAAGAGTTTATCGACTTTGTGTATTGAAGGCTGAATCCACAAAAGTTAAAGGACGCCAATGTACGTATTATTTTCGTGTCTCCCCATGTCTAGCATTAAAAGATTACAGTTGGTACAAAATGCGGCTGCTAGACTTTTGACAAGAACAAGAAAGTTTGATCATATTACGCCTATACTGGCTCACCTGCACTGGCTTCCTGTGCACTTAAGATGTGACTTTAAGGTTTTACTACTTACCTATAAAATACTACACGGTCTAGCTCCATCCTATCTTGCTGATTGTATTGTACCATATGTCCCGGCAAGAAATCTGCGTTCAAAGAACTCCAGCTTATTAGTGATTCCCAGAGCCCGAAAAAAGTCTGCCCGCTATAGAGCGTTTTCTATTGGGGCTCCAGTACTCTGGAATGCCCTCCCAGTAACCGTTCGAGATGCTACCTCAGTAGAAGCATTTAAGTCCCATCTTAAAACTCATTTGTATACTCTAGCCTTTAAATAGACCCCCTTTTAGACCAGTCGATCTGCCGCTTCTTTTCTTTTCTTCTCTGCCCCCCTCTCCCTCGTGGGTGCAGGGGTGATGGGGATGGGGGGGCACAGGTTCGGTGGCCATGGATGAAGTGCTGGCTGTCCAGAGTCAGGACCTGGGGTTGACTGCTCGCCTGTGCATCGGTTGGGGCCATCTCTGCGCTGCTGACCTGTCTACGGTCTTGATGGTCCCCTGCTGGCCCCACTACGGAATGGACTCTTAATATTATGTTAGATCCACTATGGACTAGACTTTCACAATATTATGCTAGATCCACTCGACGTCCATTGCGGTGGTCGCCCTAGAGGGGGGGGGTGGGGGTTGGTGGGGGACTTGGGGGTCACCCACATCTGCGGTCCTCTGCCGTTTTTCCTTGCCCTGATTTGAACTGGGGATGTCGTTGTGGCTTGTGCAGCCCTTTGAAACACTTGCGATTTAGGGCTATATAAATAAACATTGAATATTCTTCTTTTTCGAATTCCATATGCAAAACAATGCAATGTAGGTGGACATATACTAAACCCGTAAAATCAAATTAAGGAAAAAAAATAAAATACGTTTATATTGACAAAAGTATTTGTTATTAGTATTTTTTGTAGTCACCTAACATCACGTCCGGCTCATTAATGCGCGACTCGAAGTGATGATCAAACGAGCGTCTGTGGTCAAAGCGTTATGGGCACCATTTAGCCTTTCTCGAAATAAAATGCCTTGTGCGCGTGCGGAGGTAGTTCAAACCAATGAAATCGCAAAAAAAGATATAAGTTTCTTTAAAGTATCTCGGGAGGTAATCAAGAAGGACGAGAAATATGACTCTCAAATAGCACTCCAGTCCAAGAGAGCAGAGTCAAGGAACACATGAGTTTGCGGTGATCTCTTCGTCAAAAGTTGGTTTGATATGCCTTTGACGTTTAGTATTTCTCATTGTAACTTGGGTAATTTTATGTAACTACCGTATTTTTCGGACTATAAGTCACAGTTTTTTTTCATAGTTTGGCTGGGAGTGCGACTTATACTCAGGAGCGACTTATGTGTGAAATTATTAACACATTTCCGTAAAATATCAAATAATATTATTTAGCTCATTCACGTAAGAGACTCCACGTATAAGATTTCATGGGATTTAGCGATTAGGAGTGACAGATTGTTTGGTAAACGTATAGCATGTTCTACATCAGGGGTCGGGGACCTTTTTGGCTGAGATAGCCATGAAAGCCAAATATTTTAAAACGTATTTCCGTGAGAGCCATATCATATTTTTTAACAGTGAATACAACTAAATGCGTGCATTTTTTAAGTAAAACCAACATTTTTAGAGTATAATAAATATGGCTGCGAATCTTTGGGTGTCCCACGATTTGATTTATATATCGATTCTTCGAGTCACGATTCGATAATATATCGATTTTTTCGATTCGACGCGATCCTCGATTTAAAAACGATATTTTTCCGATTCAAAACGATTCTGTATTCATTCAATACATAGTATTTCAGCAGGATCTACCCCAGTTTGCTGACATGCTAGCAGAGTAGTAGATTTAAAAAAAAAAAAAAAAAGTTTAATTATAAAGGACAATGTTTTATCAACTGAATGCAATTCCAAAAACATGCACATGGGGATAGGTTGATTGGCAACACTAAATTGGCCCTATTGTGTGAATGTGAGTGTGAATGTTGTCTGTCTGTCTGTGTTGGCCCTGCGATGAGGTGGCGACTTGTCCAGGGTGTACCCCGCCTTCCGCCCGATTGTAGCTGAGATAGGCGCCAGCACCCCCCGCAACCCCGAAAGGGAATAAGCGGTAGAAAATGGATGGATGGATGGATGCAATAATGTAAATTTGTTTTAACTATTAAACGAACCAAAAATATGACTTATTTTATCTTTGTGAAAACATTGGACTTATGAGATGCGATGCAAGTGTAAGCCACTGTGACACTATTGTTCTTTTGTTTTTTATAAATGTCTAATGATAATGTCAATGAGAGATTTTTAATCACTGCTATGCTGAAATTATAACTAATATTGATACTGTTGTTGATAATATTCATTTTTGTTTCACTACTTTTGGTTTGTTCTGTGTCGTGTTTGTGTCTTCTCAATTGCTCTGTTTATTGCAGTTCTGAGTGTTGCTGGGTCAGGTTTGGTTTTGGAATTGGATTGCATTGTTATGGTATTGTTGTGTAGTGGTTTGTTAGATTGATAAAAAAAAAAAAAAATCTATTTTTTTAAAAATGAGAATCGATTCTGAATCGCACAACGTATTCGAATCAATTTTTCCCCACACCCCTAATAATGAGTCTCTAATTCTTTTTAATAACATTGTTATTTCTTGAACAGGTGCGGTAGAAAACGGATGGATGAATTAAAATGCATGAGAATGTTTTATATTTTGAACGTTATTTTTAACATCGTGATTACCAGCGGAATTATTAATTACTTATTGTGTTAAGCAATGTCAGCTAAGATTTATCTCAGAGGCAGATGCAGTCATCAAAAGAGCCACATCTGGCTCTAGAGCCATAGGTTCCCTACCCCAGTTCTACATGTTATAGTTATTTGAATGACTCTTACCATAATATGTTACGTTAACATACCAGGCACCTTCTCGGTTGGTTATTTATGCGTCATATAACGTACACTTATTCAGCCTGTTGTTCACTATTCTTTATTTATTTTAAATTGCCTTTCAAATGTCTATTCTTGGTGTTGGGTTTTATCAAAAAAAATTCCCCCAAAAATGCGACTTATACTCCAGTGAGACTTATATATGTTTTTCCCCTTCTAGATTATGCATTTTCGGCAAGTACGACTTATACTCCGGAGCGACTTATACTCCGAAAAATGCGGTAATTGAGAGACTGACTGAATGAACATGTACAGCCGGCCCCAGCTGACGGCTCGTATCACACATATCGCTCAATAATCTAAATAAAACATTCACCAGTTCCCTTCTTCCATAAGTCCCACACATTGGGTATAGTATTTTGCCCGAGGACACAACGGCAGTGACTAGGATGGTGGAAGCGAGAATCGAACATGGAATCCTCAAGTTGCGAGCATGGCTTTTCTACCAACTGATCCACGACCCCCCCAAAGAAGTTGTAGGTCTCCATGCATTTCCAGGCTTCCATCTGTTTTGTGGTGTAGAATGATGTCTGGAGCACCAGATAGTTTGAGATGTCTGGGAACTCCACCAATGGCTAATCTTTGAGAACACTTCCCAAATCTATTTTGATCATGGTTAGGGATTGATTCCATGGCAAAGTTATTTTTTCCTTGGATCTGCTTTTAGCGGTATGGTCTAGGCCCCTTGGGTACTCAGATAGTTTGCACACTGCTTACTTCACAGGAGCCATGTTGGTTTGGATTACCACCACTTTGTTCACTTCAGTGAAACAATCACATGACTGAATACAAGCATTAGGGTGACAGCTTATAACACTCAACACCACCGTTTCATTCATCAGACTATACCTTTTTACTCGTAACATTTTCTTTGTTAAATCCTTTCATTTTACTTTTTAAAAGTACAGCTTTAATCTTCCTTTGTACTTTCGAGGTTCTGATCGTGCTTAATTCTATAATTGAAATATGCTGCGCGCCAGGAAAAAACACGGTACGGGCAGCAAATTGGGTCCGACTTTGCACACCGCTTCTCTAACTTTGTCACACATCACTTGAAATCAAAGGATGAACGTTGTAGAGTTTGGTAATACATGTTCTTTACAATTTATTTGATAGAATTTTCTATTCAGCTCTATAGCCTTGGGGAAACCGTAGCAATTAAAGGTTTTTTTTTACTCCAGAATGTCTGCTGTCTTCCAACAGTCTGACCCTCAAAGATATTATTTCTATTTCCGTTATTTCCTGTTGTAAAATGTTTAAATCCAGGGATGAATAGTCGTCTCGGAATGAGTTGTGAATTAAATTATATTTATATAGCGCTTTTCTTAAGTGACTCAAAGCAGAGTGGTTCAGTTGCTATGGCGATGAATGTATTCATTTTACAGGCGGGATTTGAGTGAAGGTTGCCTGTATAAATCCATCCATCCATTTTTTTCCCGCTTCTCCCTTTTGGGGTCGATAGTGCCTATCTCAGCTGCATTCGGGTGGTAGGCGAGTTACACCCTGGACAAGTCGCCACCTCATCGCAGGGCCAACACAGATAGACAGACAACATTCACACTCACATTCACACACTAGAGCCAATTTAGTGCTGCCAATCAACCTATCCCCAAGTGCATGTCTTTGGAAGTGGGAGGAAGCCGGAGTACAGGGAGGACATGCAAACTCCACACAGAAAGATCCCGAGCCCGGGATTGAACCCAGAACTGCTCAGGACCTTCGCATTGTGAGGCAGATGCACTAACCCCTCTCCTACCGTACTGCCCGCCTGTATAAATATCAATTAACATAGTGAAACCCAATGTCTAAGTTACATTTAAACCAGTGTGGGTGGCACTGGGAGCAGGTGGGTAAAGTGTCTTGCCAAAGGACACAAGGGCAAGGACTAGGATGGTGGAAGTGGGTATCGAACCGGTAACCCTCAAGTTGCTGGCACAGCCACTCTACCAACCGAGCTATATCGACCGAGTGGTGTTCAATCATCCCTCCATCCATTTCCTACGGCTTATTCCCTTTTGGGGTCGCGGCGGGTGCTGGCGCCTATCTCAGCTACAATCGGGCGGAAGGGGGGTGCACCCCGGACAAGTCGCCACCTCATTGCAGGGCCAACACAGATAGACAGACAACATTCACACTCACATTCACACACTAGGGCCAATTTAGTGTTGCCAATCAACCTATCCCCAGGTGCATGTCTTTGGAAGTGGGAGGAAGCCGGAGTACCCGGAGGGAACCCACGCAGTCATGGGGAGAACATGCAAACTCCACACAGAAAGATCCCAAGCCCGGGATTGAACCCAAGACTGCTCAGGACCTTCGTATTGTGAGGCAGATGCACTAACCCCTCTTCCACCGTGCTGCCCGCCAGTATAAATATCAATACTGAATTGATCCACTTATTGAGGAAAACTTGGGTATTTTTGAAGTGAAGTGAATTATATTTATATAGCGCTTTTCTCCAGTGACTAAAAGCGCTTAACATAGTGAAACCCAATATCTAAGTTACATTTAAACCAGTGTGGGTGGCACTGCGAGCGGGTGGGTAAAGTGTTTTGCCCAAGGACACAACGGCTGGAACTAGGTTGGTGGAAGTGGGGATCGAACCGGCAACCCTCAAGTTGCTAGCACGGCCACTCAACCAACCGAGCTATATCGCCCGAGTTGTGCTCAATCAATGATCTAAGTTTGAAAAAAACAAAAACAAAAAAAAAATTGGCTTTCAGACGCAAAATAAAATGTGACCATATCTCTTTCAAAAATGATTGCTGTCTGACAAGATCCACCCTTTGAAAAGAAAAAATAATCCTGTTTATATCTAAGTCAGTGGTTCTTAACCAGGGTTCGATCGAACCCTAGGGGTTTGATGAGTCGGCCTCAGGGGTTTAGTGGAGCCTCCACCGCTGAGGTCAAGACATGGCCAACTCATCGTGTAAATAAAAACTTCTCCCCGTCGGTGTATTATGGATACCCCCAAACAATGTTCTCTCTAATTTTCCCTCAGATTTGCAGGTGTGTAATTTGTTGTGAGTTCATGCGCTGTTTGTGTTGTTCTTTGAACAAGGTGATGTTCCTTTTGTGCACCAAAAAAAAATCATAACTTTGAAAAAAAAAAAGTTTCATTTTTCACTAAAGAAGGGTTCGGTGAAGGCGCATATAAAACCGGTGGGGTTCGGTACCTCCAACAAGGTTAAAGGGAAACATTATCACCAGACCTATGTAAGCGTCAATATATACCTTGATGGTGCAGAAAAAAGGCCATATATTTTTTTAACCGATTTCCGAACTCTAAATGGGTGAATTTTGGCGAATTAAACGCCTTTCTGTTTATCTCTCTGGAGGTGATGACATCAGAATGTGACGTCTCTGAGGTAATACAGCCGCCATTTTCATTTTCAACACATTGTAAACATTGGGTCTCAGCTCTGGTATTTTCCGTTTTTTCGACTATTTTTTGGAAGCTTGGAGACATCATGCCTCGTCGGTGTGTTGTCGGAGGGTGTAACAACACTAATAGGGAGGGTTTCAAGTTGCACCACTGGCCCGAAGATGCAAAAGTGTCTGCCGCCAGACCCCATTGAATGTACCAAAGTGTCTCCACATTTTACCGGCGATGACAGACATGGCACAGAGATGTATGGATAACCTGCAGATGCATTTGCAACGATAAAGTCAACAAAATCACAAAGGTGAGTTTTGTTGATGTTGACTTATGTGCTAATCAGACATATTTGGTCGCGGCGTGAATGCCAGCTAATCGATGCTAACAAGCTACGCTAATCGATGCTAACATGCTATTTACCGGCGGTGCTAAAGCAGACATGGCACAGAGATGTATGGATAACCTGCAGATGCATTTGCAACTATATTACGTTTCCCTCCACCCAGATTTAATGCGAAAAAAACACTTATCAATCGACGGATTTAATTTGCTCCAGTGTCACAAGATGCGAAAGTCCTGATCGTTTGGTCCGCACATTTTACCGGCGATGCTAACGCAGCTATTCGGCCATGCTATGGCTATGAATAGCGTCAATAGCTATTCGCTCAATAGCTTCAGTTTCCTCTTCAATACTTTCATACTCCAACCATCTGTTTCAATACATGTGTAATTTGTTGAATCGCTTAAGCCGCTGAAATCCGAGTCTGAATCCGAGCTAATGTCGCTATATCTTGCTGTGGTATTCCCATTGTTTGTTTGAATTGGCAGAACTGTATGATGAATAGTCGCATCGCAAATAGCGAAAATCAAGCACTTTAAAGCTTTTTTTAGGGATATTCAAAGACCGGTAAAATTTTTAAAAATAATTCAAAAAATATAACAAGCCACTGGGAACTGATTTTTATTGTTTTTAACCCTTTTGAAATTGTGATAATGTTCCCCTTTAAGAACCACTGATCTAAGTGCATTGAGCTGCAGTGCCTTGTTGAAACAGGTTTGAACTGTGTGCGCGTGTGTCGTACGGACTCACCTTTTAGCCACTTGGAGTCATGTTTAACAGTGCGCAGAGTCGGGCTGTCTCCAAGGCTACGATAGATGACCGCATCAATGGCCAGAAAGTCAGTGACCGTGGCCGAGTACAGCTTACCATCTGGAGAGAGGGGACGCAGAGATGGATAGAGAGAATGAAACAAATGAGAAAAAAATGGATGGGGGGGAAAAAAACATCAACAAGACTGTGAAGTGACATACAACTAACAACCTTTGCACTCTCTTCAACCTGTTGCACATTTGTAATCCCCTCACTAGCTACTTGAAAGTGAACACACACACACACATTTACAGACACCTCAGCACCCACATGACCCCCCCGGTCCACCTCATCTACAACCGCAGTGGAAACTCAAACTACATAATTGAAAGGGTGGCTGGGATAGGAGCCCTCTCCATTACTCAGAGCTTCCAGCTCGCTGCTACGCATTAGCCGGTCAAGCTGGGCCGCCTCTGCTGGAAGCTCACAGGGACAGCTCATCAATAGCACCATTAATCAGTTGGCGGCCAACATGAACAAGGGAGCGAATGTCTTTTGCAGCCTGCGGGTCAGGCTGCATCCGAGGAATTGCAGAGCAATGGGACGAAAACTCATCGACGGGGACTGGGGAGATGTATCCATTTGTGACTTATTCACAAATATGGATTTTCACACCATGGAAATGTCGAAGACATTGACGGAAGACAACAATTTAAGCTCTCCTAAACTGTCCTGATGGGGCTTTCATGATATCGGATGATTTTAGAGGGCCTTTTAGGCGGAAAAATATATTTTAGCTCTGTGGAAAAACGTGGAGATGGGCGAACACACTTCCACACCGCTAAAAATATCTTGTGGGGTACCTCAGGGATCAATGCTCGGACCAAAATTGTTCAATCTCTATATAAATGACATTTGTAAAGTTACAAAGGACTTAAAGTTAGTATTATTTGCAGATGATACAACTGTGTTTTGTTCAGGAGAGCACACACAGAAGCTAAAACAATAATAACAGAAGAAATGAACAAATAGAAAAGATGGTTTGACAAAAACAGACTCCGTAAAACCAAAACAATGCTATTCAATTACAGTAGAAGGGAAAATCAAACACAAAAATACAGAGTAAATGTTGAAAGGGTAAAAAAAACACTTTTTGTTGTGAAGATCGATGATAAATGAATTGGAAATCTCATGTAAAAAATATACAAATATATCAAATATATTTTATATTATAAAAATATAATATACAACAAGACACATCAATAATGAATAAAGCAACACATGTTCTAGACCAAAAATCACTAAATATTCTCTACCACTCACTTGTGTTACCATATCTGAGTTATTGTGTAGAAATATGGGGAAATAACTACAAATGTGTGCTTCATTCACTGTGTTACAAGATATAAGATCAATTAGAATCATACATAATGTTGGATATAGAGAACATACAAACCCTTTATTTATTGAATCACAATTATTGAAATTCAACAATTTGGTGCATTTGCAAACACCTAAAATTATGTACAAAGCAAACTATAACCTGCTACCCAAGAATGTACAACAATTTGTTCTCAAGAAAAGAGGAGAAATATAACCTTAGAGGAAAATCTAATTTAAAACATTTGTATGCTTGTACAACACTTAACACTTTTAGTATATCAGCATGTGGAATTAAATCATGGAACGGATTAACCGAAGAAATCAAACCGAGCACCGATACGATTCAGTTTAAGAGGCTGTTCAAATTACAAGTGTTCACAAAGTACACAGAACAAGAATTATGATGGACATCTTGAACCCTTTTTTTTCTTTTTTTGAGACAAAGATTATATATGTAATTAATATTTGTTTGCTTACTATGGTATATTATTTATTTATTGTATATTTGTTCACTGTATATTATTTATTTATTGTATATTTGTTCACTGTTCTGTTACAGAGAACATGGAAATTGGATACAATTGCTATGGTATGAAAAGGGGGTAAGATTAAATAAGCTCTACTTCTTCCTACTCCTTTTCGGAGGTGCTGTAATGAAACAACTGTAACTGTGTGATGCATTACATACACGTTTGAAATAAACTGAAACTAAACTGAACTGAACTAAATGACTTCCAATTATCTGCATCATAAGCCGCCTCGTACAAGCAGTTTTTTTTTACTATTTAGAAAACACAGAAAAGAGAAAGGCGTGTGTTCTAGTCTGACATAAGGAATGTGAAAAATGGGCTGCTTTCTTTCAGGAATATGAAAATGTTACTTAAAACTAACAATGTCAAGTTGGGAAAAATGTTATGATGGCGACAATTTGACTCTGGAAAAAACTGGCACAAAATAGATTGTGTTCAATTTTGGAGGTGTTACAGTAGTTTCCTGTCTTAACCATTTGTAATGTTTATATTGTTGTTACTCAGCCAGTGTTTGTGGGTCTGATGGACCCGTTGCAATAATACTGAACGCAAAATATTGAACAGATGTTTACCTTATCCCAATAAACATCTGTTCAGTATTTTAACAAAAAAGTGTTTGATTGTGAGGCATTAAAAGCCACAAAATGCAACGGGTTTATCAGACCCACAAACGCTGGCTGAGTAACAACAATATGAACGTTGCACGGAAAATTTCTCTGCCAGTTTCTGAATCCCACAGGGATTTTTCTTATGTGTTTCTACACCTGCGGTTACCACACAAGGTTGCAACATTGTTTGTCAACACTGTCTGCTCTCATTTTCTCACACATTTGACCCTCTGATGTTCTGTGTACCTACACTCTGTCCTCCTCCTGTCTAGGCTTGCTGTGTGTGTGTGTGTGTGTGTGTGTGTGTGTGTGTGTGTGTGTGTGTGTGTGTGTGTGTGTGTGTGTGGTACACAGAACAACAATTTCCACACTTCTATTGGACATCCGGACATGTTATATGTAATATAATAATCTCAGTTTGAAAAATGTATTAATTTTATCATTGTTCCTTTCCAAACCCCGTTTCCAAATGAGTTGGGAAATTAGAATACAATGATTTGCAAATCCTTTTCAACCCATATTCAATTGAATGCAGTACAAAGACAAGATATTTGATGTTCAAACTCCTAAACTTTTTTTTTTTTTGCAAATAATAATTAACTTAGAATTTCATGGCTGCAACATGTGCCAAAGTAGTTGGGAAAGGGCATGTTCACCACTGTGTTACATCACCCTTTCTTTTAACAACACTCAATAAACATTTGGGAACTGAGGAAACTAATTGTTGAAGCTTTGAAAGTGGAATTCTTTCCCATTCTTGTTTTATGTAAAACTTCAGTCGTTCAACTGTCCAAGATCTCTGCTGTCGTATTTTACGCTTCATAATGCGCCACACATTTTCGATGGGAGACAGGTCTGGACTGCAGGCGGGCCAGGAAAGTACCCGAAGCCACGCTGTTGTAACACGTGCTGAATGTGGCTTGGCATTGTCTTGCTGAAATAAGCAGGGGCATCCATGATAACATTGCTTGGATGACAACATATGTTGCTCCAAAACCTGTATGGACCTTTCAGCAGTAATGGCGCCTTTACAGATGTGTAAGTTACCCATGCCTTGGGCACTAATACACCCCCACACCCTCGAAGATGCTGGCTTTTGAACTTTGCGCCTATAACAATCCGAATGGTTAATTTCCTCTTTGTTCTGGAGGACACCACGGCCTCTGTTTCCAATGAAATGTGGACGCGTCAGCCCACAGAACACCTTTCCACTTTGCATCAGTCCATCTCAGGTGAGCTCAGGCCCAGCCAAGCTGCCGGCGTTTCAGGATATTGTTGATAAATGGCTTTGGCTTTGCATAGTAGAGTTTTAACTTGCACTTACAGATGTAGCGTCCAACTATAGTTACTGACAGTGGTTTTATGAAGTGTTCCTGAGCTCATGTGGTGATATCCTTTACACACCGATGTCGGTTTTTGATGCGGTACCGCCTGAGGGATCAAAAGTCCGTAATATCATCACTTACGAGTGATTTCTCCAGATTCTCTGAACTTTTTGATAATTTTACGGACCGTAGATGGTAAAATCCCTAAATTCCTTGCAATCGCTCGTTGAGAAACGTTGTTCTAAAACTGTTCGACAATTTGCTTACAAAGGGGTGTGCCTCGCCCCATCCTTGTTTGTGAATTACTTAGCATTTCATGGAAGCTGTTTTTATACCCAATCACCCGCCTGTTCCCAGTTAGCCTGCACACCTGTGGGATGTTCCATACAAGTGTTTGATGAGCATTCCTCAACTTTACCAGTATTTATTGCTACTTTTCCCAAGTTCTTTGTCACGTGTTGCTGGCATCAAATTCTAAAGTTAATGATTATTTGCACAAAAAAAAATGTGTATCAGTTTGAACATCAAATATGTTGTCTTTGTAGCATATTCAACTGAATATGGGTTGAAAATGATTTGCAAATCATTGTATTCTGTTTATATTTACATCTAACACAATTTCCCAACTCATATGGAAACGGGGTTTGTAATAAAATATAAAAACGGGGGTCCCACAGACCCGAACACCATACAAGGGTTAAACTTACCAGCAAAGAGAGCTACGTTAGCATGCTTGGCGTCATAAGGGCACCGGGCCATCCCGCTTATCTCCTCTCCGAGAGCTTCCAAGGTGTCCATCTGGGGGCATAAAACAAGGTAAAGGTCAACAAAGGGTTGAGACAATGGTGTTGTGAAAAACATGAGAGTCTGGAAATGGGATCCTCCTTGACGCGGAAGTACGTAGTGTTTGTGTAATCCTGTGCCCCACACACAAAAAAATAAAAAAATAAAGAAAAAAAACACCCTTTGGCGACGTAAGAAAAGCAGTGAACATTGTGGCAAAGAGGAATTCCTGGCCTTAAGTCTAAGTAAAATTGTTGCGGTATCCATGTGACTGAGCTACGTCGCCATTGCGCAGTATGTGGGAAGACCATTTTTATCCCCCACATTTTTCTTTCCACCATTTTCTACCCATTATCGTTTGACTGTAGCGCATTCAAGACGAGCTCTAACAGCTGCACAGAGAGGGCTTTAATCCATTTATTGCTACGCTGCTTTGTGAAAAGAAAATTCAACAAGACAAAAAAGCAGGTGCACTCAAAGGGAATTTTTCAAGCATACTACTTTTTGAATATTTGATTATAAAAGGACTCCGAAGTGAAAGCTTTGCCCAACCGAAGCTCTCACCCAGCAGGAACAGGGTTATTTCTTTTCACATAACATACGCTCTAGTTTACTGCAATGTTTCTGGTAAGTGATTGACAGTGGACCACGAGTGGATGAAAGGTCAGTATCATCCCGCCACGGGTCAACGTGTCTTCCTCAGCATGTGTCGTCTGCTTGAAAGCAGAAATATACACCAGACGTTGAGGTCAGGGAGGCTGCCGCTAACTCCCGCTCGTCCTCGCCGTCGGCTCTTGCACGTTCTCTCGCAACAAAGAGAAGCACACATTGCCGAGGCTGAGAAGCGCTAACGCCGCCTTTTCTGGTCTCTAAACGGGTCATTTCGTTGGTTATTTCTGTCTGGGCGGAATAACGTCTCTCATCTGCCCACTAGGAAGGTCGCACACGCAATGCTGCAGAAGGCTGTTGGAGAAATTGTTGAGGCTGATTGGGGCGAGGAAAATTCCAAGAGTCTCATACCTAAGACAGAGTTCGTAGTCCTTTTCCATGGCCAAATTCAAACACTTTTTAATTACTTTTAAGATTAATTTTCCAGTTTTTCAACTACCCTTTCAAAGGCAAAAAACAGTGTGAATCAATTCATAGCTTTGTTGTTTGAGGTCACCAAATGCTGTCCATAAGAAAAATACGGAAAATCTGCGAAAACCTAAGCCTAACATTCAACCAGCAGTTACAAACTCCGTTTCCATATGAGTTGGGAAATTGTATAAATATAAACGGAATACAATGATTTGCAAATCCTTTTCAACCCATATTCAGTTGAATGCACTACAAAGACAAGATATTTGCTGTTCAAACTCATAAACTTTTTTTTTTTTTGGCAAATAATAATTAACTTACAATTTCATGGCTGCAACATGTGCCAAAGTAGTTGGGAAAGGGCATGTTCACCACTGTGTTACATCACATTTATTTTAACAACACTCAATAAATGTTTGGGAACTGAGGAAACTAATTGTTGAAGCTTTGAACGTGGAATTCTTTCCCATTCTTGTTTTATGTAGAGCTTCAGTCATTCAACAGTCCAGGGTCTCCGCTGTCGTATTTTACTCTTCATAATGTGCCACGCATTTTCGATGGGAGACAGGTCTGGACTGCAGGCGGACCAGGAAAGAACCCGCACTCTTTTTTCACAAAGTCACGCTGTTGTAACACGTGCAGAATGTGGCTTGGTATTGTCTTGCTGAAATAAGCAGGGGCCTTCATGAAAAAGACGGCGCTTAGATGGCAACATATCTTGTTCCAAAACTTGTATGTACATTTCAGCATTAATGGTGCCTTCACAGATGTGTAAGTTACCTATGCCTTGGGCACTAGTGCACCCCCATACCCTCACAGATGCTGGCTTTTGAACTTTGCGTCGATAACAGTCTGGATGGTTCACTTCCCCTTTGGTCCGGATGACACAATGTCAAATATTTCCAAAAACAATATGAAATGTGGACTCGTCAGACCACAGAACACTTTTCCACTTTGCATCAGTCCATCTTAGATGATCTCGGGCCCAGAGAAGGCGGCGGTGTTTCTGGATGTTGTTGATAAATGGTTTTTGCTTTGCATAGTAAAGCTTTAACTTGCACTTACAGATGTAGCGACGAACTGTATTTAGTGACAGTGGTTTTCTGAAGTGTTCCTGAGCCCATGTGGTGATATCCTTTAGAGATTGATATCAGTTTTTGATACAGAGGGATCAAAGGTCACGGTCATTCAATGTTGGTTTCCGGCCATGCCGCTTACGTGGAGTGATTGATTTCTCCAGATTCTCTGAACCTTTTGAAGATATTATGGACCGTAGATGATGAAATCCCTAAATTTTTTGCAACTGCATTTAGAGAAACTTTGTTTTTAAACTGTTTGACTATTTGCTCATACAGTTGTGGACAAAGGGGTGTACCTCGCCCCATCCTTTCTTGTGAAAAACTGAGAATTTTTTGGGAAGCTGTTTTTATACCCAATCATGGCACCCACCTGTTCCCAATTAGCCTGCACACCTGTGGGATGTTCCAAATAAGTGTTTGATGAGCATTCCTCAACTTTATCACTATTTATTGCCACCTTTCCCAACTTCTTTGTCACGTGTTACTGGCATCAAATTATAAAGTTAATGATTATTTGCAACAACAAAAAAAAGTTTATCAGTTTGAACATCAAATATGTTGTCTTTGTAGCATATTCAACTGAATATGGGTTGAAAATGATTTGCAAATCATTGTATTCCGTTTATATTTACATCTAACACAATTTCCCAACTCATATGGGGCCTAGAAAATGAAGCAGTGTGACTATTCAATGTCATTTGTGTTTGCAAACGTGTCTCGATTTGTGTTGTTTTTCAAATTTATTGTCCTTTTTCTTACTTGCAGCACTCAAGGACATTGACAGCACAGATTGATTCACACCGTGTTTGTGCTTGTAAACTGCATAACGTGATATACCCTCAAAATTTCAATTTCACTCATTTAATAACAAAACTGTCCCACATTAAAATAAGGATAATAAATTAAAGGAAAATATTTTGTGTGTTTCACAACATCTCAGTCATCTTTAATTAAGCATATCTAGCCTTATAACATATATGCCAACTTTGAGACATCCGAATTCAGGAGATGTGGAGGGCGGAGCAGTGTTGGGGGGACGGGGTTTGGTGGTAGCGGGGGGTGTATATTATAGCGTCCCGGTAGAGTTAGTGCTGCAAGGGATTCCGGGTATTTGTTCTGTTGTGTTTATGTTGTGTTACGGTGGGCATGTTCTCCCAAAATGTGTTTGTCATTCTTGTTTGGTGTGGGTTTACAACATGGCGCATATTTGTAACAGGGTTAAAGTTGTTTATACGACCACCCTCAGTGTGACCTGTATGGCTGTTGACCAAGTATGCATTGCATTCACTTATGTGTGTATAAAATCTGCATATATTATGTGACTGGGCCGGCACGCTGTTTGTATGGAGGAAAAGCGGACGTGACGGCAGGTTGTAGAGGACGATAAAGGCAGTGCTTTAAGGCACGCCCCCAATATTGTTGTCCGGGCGAAAATCAGGAGAAATTCGGGAGAATGGTTGCCCCGGGAAATTTTCGGGAGGGGCACTGAAATTCGGGAAAATCGGGAGGGTTGGCAGGTATTCCTTTTAACTGTGGCTATGATAACGAATGAATTTTTAGTTGAGGTAAGTTCTTAACATTATAATTTATCATTGACAAACGCTCGCTTATTTCCTTTCATAGCTGGTAATAACTGTCCGTAATTAACATGTCATCTTGCACTGATCTCACAGTTTGGGTCTAGCATGTACCAAATGGTTAGAAAACAAAACTTTAGCTAACGTAAGTTAACTTGTAGGGCTCGTAATTTCTGCGGCTTGCCTTTTATATGACTCGAGAGAGCCGACTCTCTCATTGACAAAAGCTGGATTTCCTTTTTGCATACTTTGCAGCAGGCTACGTTTTAGCCAAAGTTTGTATTTGTCATTTTCCATCCAGTGTTCATTAAAACGACAATCTCCCGGCATGATGGACCGATGCACCACTGTCCTCTTGGGGGCGCATATACGGCTCTGGCATGAAAACAACCTAATGTAAGGGCTCGTGCAAACCCAACAGATCAAGTGTTTTTTTAAGGATACTTATTTATTTTTTTTCCATTTTATAATTAGCCTATTGAGTCAGACTGCTGAGAAATATTCTGAACATTTCCAAGCATTTCACCCAAAATTCAAGCATTTTTCAATCCTTGAAAACACAACATTAAAATCCAAGCATTTTCAAGGTTTTAAAAAGACAACATTAAAATCCATTTTCAAGGTTTTTAAGCACCCGTACGAACCCTGCAACTAGCTCATATAAGAGTGTTATTTATAAAGACTTTCTTAATAATATTACATGTAATAGAAACAGTTTGGCTAGGAATTTTTAAACACAAAAACACACACGCCGTCATAGATCCTCTCAACGGATGTCACCACATCGCTGACCTTTGTCCAAGGGGTCTCAGCCGGCTGTCACTGATCTATTCCTGCCGTCTTAACATGCGAAAGACCCCCCTGACAAGCTGGCAGGCAAACAGCATGTGAGTGCAGAGCTGTCATGGGCAATATCCAATATTCTTAGCCAGGGCAACAGAGAACCACAAAACTGCCAACGTGAGCCAAAGCAGTTGTAAACATAAAGCATTCGGGTGGTTGAACAGCTTGAAACCCGTTATGCCGTCGACTCCGCTAGCTTGTAAAAACAAAAGAAGCGCCTAGGCTAAACGTGATCCAAAGCGATGTGGCTTAACGGGAATGTCGGGAGTTGCCGTGGTAACATGCATATTTCTGCAGGGATCTTCTGGATCTCAGCAAACAGACAATAACCTTGTATCCGGAGGAATTAATTAGTGCGACAGCTAACAAGCGTCTCCCTAAAAGCTATAGGCTAATGAATTATACCAACACAAAGCAGATTAAAAGCATGGCCTTCAGGAACATTTGTAAACATTAAGCTGAGGGTCGTGTTCCATTTTTTGGGGTGATTTAGATCGGGACAAGTTTTAAATAAAGAGATCCTTGTTTCTTTTAAATAGTTTGCCGAAAATGTTTTTTCAGAAAAGTACTTCGGTATTGTTGTAAAGATATTGTTTAAAGAGGCAGTGATCATCAGAATGACCCCTGCGGAGCCCATCAAAATTAGGGTTGGGAGGTGGCACTAGTGGGGCAGTATAAGTACCTGGGGGTCCACTTGAACAGCAGACTGGACTGGAAGGACAACAGCAAAGCTGTATACAAGAAGGGCATGAGCAGACTCTTTTTCCTGAGGAAGCTTAGGTCCTTTAATGTGTGGAGAACTTTTATCAGTCTTTTGTGGCCAGAGCCCTGTACTTTGCAGTGGTTTGTTAGGGGAGCAGCACCAGCAAAAGGAACTTAAACCGGATTGACAAACTGATACGGAAAGCCGGCCAAACGATTGGCACGCAGTTGGAGACGTTTGTGTCAGTGAGGGACAGGAGGACACTGGACAAACTTCTGGCCATCATGGACAATCCTGCCCACCCACTCCAAAAGACAATTTAGGGACAGCGGAGTTCATACTCCAACAGGCTCCTTCAGCTTAGTTCCCACAGTGTTCGATTCAAGAACTCCTTCATTCCGCACTCCATCCAGTTGGATAATCACTCGCCATACAGCAATAGATAATACCCTTTCTTTTTTTATAATGTACATTTTCTGCTGGATTTACACTCTATTTTATTCTGCAGCTTTTACATATACTGTAATATTGTTGTCACGTTGGGGTTGCATCTTAATGCGGGGTTGTTCCTCCCAGATGCAGAACGGACAACTCCGGACGAAATAAATCATATATCGTAGATACATGCAGACAAAAACTGAATTAATGAAAAAGCGGGCCGATAGCATGGGAAGCTATGGCGAAGCTTAGCCCAGGAACAAGAGTTAAGAATCACAGGAATGTTGCGTGGAGCAAACAAGACCACCAGGCCGAGTGAGGCCAGGGCATAGACTAAATAGCTCTCTGATTAGTGCCCAGGCAACAGGTGAGCATCCCAAACACTAACCAGAGGCAGGTGAGTGTAATCTGTCGTCATGGCAACTGAAACACACAAACTCAAAAGGTGCTAAAAACACAAGTAACTCAAAAATATAAACAGACTATGATCCGGACAGAGGATCATAACAATTGTACATGGTAATTGTTACATATTGTATAAAAATATAATATAATATAATATATCAGTATATATCATATACTGTATCTATAATACGCAAATATTACATATATATTATATTTTATATTCCTACTACGGTACATATATAGTCTACTGCGTGGCGCAGTGGAAGAGTGGCCGTGCGCAACCCGAGGGTCCCTGGTTCAAATCCCACCCAGTACCAACTTCGTCACGTCCGTTGTGTCCTGAGCAAGACACTTCACCCTTGCTCCTGATGGGTGCTGGTTGGCGCCTTGCATGGCAGCTCCCTCCATCAGTGTGTGAATGTGTGTGTGAATGGGTAAATGTGGAAGTAGTGTCAAAGCGCTTTGAGTACCTAGAAGGTAGAAAAGCGCTATACAAGTACAACCCATTTATCATTTATTACTTTATCCCTTTATTCCATCCTTACACTTTCCATCCTTTGTAACTGAGCTACTGTGTGGAACAATTTCCCTTGTGGATCATTAAAGATTGTCTAAGTCTAAATCTAATATTAAACAACCTTTCTTTTTCAAATTTTTTTTTTTTTAAATATTTGTAATAGAAAATCCAAAGACTAAATGGTCTTCATCTTTCCAGGTCAATGGTGTGTGTGGGAGGTAGGTCAAACAGTTCTAACCTAATCAAATCCCACATACACAGTATAATTACCTGTATTTTTCATGTTTTGTTTTCTGAAAAAAAATAGTCTAATCTTTAGGTTAAATTGTATATTCCGAGTAAAGATCCCCTGATGGTTTTATAAACAATATCCCAAAAATGGCAGACATAGCCTTTAGAGAAGTATTCATATTACTCATAGGCAAACGTTTAAGTGCTAAAGTTCCAAGAAGGGCCGGAACCAAACTAAGACACATCCCAGCGGGTGATAATCGTCACAGCCCAGTTCTCTGCAACCTGTGTTCTGCTTTTGACATTTTTACACCTCAGAAGGAAAACCACAGTCTATGCAGCTGTTCATAAAAATCTCAAACTATGCGGGGAAAAATGATTTCATCTGGAGCTGCACATCATAATTTGCCGGCCAAAATATTGAATTTATTTGCACAATCGAATAGAATGCCATAGCGGTGTCAAAAATTCAACAAAAATAATAAGGCTCAGATTTGATTGACACTGTCAGAGAAGTGCCGTATTTTTCGGAGTATAAATCGCTCCGGAGTATAAGTCGCACCTGCCGAAAATGCGAAATAAAGAAGGAAAAAAAAACACGTATAAGTCGCATTTTTTGAGGACATTTATTTGATAAAACCCAACACCAAGAATTGACAGTTGAAAGGCAATTTAAGATAAATAAAGAATAGTGAACAACAGGCTGAATAAGTGTACGTTACATGACGCATAAATAACCAACTGAGAAGGTGCCTGGTATGTTAATGTAACATATTATGGTAAGAGTCATTCAAATAACTATAACATATAGAACATGTTTATCAAACAATCTGTCACTCCTAATTGCTAAATCCCATGAAATCTTATACGTCTAGTCTCTTACATGAATGAGCTAAATAATATTTGATATTTTACAGTAATGTGTTAATAATTTCACAGATAAATAACTCCTGAGCATAAGTCGCACCCCCAGCCAAATTATGAAAAAAACTGCTACATATAGTCCGGAAAATACGGTATTCATTAAAAACATTTTTATTTGTGCTAATCATTAAAACTGTTCGGCAAGGTTTGATTTGCTTGTTGGCTGGTTGTGTTTACAATATTATGCACAAAATATGCTCATTTTCAAGGAGAGCGAATGTTGTCTGAGTAGCTCATGTGCAGAGCAAGAACCCATGTGGACACAGGACTTTTGTTCATCTCCTATTCTTTGAAAGAATAGGAGATGAACAAAAGTAAAAACAAAGTAAAAAAAGTAAAAAAATATTTTACTTTTGTAGTTCTGAGGACCGACGGCTGTTGCTAGGTAGATTTGACCGTAGACACACATAGTAGTAAGTTCTGTGAGTTGGCCATTTTTAAGGACAGCAAAGTACTTATTGAAGGTAGCACATCTAAATTGGAAATAAATTATATCCTGCTATATGCTCAACCTTTTTTCATTCAGTTTACATAATTGTATGAATGTACAAAACATGTACTACATATACTGTACAAATGTATGTACATAATAAGTAGAACATTAAACACATACAAAATGTGAACATAAATACATAAAATACAGTATACACACATTTGATCAAAATAGCCTGTTAATTTTGGGCCTGATCATTATAAGACAAGGGGTGTACAAAGTGGGGCTCGTGGGCCATTTGCAACCCCAGCTGTTTTTTTATGGCATATTCTAAAAATCCATCCATCCATCCATCCATCATCTTCCGCTTATCCGAGGTCGGGTCGCGGGGGCAGCAGCCTAAGCAGGGAAGCCCAGACTTCCCTATCTCCAGCCACTTCGTCTAGCTCTTCCCGGGGGATCCCGAGGCGTTCCCAGGCCAGCCGGGAGACATAGTCTTTCCAACGTGTCCTGGGTCTTCCCCGTGGCCTCCTACCAGCTGGACGTGCCCTAAACACATCCCTAGGGAGGCGTTCGGGTGGCATCCTGACCAGATGCCCGAACCACCTCATCTGGCTCCTCTCGATGTGGAGGAGCAGCGGCTATTCTAAAAATATGTGTCCTAAAATACAGAAAAAGTGTAATAAAAGCGCAAATAGTGGAATTATATTCAAAAATACTTGAAGCTTTAATTGTTGTCATAGGTGCATTTACAAAGTATTGAGAAAAGGCTGTAAATACTTAATATACACGATTTTTTTTGTTTCTAGTAAATTTCCAAAATTAAAAAAAAAAAAAAAATCACAAAAGTATGGGGTGTTGTCTGTAGAATTTTGAGGATAAAATATGTTTTCCCATTTTGGAGTAAGGCTGTAAAACAACAAAATGTGGAAAAAAGTGAAGCACAGTGAATACTTTCCAAATGCACGGTATTGTATTGGTTTTGAAAATGAAAAGTCTCAGAATGCACAAAGGTGGCATGATTGACAAGCAGAGTTTATTTTACACCCACTAAGAATGTTAGGACCAAAGTGCAGATGTATTTTGGTTTCTTCCAACAATTTCTATTCCCCTCGCTAAAAGCATACATTTTAAACTTTGTAAAGTGGTGGTGAAAGTTTTCGATTTTCACTTTACAGTAGCACCTAAAATTACCTGCCTAATTAAAGTTCGATTTCAAGTTTCAACGATGGTCACACACTCACTAGGTGTGGTGAAATTTGTCCTCTGCATTTGACCCATCCCCTTGTGCACCCCCTGGGAGGTGAGCAGAGCAGTGAGCAGCAGCGTGCACCGCGCTTGGGAATTATTTGGTAATTCAACCCCCAATTCCAACCCTTGATGCTGAGTGTCAAGCAGGGAGGCAATGGGTCCCATTTTTTGTAGTCTTTGGTATGACTCACAACCTACCAGTCTCAGGGCGGACACTCAAACCACAAGGTTTACCATGAATTGATTAACGTGGACCCCAACTTAAACAAGTTGAAAAATGTATTTGGGTATTACCGTTTAGTGGTCAATTGTACGGAATATGTACTGTCCTACTTGCCAACCTCCAGACCTCGATTTCAGGAGGTGGAGGATGGGGGGCGTGGTTGGGGCGGGGGCGTAGTTGAGGGCGTGGTTAAGAGGCCAGTATATTTACAGCTGTTGTGTGCGCAGTTGTACACTGCACTTTCTAAAGTAGATGTTATTGTCACATATGAATGTTTGATATATTGATTGAAACTTTTATTAGTAGATTGCACAGTACAGTACATATTCCGTACAATTGACCACTAAATGGTAACACCCAAATAAGTTTTTCAACTTGTTTAAGTCAGGGTCCACGTTAATCAATTCATGGTACAAATATATACTATCAGCATAATACAGTCATCACACAAGTAAATCATCATAGTATATACATTGCATTATTTACATTATTTACAATCCGGGGGTAGGATGAGGAACTTCGCTTGATATCAGTACTTCAGTCATCAACAGAGAAATGGACATTGTAACAGTGTAGGTCTTACTTAGTAGGATATGTACAGCCAGCAGAGAACATAGTGAGTTCAGATAGCATAAGAGCAAGTATATACATTAGAAATACATTCGATTATTTACATTAGATTATTTACAATCCGGGGATATGGGGTGTGATTGGAGATGGGTTAGTAAAGGGTTGAAGTTCCCTGGAGGTGTAGTGGTGCATGTACAGTAGATGGCAGTATTGTTATGTTTAAGAGTGTCACATGCTGTTTACAGCAGACGAACTGCCTCACGGTAGAGTGTTAGACGTAAACGTGACTGCTGTTGTTGTGTGTTGTTACTGCGCTGGGAGGACGTTAATGAAACTGCCTAACAATAAACCCACATGAGAAACCAAGAACTCGCCCTCGATCATTCTACAGTTATAACGTCATCGGGCAGGCACGCTCTCAGACACGTCACTCAGGTCCTTATGGAGCTGGAGGGGGCGTGGCCTCCATCTCCGCCTGAATTTCGGGAGATTTTCGGGAGAAAATTTGTCCCGGGAGGTTTTTGGGGGAGGCGCTGAATTTCGGGAGTCTCCCGGAAAATCCGGGAGGGTTAGCAAGTATGTGTACTGTACTGTGCAATTTACTAGTACAAGTTTCAATCAATCAATCAATCAATCAATCAATCAAAGGCAACTAATTGGTTCTGTGATGGCACTCTTACTTTTTTCTTCTCAGTACTGTCCTCCATACTCACTTTCTTGGTTCCAATGTTTGGAAAACGAAGTTATGTCATTATCTGGCTACATGCTATTGCTAGTGAGTGAGATCGGATGTTCCGGGCTGATCTTACGAAGTTAGAGTTCACTTTGGCATTTCCTACATCAACTAATGACAGGGATACATGCATCACAATATTGTGCTTGCACCTCAAAGCATAATAATTAGTCAACCTACAGCTCTTATCTGAAAAGTCTTAAATTGGGGCACTGTTAAGTTAAGGTACCAATGTACATCGTTGCAGCAGCGCTTGCATCGGGGCCAAGTGGGCCATTGACGAACCATTACAACCAGCGGGTGGAGCTGCATGTGGCAGTTGGCACCTACTTTGCAATGCAAATTATCACACCCTACAGTACCGGAATGTAAGAGTAAAATCCTAAGATGTCTTGCCGATCCTCTGTGTCCATTTTCTGCTGCATGGTGTAATGGAGACCTGAAGTTGCAAAGCAAACTGCATACTAGCCTTCATAATGTACAGGTTTAGGATTGTTTTTACTAGGACCCAAATACCACGCACCAGACAGCGTGTGCAAACAATAAAATTGCTTGTACTGTTCGTGGGCATGTTGCGTGCAGAGGTGGGTAGAGTAGCCAGAAATTGTACTCAAGTAAGAGTACTGTTACTTTAGAGGTTTATTACTCAAGTAAAAGTAAGGAGTAGTCATCCAAATATTTACTTGAGTAAAAGTAAAAAGTATGTTGTGAAAAAACTACTCAAGTACTGAGTAACTGATGAGTAACCTGTTTGTTTAATGATTACGGCAACAAATAATGCACACAAACATAAAAATAGCAATGAGCAAATTCATAGCCAGGAATATCTCTTGAGCAACTAAAACAATAATATATATTAAATAATAATACATTAAAATTAAAAAATTAAGGCAAATTGAGCCACAATAACTTAACAGCACCATAGGCTCAGTAGACATTCATCGATTGATTGATTGATTGAAACTTTTATTAGTAGATTGCACAGTACAGTACATATTCCATACAATTGACCACTAAATGGTAACACCCCAATAAGTTTTTCAACGTTAATCAATTACTTAATAAATGACCAAGTCGAGGTGATCTACCTCATATATACATACACACACATATCATATATATATATATACACAGCATATAATTTTATGATTTATAGTAATTTATTTTGCCGTTTTTGTTGACATGTTAAAGGTGTTTTAATGAATATACATGCATGTTTAACACATAGATTCCCATCTTTCATGAAGACAAGAATATAAGTTGGTGTATTACCTGATTCTGATGACTTGTATTGATTGGAATCAGACAGTATAGTGTTGATAATGTCCACATTTTCAAATGGAGGAGAAAAAAAGTTCCTCTTTTCTGTCTAATACCACATGAAAGTCGTTGGTTTTTGGCATCTTATTTGTCCAGCTTCCATATTCGTTTTTATACACTTTACAAGAAATACATTGGCGGAAAAATCCGTAGCTTGCTAGCTTGTTTGCGCTGGCTTTCGGAGACTCTTATTTTGTTAGCGCAGGCGCGATGCAGCGGCAATTTTATTGTGAAGACAGGAACTGTGCGATCAGTCTTTAGGCTTTTGACAGGAAGTACGGTTGAAATAAAAAGTGTCTTTTTTCCTTTACACTTTTGATTGATTGATTGAAACTTTTATTAGTAGATTGCACAGTACAGTACATATTACGTACAATTGACCACTAAATGGTAACACCCAAATAAGTTTTTCAACTTTTTTAGGTCGGATTCAACGTGTGATGGTCACGTGACCGCCTGGTTTTGTTTGATTGGTCCAACGTCACCAGTGACTGCATTTGATTTGTGAAACGTAGGCATGCGTAGTTCCTACTTTGAATGTGTGTCTGACAAAATCAAAACAAACAAAGCGTGCATTAACAGATCGATAAAAAAAAAAGTAGCGAGTAACGAGCTGATTGTAGATAAATGGAGCGGAGTAAAAGTAGCGTTTCTTCTCTATAAATATACTCAAGTAAAAGTAAAAGTATGTTGCATAAAAACTACTCTTAGAAGAACAATTTATCCCAAAAGTTACTCAATTAGATGTAACGGAGTAAATGTAGCGCGTTACTACCCACCTCTGGTTGCGTGTGACCTATGAACACTGTGTACAATTGAAAAGTGGTGAGAACTGTGGAGCCAGAAAACTGCCAGTCAGATTTTGTGTCCCCCCAAAAAATTGACATTGTAGAAAAATTTGTAAAGGCACCGAAACAAGTTTTAGCAACAAATAAATCCACACATTGACACAATTCACAATTTTTTTCCCACATAGACGCCCCTGCTTATTTCAGCGAGACGATGTCAAGCCACGTGTTACAACAGCGTGGCTTTGTAGTAAAAGAGTGGCCTAGACTAGACTGGCCTGCCTGTAGTCCTGACTTATCGCCCATTGAAATTGTTTGGCGCAATATGAAGCCGAACATATCAAAATGGAGACCCCGGCCTGATGAACAAATTAAACTGTACATCAAGCTAGAATGAGAAAGATTTCCACCTGAAAAGCTTCAAAAATTGGTCACCTCAGTTCCCAAAAGTTTACTGAGTGTTGTTAAAAGGAAAGGCCATGTAACACAGTGGTAAAAATGCCCCTGTGCCAACTTTTTTGCAATGCGTTGCTGCCATTAAATTCTAAGGTAATGATTATTTGCAAAAAAAAATAAGTTTCTCATTTCGAACATTAAATATCTTGTCTTTCCAGTGTATTTAATTTAAAAGAAGTTGAAAAGGATTGTATTCTGTATTCTGTTTTTATTTACGAATTACACAACATGCCAACGGGCTTCACGGTGGGAGAGGTGTTAGTGCGTCTGCCTCACAATACGAAAGTCCTGCAGTCCTAGGTTCAATCCCAGGCTCGGGATCTTTCTGTGTGGAGTTTGCTTTTTCTCCCCGTGAATGCGTGGGATCCCTCCGGGTACTCCGGCTTCCTCCCACCACCAAAAACATGCACCTGGGGATAGGTTGATTGGCAACACTAAATTGGCCCTAGTGTGTGAATGTGAGTGTGAATGTTGTCTGTCTATCTGTGTTGGCCCTGCGATGAGGTGGCGACTCATCCAGGATGTACCCCACCTTCCGCATGATTGTAGCTGAGATAGGCGCCAGCGCCCCCCCCCCCAAAAAGGGAATAAGCGGTGAAAAATGGATGGATGGACAACGTACCAACTTCACTAGCTTTAAGTTTTGTACTATTATATCCCCCCAAGGTGCGTAGGATGTTTAGCTAGTCCTTGTACATAGCTTGTTTGCCGCCTTGGAGGCGAGGATTGGTGACTTAGAAGCAGCTTTGCACTGTGGAGGGACGTTAGCCGCTAGCAAAGACGCTACATTGCGCTGTCAAATATGCGGGACCCAGCTAGTGTGATTCGTCATTTCATCAATATGCATTGTCGTGATATAACGACTCACTGGTGACGGTGGCAGAGAAGATGACTGGGGGGAAACTAGTGAGCATCCTGGATGATGCCAGTTACCTTCTGCATATGATTATCAGTAGCAAGAGGAGCCTGTTCGGTGCTAGACTGCTTCATCCCAAGTGCAGGACTAATAGACTCAAAAACTCCTTTGTCCCACACGCCTTCAGACTGTACTGTACAACTCCTCTCTTGGGGTGGGGGATACTGGGATGACAACAATAACAATACTGAAATAAACTGCAACAAAAAACAGTGCAATTAACAGTGCAATACATTTTCATAACATGGTCACTACTGCCTATTTTCTCTTGTTATATTATTCTTATTTTTACTGTTATGTTTTCATTCTTATTGTTGCTTTTTATTTGTATTCTCATTGTTATGTTTTCTATTTTATTTCCATTTATACCCCCTTTATTTACTTTTTAAATTCGATATAAATTCTGTACACTGATGCTGGAATTTTAATTTTCATGAGGGAACTCTCCTGAAGGAATCAATAAAGTATGATATATCTATCTAATAAAATGTATAATGTTGGCTAAATTCATATAGTTTATATTGTATATAGTCTATATCTGTGAAGACTCTTCTTCGGCATGGTAATGCCGGTGTGGTTTTCCCGTGGGTGCGTCGAAGCAGAACACAGCATAGGTAAGATAAAGGGTATTTAATAACAAAAGTCTATGAACAAAAATACTGGTGTAAAGAGAAAAAGTAAACAAAACATTTAGCATGAAAGCTAGACAATAAAGTGGCTTGGCGTGAGAGCTAGCGAGAAAATACATACGAATGATGAGAGTCGTCACTGATGCGCGTGGGCAAATTAGGATCCGAGAATGAGTGAACAGAAAAGGTGAGCTTAAATAGGAGGGTGATAATTATTAGCAGGTGTGCGGGGCGAGACTAGCAGGTGGACTGATGTGTAACCATAGTGATGGATAAAAACAGGAAATAAACGGGTCAGACAGAGAATGAAAAAACAAACACGTGAAGATCTGAGCAGCAGATCGCAACAATATCAGTGATTCTCAAATGGGGGTACGCGTACCCCTGGGGCTACTTGGAGGTATGCCAAGGGATACGTGAGATTTTTTTAAATATTCTAAAAATAGCTACACTTCAAAAATCTTTCATAAATATATTTATTGAATAATACTTCAACAAAATATAAATGTAAGTTCATAAAGTGTGAAAAGAAATGCAACAATGCAAAATTCAGTGTTGACAGCTGGATTTTTTGTGGACATGCTCCATAAATATTGATGTTAAAGATTTCTTTTTTTGTGAAGAAATGTTTAGAATTAAGTTCATGAATCCAGATGGATCTCTATTACAATCCCCAAGGACGGCACTTTAAGTTGATGATTACTTCTATGAGTAGAAATCTTTATTTATAATTGAATCACTTGTTAATTTTTCAACAAATTTTAAGTTATTTTTATATATTTTTTTCCCAAATAGTTCAAGAAAGACCACTACAAATGAGCAATATTTTGCACTGTTATGCAATTTAATAAATCAGAAACTGATGACATAGTGCTGTATTTTACTTATGTATCTCTTTTTTTTCAACTAAAAATGCTTTGCTGTGATTAGGGGGTACTTGAATTAAAAACATGTTCACAGGGAGTACATCACTGAAAAAAGGTTGAGAACCACTTATCTATATTGCACAAACCTATCATAAATGTTTTTTAAATGCAACAACTGCTCTCCCAGACTCCGTAGCCAAGCTGGGGATGCATCGCCCGGCAACCTAAAACTGCCATCAGACACCCCACTGAGTCCCCACTCTCTGCCCCCTTGGCAACAGCAGATGAAACTCCAGTCCGTTCCTACGTGTGATCTCAGCTGGACGGACTGTTTATTATTACAACGCAGTCAGGGAGTGACAGGCGGAGAAAGCAACAGAGGGGAGGAATTAAGACTGGCAGGAGAGAAGGAACAGGGGAGGAGGAGGAGAGAAAGGGCAGAGAGGTAGGTGGGGTGCTTGGATTATAGAGTCATAGCTGCCAAAATGTCTCTTTCGGTGTCTCCTGTTTTTTTTTTTTTCCAGTTTGGAATCCACGGTCAAGAGAGGAGGGATAACTCACTGTCACTAATGAAGAGGCAATACTGGAAGAACTGTTTAGAGGTATAATTATTTGTTTGGGTGGGAGGTCAAACCCTGCCTGACAATCTTTCTAAACCCCCCTATTCGTCCAGCAAACCCCCCCGCCCCCTTGTTCACTGCTTGTTGATTAATGCGGGATGAGGGCGGCCCCTGAAAACAGAAGCTCTCTTCATTGATGTCACACTGGGGAGATGGAGACGCAAACCTGGGGGCCAAAGCGGAACACACACAAACACACACACACACACACACACACACACACACACACACACACACACACACACACACACACACACACACACACTCACACTCACACTCACACACACACACACACGTCTTACCCACTTTGTGTGGACCTACTTTTGGTCACAAGGTTGTTAGGGCCCCCCTTTCCACTATAGCTAGAATGATGAAAAAATATATATATCTAGTACTAGATGGGACTAGAGGGGTGCAACCTCACTTCAGAATGAAAAACCAAAAAGGGGAAAAAATAATTTACTTTAGTAGTTCTGAAGACCGACCGCTGTTGCTAGGTAGATTTAACCGTAGACACACCTAGTAGTAAGTTCTGTGAGTTGGCCATTTTTAAGGACAGCAAAGTACTTATTGAAGGTAGCACATCTAAATTGGAAATAAATCATATCTTGCTAATTGTTCAACCTTTTTTCATTCAGTTTACATAATTGTATGAATGTACAAAACATGTACTACATATACTGTACAAATGTATGTACATAATAAGTAGAAAATTAAACATACAAAATGTGAACATAAATACATAAAATACAGTATACACACATTTGATAAAAAATAGCCTGTTAATTTTGGGCCTGATCATTATAAGAAAAGGGGTGTCCAAAGTGTGGCTCGTGGGCCATTTGAACCCGCAGCTGTTTTTTTATGGCATATTCTAAAAATATATGTACTAAAATACAGAAAAAGTGGAATAAAAGCGCAAACAGGTGTAGTGGCATTATATTCAAAAATACTTGAGGCTTTAATTGTTGTCAAAGGTGCATCTACAAAGTACTGAAAAAAGGCTGTGAATACTTAAATTATGCGATTTTTTTTTGTTTCTAGTAAATTTGCAAAATTAAAAAAAACAACAAAAAAACACAATATGTATGGGGTGTTGTCTGTTGTCTTGGGTTTGCTGCTAGCGGGGTGTATAACATAGTCAGGATGTGTCATGGATGCAAAGGATTCTGGATATTTGTTGTGTTGCGTTTATATCGTGTTACTGGGAGGATGTTCTCCCAAAATGTGTTTGTCATTCTTGTTTGGTGTGGCTTCAAAGCATGGCGCATATTACTAAGAGTGTTAAAATTGTTTATATCACAAGCATTAGTGTACTCAGTGTCACCCAGTATGCGGTGCAGTCGTGTGCTTGTGTCTGGGGAAGCCACACACAACATGTTGCTGGACTGACAAGCAGATCGTACATGCTGTAGAAGGCGACAAAGCTAATGGCTTCATAGCATGGCCTAATACTTATCAATTGGGTGACTGCCAGCAGTCTCCTAGTGTCTTCTTCACTTTGTGACACGGGTCCTAAATGGCTCTTTAAATGGTAAAGGATACCAATCCCAGAACCATGTACAGTATATCAAATACCTCCGAATGGTTCAACCGCCACCCGCCCGAATCTAATGAAAAACTATTTTTTCGTCATGAGACCGCAAACCGCGCATCTCTACTATAGGAACTCTTACTTTGCACATTTGTACCAGCTGTGCTCACTAGGCTTTTATTTGGTTAGATTTCCTGTTACTGTTTTATACATTCTGTTTGCACTAAAGACAAATATGTATTCTATTTTATTATTATTACTTTTAACACTAGCTTTTTTTCTATAACATACTCTGTTTAAATTATATTCTATTTATAATATTACATACAAGCTATTGTTTTTATGTGGTACTCATTGAGATAAATTTGGCACCTCAGGTACTAAATGCTGTGCCATTTGTTGTGTTTCTTGGTTTCCCCTAAGCTGCGGCTGATTGGCACCTGGCCACACCTGGCGTCAATCAGCCCGCTCCTATTTTACCTGCTTTGTTCCTCCAGTCAATGCTGGATTATTGATTTGATTTGTCGATGTCACTTCTTGTCGCTCTTGTCATATATTATCGCTCCTGTCGTGTCGTATCTTTCCGTGTCTTTGCAGCGTAGCGGTAAGCTAGATTCGTTTGATGTTTGTAGCTTACTGTTTTTTGTTCCCTGCTTCCAGTTTGTTCTTTCATTTTACAAGTAGGACTTCTGTTTCCTGCTAGATACCTGTTAGCTTCCACACTAGGCCTTTTGTGTGTTATCCGCCCATGTGCGCTTTTTGTTTGAACTCTTTGTTTGTTTTTGTCTTAGTATTTAAATTAAATCATGTTTTCCTGCAAAATGCCTCCCTCCTTCTCTGCATCTTGGGGTTCGACACCAACAAACTTTGACAGAATAATCCAGCACTGACTGGAGGAACAAAGCAGGTAAATTAGGAGTGGGCTGATTGACACCAGGTGTGGCCAGGCGCCAATCAGCCGCAGCTGAGGGGAAACAAAGCACTCAGGGAGACAAACAGGAAGCTGATCCAAAATAAGAGTGTAGACACGAACTAAGGACAGGAAATACTAAACACACGGAGGAAAACCTAAAACACAAACAAACTGTCAGTGGCAAGCCTGACAGTGCCAGAATTATTTTGATACTTTTCTGTACTTTTTGGTATTTTTCTAAGTAAAGGGGACCATAAAAAATTGCATTATTGGCTTTGTTTTAACAAAAAATCTTACAGTACATTAAAAATATGTTTCCTTTTGCAAGTTTGTCCTTAAATAAAATAGTGAACATATAAGATAACTTGTCTTTTAGTAGTAAATAAACAAACAAAGGCTCCTAATTTAGCTGCTGACATATACAGTAACATATTGTTTCATTTTCCATTTTGTTATCTCGTCAAAATTATTAAGAACGAGTGGTAGAAAATGAATTATTAATCTATTTGTTCATTTACTGTTATTATCTGCTTACTTTCTCTTTTAAAATGTTTAATCTACACTTCTGTTAAAATGTTATACTCTTATGTTTTTCTGTTGTTTGATACTTTATATTAGTTTTGGATGACACCTCAAATTTAGGGATCTATCCGATCCCAAGTCGTTACAGGATCATACATTGTTTATATTCAAAATCCTCATGTGTCCAGGGACATATTTCCTGAATTTATAAACATATTACACATTTAAATATAACAAAAGAAGATGTTGGGATGCCAAAAAATATCGACATAATCATAGTAGTATCGACTAGATACGCTACTGTACCTGGTATCATTACAGTGGATTAGGGCTCGGCGATATATCGATATACTTGATATATGGCGGGTTTGTCTCTGTGCGATATAGAAAATGACGATATCGTGATGTTCAAGTATACACTCTCACTCAGTTGCTTTCAGCTGCGAGCATTATGCTACATGCGTTTCCCACTCTTTCTTATCTCTCCTTCTCACAGAGACTAAATACAAGCGCACCTTCTTACATACGTCACGTGTGCAAAGTCACACACTGCCGCAGAGCAGACAGGTAGCAACATGGTAACGTTAGCTGTGGTGCTAGTGGAGTGGTGCGAGTGGTAATATGAGAGAGAGAAGGTGCGAATCTGGCAACAAATGAAAGAAGAATGATTAATTCCCAAGAAAAACAGCACGGGGTCCATCGCCTGGCGGTGGTTTGGCTTCAAGCGGGAAGATGTTGAAAAATTATGCGGCAAAAGCGTTGCTACAAAACATAGCATCGCTGATAATGTAGCATCATTTGAAAAGTCACCCGCTAGAAAATGAAGAGTGCTTGAAACTCCGCATGTCAACATTTCCGTTCGGTGCCACACCAACAAACTGCCGAAGCAACTATTTCCAGATCAACACTGTATGAAAGAAATAGTCAACAACAGAAGGAGATAACGTCCGATGTAACCTACCACATAGCGAAGGACATACTCCGTTTGATTTCCTATTGTGCATTTTTATTTGACACTTGCTGATATATTTTGTGTGACATCATGCACAAAAGTGCACTTTAATTGTTTAAAATTATTGTAGTGGTGTTCTGTACAAAAATGTGCACTTTAATTAAGTGTTGTTTTGATATGTCATCTTAGTGACATCATGGACAAAAGTGCACTCATAGCTTGTTTTAAAATGTCTCTGCCAGTAATGCACTTGCTGTTTTGGAAATGACAGTGGATGTTAGATGTAGACCTACCAATGGCGTTTGTTTACATTTTGGCAGACCGGTACTTTTCAGAGGCGGTATAGTACTGAATATGATTCATTAGTATCACGGTACTATACTAATACCAGTATACTGTACAACCCTAGTGCTGGTATGACGATAATGTTCCTTGAATCTTTGAATCCCTGTGTGCATACTTTTGCGCTATTACAGTTACACGCAACTAATATGACTGGCGTTAAGTATAGTGTTTTTTTCAAGCACATACTGATTAGTTATTAATTTATTATCCTCAAGAGTGGAAGTGGGGACTGACTCACCAATCAAGGATTGAGCTAAAACTAGTTTTCCACCTCATATTTTATAGTAAAATATATAACCTCTGTGTGTGTTTGCAGTGGAAAGCGTCCATGTGCTTGCAGAGCCTCCCCCTTGCCTTCCAACTTCACCATGCTACTAGCAGCAGCAATGCCTGAGCAGTAAAATGTGAACCTCAAAACCATAACCGGGGGTACTATAAAAGCTAACCACGCCTGATAAATGCGGGGACATAAATTCCACTGCCTCGCAATATAGGACTCTTATATTGCCGCATCCACTCTGTGTACATAGCATGTTGAGCCATGAAGGAAATGGAGCGGGTATGTCTTGTTTTCTTGGTAAACGTATCTAGTGAAGCAAAACAGGAGTACACGTGGGTGGGTTCCCCCCCCCGCAGGCCAACAAGATAACATCACAATGTGATGCGGCCATCTCGTACTAACAAGGCAAACAACCGTCTTCTCCTCACTCCATGTCCTCCAGTTGTCTCTCGAAAGTATTAGTGTCTGACTTCTACCAATTTGGCGGCCAGTCCCAGTTTTGTAAATGTCACTTCTGCATACGAAGCTACATCATATTGGTATGACAATATTCCACCATGGAATTTAATTGAAAAGAAATGTAATTGGACACAGTCAAACTGAGGTTTCATTACTGTGTAAAGCAGGGGTAGGGAACCTATGGCTCTCGAGCCAGATGCGGCTCTTAGATAAATCGCAGCTGACATTGCTTAACACGATAAGCATTGAATAATTCCGCTGGTAATCCCAGTGTTAAAAATAACGTTCAAAATATTAAAAATGTTCATGCATTTAAATCCATCAATCCGTTTTCTACCATACCTGTTCCAGAAATCACATTAATGGTGAGAAGTATTTGATTTATTACTGGTTAGTGTCACATTGTGTTGGTGACGAACCCCAAGATGCAGAGATGACATGCAGGCATTCAGCAGGAAAACATAATTTAATGTTCAAAAATTAAGGCAAAAAACAAACCAGGAACTCAGAGACAGGAAAAACCGGATGTCAGGAAAACAGGAACTAGAAGACGAGAAACACAAAGACAGCAAGCTACAAACAGCTACAGAATACAGCATACAGCTACACTGACATCGACAAGTCCATCCATCCATCCATCCATTTTCTACCGCGTATTCCCTTTCGGGGTCGCGGGGGGCGCTGGCGCCTATCTCAGCTACAATCGGGCGGAAGGCAGGGTACACCCTGGACAAGTCGCCACCTCATCGCAGGGCCAACACAGATAGAGAGACAACATTCACACTCACATTCACACACTAGGGCCAATTTAGTGTTGCCAATCAACCTATCCCCAGGTGCATGTCTTTGGAAGTGGGAGGAAGCCGGAGTACCCGGAGGGAACCCACGCATTCACGGGGAGAACATGCAAACTCCACACAGAAAGATCCCGAGCCTGGATTTGAACCCAGGACTGCAGGAACTTCGTATTGTGAGGCAGACGCACTAACCCCTCTGCCACCGTGAAGCCGACAATACTCCAGCAAGGAACCGGATGGCAAGGCAGGTTCAAATAGCACCTGGCTGATTGACACCAGGTGTGGCCAGGTGCCAATCAGCCACAGCTGAGGGGACACGGCACTCAGAGAGACAAACAGGAAACTGAACCAAAATAAGAGTGCTGGCAGGAAATAAAACAAACACAGAGGAAAAACTCAAACTTAACCAAACTGTCAGTGACAAGCCTGACAGTTAGCTTCAGAATAATAATGGTAATAAAAATAATAAGACAATTATTATAGTCTAAAAAAGTTGGTCTTACTTAAAAATGCACACATTTTGTTGTATTGAGTGTCAAAAAATATTATATGACTCTCACAGAAATGCATTTTAAAATATTTGGCTTTCATGGCTCTCTCAGCCAAAAAGGTTTCCGAACCCTGGTGTAAAAGGAATTGTTTTATTCACTCTGCTTTTTGCATACCGTATTTCCTTGAATTGCCGCAGGGCATATAGTATGTGCCTGCCTTGAATTAACGCTGAGTCAAACTCGCTTCCCAAAATAATTAGCGCATGCTTAGTATTACCGCCTGGTCAAACCCGTGACGTCACGAGGGACACTTCCTCTGTCATAATTTTCAAAATGGAGGAGGCTGATTTCAATTCCAGTAATTTGAAATCGCATAAAGGGAAGAAGATTAAGTGCTATTCAGTAGGATTTGAGGTCCAAGCTTACATCACACTCAAATTTTTACTGCATGCCTTCGGTATGTGCCGAAGTGAGAAGAGGTTTTAAATTAATTAACGCATGCTTACTTTTACCGCATGCCTTTGGTAAGTGCAGGAGTGAGAAGAGGTTTTAAATTATTGAGCGCCCCGGCTGCAATTCAAGGAAATACGGTAGTTTTTTTCCCTTTTATTTAAGGACAATGGTAGTTTTGAGTAGGGGCAAATAGAACACTGCCTCAGTGTATTCAGCAGATGACACTGTGTTGAAAAAAGTCACTTCTTCCCTTGCACAGGTTGGAAAAGTGGTTAAAAAAACAGAAATCTAGGAGAAATAGAGGCAAAAAGATACTCAGTATACTACTACTACATGTATTTATTTGTAATATCGGGTCGCTTTTACCCTAAGTGAGAATATTATAGAAACACATCTAAATACAACCTTAATATAACATACTCTATTAGGGGACAACAGATGTCGCGCTAGCTGTTCAAAGTCAGGACCCGGGGTGGACCACTCATCTGTGCATAAGTTGGGGACGTCTCTGCGCCGTTGACTTTTCCCCACTCAGGATGATCCCCTGCTGGCCCCACTATGGACTGGACTCTCACACTATTAACCAGATCCACTCAACGTCCAGGGCTTCACGGTGGCAGAGGGGTTAGTGCGTCTGCCTCACAATACGAAGCTCCTGCAGTCCTGGGTTCAAATCCAGGCTCGGGATCTTTCTGTGTGGAGTTTGCATGTTCTCCCCGTGAATGCGTGGGTTCCCTCCGGGTACTCTGGCTTCCTCCCACTTCCAAAGACATGCACCTGGGGATAGGTTGATTGGCAACACTAAATTGGCCCTAGTGTGTGAATGTGAGTGTGAATGTTGTCTGTCTATCTGTGTTGGCCCTGCGATGAGGTGGCGACTTGTCCAGGGTGTACCCCACCTTCCGCCCGATTGTAGCTGAGATGGGCGCCAGCGCCCCCCGTGACCCCGAAAGGGAATAAGCGGTAGAAAATGGATGGATGGATGGCACTCAACGTCCATTGCACCAGTCGCCCAGGGTGGGAGTCCCCACATCTGCTGTCCCCTCCAAGGTGTCTCATTGTATCCCAATGGGTTGAGTTTTTTTCTTGCCCTGATGTGGGATCTGAGCCGAGGATGTCGTTGTGGCTTGTGCAGCCCTTTGAGACACTTGTTATTAAGGGCTATATATATACACTTTGATTGATTCATTCATCAAGAGGCCTCTGTTGGCGCACTGCTAGCTGAGGCGTACACAGCTCCAGCCGCCGAGGAAACGCGGGTTCGACTCCGCGTCGTGACAAAAGCCCTCTAAAGGGCTTCACGGTGGAAGAGGGTTAGTGCGTCTGCCTCACAATACGAAGCTCCTGCAGTTCTGGGTTCAAATCCAGGCTCGGGATCTTTCTGTGTGGAGTTTGCATGTTCTCCCCGTGAATGGGTGGGTTCCCTCCGGGTACTCTGGCTTCCTCCCACTTCCAAAGACATGCACCTGGGGATAGGTTGATTGGCAACACTAAATTGACCCTAGTGTGTGAATGTGAGTGTGAATGTTGTCTGTCTATCTGTGTTGGCCCTGCGATGAGGTGGCGACTTGTCCAGGGTGTACCCCGCCTTCCGCCCGATTGTAGCTGAGATAGGCGCCAGCGCCCCCCGCGACCCCAAAAGGGAATAAGCGGTAGAAAATGGATGGATGGATGATTCATTCATTTTTTAGACAAAAAATACATGTTTTTACTGGTGGCTTGCAATTCGAAAATATATATATTTCTTAGATGCACATCAGTTGTGTAATGACCCTGCTTCATAGAACACTATTATTTTAACATCATTATCCATTCATCAATCCATTTCCTACCGCTTACCCCTCTCGGATAATGCTTTATCTGTTGTTTGCAAACAACCGTTGAGCATACCAGCCAACCTTGAGACCTCCGATTTCGGGAGGTGGGGAATGTGTTGTGTGGGGGGCGTGGTCGGGGGTGGGACGGAGGCGTGGTCGGGGGGCGTGGTTAAGGGGGGGGGGGGGGGAGTATATTTACAATACACCAACTCGAGTATTTCATATATATATATATATATATATATATATATATATATATATATATATATAAATATGTATGACATAGTTTAATTTCAGACGGCACCTATCAAATACACAGTAATAAAAACAGTTGTTCTACTAACTGTACTGTGCTTGCTGGTTACTAAAAAAAAAAAACACTTACCTTTCACTATTTGAGTAACCTTTGTTTTGCCATTTATTTCTTCATTTTGCTCGTCGACGGTGTGATATATTGGGTTGGAGTCAATAACCAGGCAAGGTGATGAAGTTATGTCTCTTTACTGTGAGCTTCAGAACAGACTCCCTCACTTGCTGTCAGGTGCCCAACACCACGTAAATTGTTGGCCTCCAGCTTTGGCTGAATTTCGGTAGATTTTCAGGAGAAAATTTATTCCGGGAGGTTTTCAAGAGAGGAACTGAATTTCGGGAGACTCCCGGAAAATACGGGAGGGTTGGCAAGTATGCCTTTGAGACCCTGTCTTTGAGACTGGTGTGTGTGTGCTTGACAGGAAGGTTGTTTTGGGATAAATCGTGTGCTTAGCACGTAATCTCTAGACTAATAAAACGTAATTTTCCATCTAATTTGTCGGGGAAAAAATAGGGCAGTCAAAAATAATGATTTAACTCATGCGATTAATCACAAAAAATGGTCGCATTAATCATTGACGGCACATGCTCCTTGGATGTGTCCAAATAAAGTTCAAGTTAAAGTACCACTTATATAGTCACACACACACTAGGTGTGGTCAAATTACCCTCTGCATTTGAGCCATCCACTTGTTTCACCCCCTGGAAGGTGAGGGGAGCAGTGAGCAGCAGCGGTGGCCACGTTGGGGAATCAAATTTGGTGATTTAACCGCCAAATCCAACCCTTGATGCTGAGTGCCAAGCAGGGAGGTAACGGGTCCCATTTTAATAGTCTTTGGGTGACTCGGCCGGGGTTTGAACTCACGACCTACCCATCTCAGGGGGGACACTCCTGGGCTTTTTTTTATAAACTGATATTAATTATGCAAGCGAGTAATACCTGGGATTATGTTGCGGCTCACACGCGCACCGTGCTTCCCTCTTCTGCGGGAGCGCTCAGGCGCCGGACACGCCCCCGCGCTCGCCAAGCAGACCGCGCCCACACAAATATAACATTTACATAATATAAATCAACTACAAGCTTCCCAAATGCTGTAATAAATTAAGCATGATGAGTTGACTTGAAACTGTTTTATGTTGCACTTTTTTACAGACCACAGTACGTTTGACTGCAGGACTGTGTGTCTGACAGGCTGGCCAGCAACACCGGGGCCCCGCAGGGCACAGTCCTCTCCCCCTTCCTCTTCACCATTCACACCACCGATTTGCACTATCAGTCAGTGTCCTGCCACCTTCAGAAGTTTTCTGAAAACTCTGCGATAGTGGGGTGTATTGAGGATGGTGATGATAAGGAATACAGGGCACTGGTGGAGGACTTTGTCACATGGTGTGGAAAGAACCACCTCCAGCTTAATGTGACGAAGACCAAGGAGCTGGTTGTGGACCTGGGAAGGAGGAGGAGTACTCTGGCGACTCCTGTTTCCATCAGGTGGGTCGATGTGGACATGGTTGAGGATTATAAATACCTTGGAGTACACATCGACAACAAACTAAAGGGTTCAAAACACGCTGAGGCCATCTACAAGAAGGGACAGAGCCGCCTCTACTTCCTCAGGAGGCTAGGATCCTTCAACGGCTGTAAAAAGATGTTGAAGATGTTCTACGAGTCGGTGGTAGCGGGCGCCTTCTTGTACGCCGTGGCTTGCTGGGGCAGCGGGCTAAGAGTGAGGGACACAAACAGACTGGACAAGTTGGTAGAGAAGGCCAGTAACGTGGTGGGAGTGGAGCTGGACTCTCTGGCGGTGCTGTCAGAGAGGAGAAGTCTAGCAAAACTCCTAGCCATTATGGACAACACCTCCCACCCACTACACTCGGACCTTGCGGAGAGAATGAGCACGTTCAGTGGAAGGCTCAGACTCCCAAAATGCAACATGGAACGACACAGGAGGTCCTTCATACCGACAGCCATCAGACTGTATAATGCATATGTTCCTTCTTGACTGCACTTAAATGTAGAATATATATATATATATATATATATATATATATATATATATATATATATATATATATATATATATGTCATATATTATTTATTGTTATTGTTTATTGTGAGCGAACTGTGGTGCTGAATTTCCCCCAGGAATCAATAAAGTACTTTTTATTCTCTTCTATTCTATTCTTATATGTAGAACAAAAGTTTTGTCATTTTATTTAATCCAAGCAACAACTTGAAGCAGTTTAATGTGGCTTAACGTGGGCAGAATTATTATAGTGTTCCTAATGTTAAAAGGATACATCCTTTGTTTACAAATTTGGTAAAAAAATAACCCCAAAAATTATATTTTGTTGTTTTCTTACTGTACCGAAAATGAACCGAACCGTGACCTTCTAAACCGAGGTACGTACCGAACCAACATTTTTGTGTACCTTTACACCCGTATTTGACAGTACTACAAACATATAGCCTTATATTTGGGACAATATGTTTTTTAGTAAAATCAAATACTGAGTTAAAATGGAAGAATAACAAATTGTTATTTAATACCAAAAAAAACAAAACTTAAACTTCTGGTCGTTTTTGTTTTTTTCCACACAAAAACATCTCTTACAATAATTTACACTAAAAGTCTACCTTTAGTCGTCTTATAACCTGAGGTCAATAATTGAGTTATGTTTCGTTTTGCTTTGCCTGAAGGAATGTCTCTTTTACAAGCGAGTCTTATTTTATGACATATTTGGTGCATACGAGAAGCTTGGCCGGTCGGTCTGCCTCTAAATGGACCGTGTCAAAGTCCACCTGGAGATAAAGGAGTTGTGAAAGTCATCCATCTACGTCCGCCCCTGCACTCCCAAGTGGCTTTGTGAGAAACACCCTCGTCCCAGTGTGAGCGGCAGGCCAAGAAAAGAGAGAAATGTAAGATTTAAGAATGGGCGTCCTTACCATGTATGTTCGACAGGAGGGGTTGAAAGCGTTTGTCCCGCACACAAACAAGGTGTCATCGTTTTGCTGCAGGAGTACTTTGATGAAATTGTGACACTCGTCCTGCAGCAGATTGAGAGAAAAGAGACATTTGTCATTTTTTTTAATTTTTATTACTGACACATTCACGCCAAGAGGCAAGTGCGCTCCAAAGAAAGGTTCTGTGGTTGCAATGAAAGGCAGGTTCCTTTCTTAAAGAGCACCATTTAGACCTGGTAGCAAACGACAGGCATGTAATCATGACGCTGAGTATTTCCTCCCGGTACGTCAAGACATTTTTACTGCTGATTTTTAATGGCAGTGCTGGGTTTTTCAACCCAACGATATTGAAAGCAAAGGAGATTATTGTACAGTAAATCCAGAGAAAACACAATCAGGCTGCCATTTGATGGAAAGATTATCACTAATGTGCACTATAAATTGTGACAGCTGAAGGTTTTACGGGGCAGAGGGAATGTGTTATTGCACCTGTAGGCAGTATGTTTGTGTGTCTACGATGTAAGTGTGTGTCTTTCTACCTTGTGCTTTCCTTTCATCCGGCATGTATCCACATCTGCTTGCCTGGACTTCCACGTCATTTTCTGTAGGTAAAAAATAATACATTAGGTGGGATTCTGATTCTGATCTACACTGTACTTCAACAGTTTAATACTAATATGATGAAATACAAGAGCTGTAATAAAAATACTAACATTACACAGATAAAAATCCATCACAGGGCCAACACAGATAGACAGACAACATTCACACTCACATTCACACACGAGGGCCAATTTAGTGTTGCCAATCAGCCTATCCCCAGGTGCATGTCTTTGGAGGCGGGAGGAAGCAGGAGTACCTGGAGGGAACCCACGCAGTCATGGGGAGAATTTGTCTATATATGTATATATATATACATATACATATACACATATATATATATATATATATATACATATATATATATATATATATATATATATATATATATATATACGTATACATATATATATATATATATATATATAGATGTTGGCTGACTGTGCATCTTTGCTGGCCAACAAACCATGTCCCATATCAACACTCGCTTCCGCTTTCATTGTCACACACAATCAGTCAAAACCTTGCGACACACACATAAACACACACACAAACACACACACACACACACACACACACACACACACACACACACACACACACACACACACACACACACACACACACAGACATACACAGTGTGGCTGCTGAGTGGTACACCGGGATCACTGGCCATTATACTCCATGTTTGGGGCTGATTAAAGCCTGGTCATCCATCAGCGTCTCCGACCAGCCTTTCATGTTGAGGTTGTTCTCATTAAGGCCCATTGGCTGAGCTTTGACGTGGCGGCAGCGGGCTAACACGCTATAGTTTCAGTAGTGTTTGCATGCATTACTCTAAGGTTGCAACTAAGGGATCCTCTTCCCTTGTGCTTCTCATTTTTCCCTTTGCCACCAACCACCCCCTTCGCTTCCGATATGAGTGTGGATGACGCAGGTGCTCGCTCGCTGATTGATTGGATAAGCTACTTAACAAGGTCACCGTGGCACCCAGGGCAAGCTCATGTGCATACGTAACACACACACACACACACATGACAGGTGATTAGGATTACGTCGTCGGCCGCAGAAAAGGACGTCCTGGTCTTGCTCACCTTACTGAAAAAGATCTCGTCACCAGTGGCGGTGTCCGTGTCCACTGTGTATATGTGATCCCTGTTACAGAGACACAGAGAGAGAGATAAGAGGTCAGGCAGTCAAAAATCCAACAAACAATAAATCCATTGCTAGCTCTGCCATTCCCCCTGCAGGCAGAAAATGTGTAAACTTTGTTCAAACTTTAAAAAAAAAAGTGACAATAAACAAAAAGAGGCCAGAACTATTTGCTCTGTCAGACAGAAACAGTCAACAAAGCGTTGGAGTGCTGTGGCGCAGGGCAGCGGGGACAAAAGCCTTTTTGTCCCAGAGGAAGGGCGCCACTGGGGAGAGGAGGCGAGGTGGCCAGACAAGAGGTGCCAAGTCACTCAAAGCTGTTCAGGTCAATTAAGCTCAGTGTTTGAGCTACAGGAAATCTATAGCAACACTCATTACAGCTCAGACTTCAAGATTTATGTGCGTGTGTGTGTGTTTAAGCCTGAACATTTACGAGCCTCTCCTGCCTGTTCGCACGCTACACAAAATCATCAAATGTGTCAGGACAAAAGCCCAATACTAAAACAGGGTTTTGTTCATCCATGCATTTGTTAGGTCAGAGGTCACCTAAGAGAAGGTCTGCTGTCTGAATCTCTGTTTTAGGTAATTCCAAATATGTTTGACTGGCTTGACGTCCAGGCAATTCAACGGGAATCCTGGGTGCCAAACTTGGCCTCAGAATGACAGTGAGTTTAATTTTAAAAAATTTACATTTTGCAGCATGTTCCTAAAAACACCACTCTTCTGTCATATATATATATATAATTTATTAATTCTTCCAGTAGGTCATTGAAAAAAGCAGATGCTCAGGAATAAACAAAAAAAGAATAGTGAATAGAAAAGTGTAGTCGCCCTAGGTCCCTATTTTTCTGGAAATGTGCCCAAATGTTGTTGAAAAGCCCTGCTTTAGGTCATCCAAGCATGTCTTTATGGATCCTGCTTGCCATACTGAAGCACAGGTGTGGTGTTTTCATATGAAAAAAAATGTGGGGCACCAACCACAGCAGACATGAAATAGTCTCTCTGTGACTCATTATCCATTACAGTATATATACATATACGGTATATATATATATATATATACATATATATCCATCCAATCCATTTTCTACCGCTTATTCCCTTTGGGGTCGCGGGGGGCGCTGGTGCCTATCTCAGCTACAATCGGGTGGAAGGCGGTGTACACCCTGGACAAGTCGCCACCTCATTGCAAGGCGTATATATATATATATATATATATATATATATATCCATCCATTTTCTACCGCTTATTCCCTTTTGGGGTCGCGGGGGGCGCTGGTGCCTATCTCAGCTACAATCGGGTGGAAGGCGGTGTACACCCTGGACAAGTCGCCACCTCATTGCAAGGCGTATATATATATATATATATATATATATATATATATATATATATATATATGTATGTGTGTGTATGTATGTACTGTATATAGACACATTTCTTGCATTTTTATCATTAATATTATTATCTTTTTTTTATCATTATTATTATTTTTACATGTGCTCAGCTACAGCTACTTGTTGGTACAGTAGGCCAAATTTGAAAGCTACAAAGTCTTGGTCAGAATTATGATAATTATATTTCCTTAGGCAATACCTCAGGCAGCAAAGAATGGACAGCCAGAGGTAAAGCTGGATCTATGGTAAAAAATAGAAACCATGTGTCCCATTACTTTTGTTCACATAGAGTAGACCCAGCAGCAGGTCATATGGAAAAGGTACACCTATTTATCATAAAGAGTTAGGAAACAGACATCCAGAGACCAAGATGGGCAGAGCGATTGGGGGTTGCCATTTGCACACAGAAAACCTGTGGTGGCCGTGCAGGGGCACGGTAACCACTTTAATTAGCTGAAAATTAGCTGTTGAATGTGTTTTTAATCAAAGTGCGTATACGAGCACAGTCGTCAAAGCCACGTCTTAATTACGTACCAGCTCCCAAACCTGCGCTCTGCCCGCCCGTCCTGCCTTGCTGTCTCATTAACTAAATCTAATAAAGTCTTTGGAGGGACAGGCAGCTTGAAATGAATCCACTTATATCACTTTCTTGGGAGGAGGTGGTCGCTGGGAAGATGGGGTGGGAGGGGTTCTCCGCAAGGATGCAAACCAGTCTACTGTACATTATCATCTTTGACGCCTAAATTGAATAATTAATCTCGGAGAGCAGTGGAAATTAGGGAAGCATGGCTGCTGCTCGGGGGAAGGACACATACCCATGGAGGTAAAAAGCTCATTCTCATCTTCTCACAGCTGGAATTAAGCAATTGTCACTAATTTGCACTTGTAAGAAGAAAAGGGAAGAAGAAAATCAACTCGAGATGCATCCTGTGTTTTTCCCTTGTTCATGAAAAATATTTGAAGATGACCATGTAATCAAACAAAGGGTTTTTGATTGCAACAGCTTTAACTTTGTTTTTGTCTTGTATGAACTTTTTTGAAGCCTTTTTCTTTGTGCTGTCCTCAAATCTAAACATCAGGCATGGGTATGATCAGCTAGACTCTTAACGCAATTGACAAAAAAGTTTTGACGAGGAAAAGAGGTTCGGGGGAGCCCGGCTTCCCTGATGGAACCATCGCTGCGAGGTACGTGAGATTCCAGAGACAAATGGAGGATCATGTGCCTCTTAGTCCTTTCCATCGAGAACGTGGAAGACATCTACTTATTTGGAACCGTGATCACGGGGCACTTGCTGAATGGGCTGGGCATTGCTCTGGTGTATCATCAAATTCGTAAGACGATGGCAGCCACTCAAGTAGCCCAAAGGCTGTTCGTCGCAATGAAAAGGAGAATTCAATTGAATTTGAGAGCACCCAGCATGGACGAATAGAACCGACAAGTCATTGTGTTTTGTCTGCTCGTGGAAAACAAATATCCTAATCTACGATTTGACTCCCTCGAACGGCCTGGACGCTGTGGAAACAGGACTAGGCTGTCCTGAAAACACCGCCGAGGACACCTCAATAATAGACGCTTTTGACCTCCCTTCCTCCTCAACGACACCTGGAGTTGAACTTACAGATCAGCCTCAGTCTAAAAAACCTTACATCATCAAACCCAAGACAATTGGGCATACACGCACACACAACCCACCACCACCCCATGCCTTCACCACCGCTTTTTCCCCTCAGGTGATGGTCGGATGGCAGCGCTTCAAAGCAGCAGTCGCCTTCCAGGGTCCGAACTCCCCGCCCCTCTGTTGCGAGTTTGTCGGGATTAAATGTAACATGTTTATGTGTGCAGTGCACAGAGGTTTTTTTTTCCCCATTCCTGACTAGGCCCACCTTAGGAGCCCAGTCTAGATTGTATTTTTTTACTCATCTTTTTCCCCAGCGTTTTACCTTTTCCCATCTTTTACGATCAGCGTTCCTGTTCTGTAACCCTCCACACTGTTTGTTTGTCTAATCTTGAACAGGTTTGTGCTGTAAACAAAAATTTTGTTGTACTTGTTGCAATGACAATAAAGACCTACCTACCTACTATTGAACTTATCGATCTGTTTATTGGTGGTTGCCTGAGGGATGTGTTCTCTTTGCTTCTGATGTTTCTGTCACCTCACTGCAGTAAATGTTATCATTGAAAATGGATACAATCAAACAAAAAAACCTAAAAATAATCAGTGGAAATGAGGGTTAATGAAATGACGGTGATGGATGACATCAATATCTACTTCAATTATTTTTCTTCCACCTCACTAAATTGCTCCTTCAACTTCCAATGAAATATCCCCACTTTATATACAATAAAAAGACAAATCAAATGCGATTAAATCAGAGGATCGCTTGGCAATATTTATTGCGATCCCGTGGTTTCTTTCACTGCCTGCAATTTTAAACTTGCTCATGAGCAATATGTAATTGAAAGTGCCATAAATTTGTTGCTTTGCTCGTCTTTCCACTGGGGCCGAAGGCCTTTGAAGGCAGATGCGGGAGTCTTCTCCAGTGGAGATTAGTCTGAGCCAAGAACATGAGGCATCTCTTATACATCCTGATTGGGGATGGAGGAATAGGACAATGGAGCGGCTGTGTCAACACAAATTCTGAACTGACATGAACTCACCACAACAGTGGACGATTACACAAACAACTGTGTCCTCGTTCCCTCTTTTCCCCAGTTTGCACCTGAACACATACAGTGGAACCTCTAAGATAAAACAAGATGCTGGCCAACGTCTGTATATCCTGGAGCAACACACAATAATGCCGCTGGATCTGGCCTGGAGGGTTCCAGTTTGACAGCTGTGTTGTTTTACAATGGCAACAACTTTTACCTTGTAGTGTTCAAATGGGTTCAGGTCTAGAGACATCATTTGCCTCTGCGTCACGTTTATCTTTCTCAGCAAGACACGTCATCTTTGTATGTGTTTTTTAGCTTTTTATCATGTCTGAAAACTCCACAGTTTTCCGAAGAAGGGAATCATGCTCTGCTTCATGATGTCATAGTCCCCGTTAGAATTCATGTTTCCCTGTACTCACACAGCCCTGAATCATGCCACTACCACCATCAAACTTGACTATGGGAAAGAAACAATTATCTTGCTATTAACTTGTGTTGCCAGCTATTTAGACAATAACAGCTGTGTGGTAACTCCTTTTCAGTGTATGGTAAATCAATCCTAGTGATGGACGGCTGGGCAGCGCCCAAAGAGCTGCAGCCTGACACCGTGGACCCCATTCCCTCCCCTCTGTTGCTAGATATCTCGAGATGGATATTGTAATATGTATATGTGCTTTGCTATGGAGGGTTTTTTTTCCCCACTCCAGAGCCTAGTCTAGATTGTGTTTTTTTTAATTATCATTCCCCAGCGTTTACCTTTTCCCCCATCTTTTACGGGGCCCCTAATGGCGACCCATTAGTGTTCCTGTTCTGTAACCCTGTACATTGTTTGTTTGTCTAATCTTTTACAGGTTTGTGCAGAAAACAAAGTTTTGTTGTACTTGTGCAATGACAATAAAGACCTACCTACCTACTTACTAGAGATGCGCGGTTTGCGGTCTCATCCGCAGAGTCCGTGGATCGACCGCAGGTCGGGTGGGTGACATGACGAAAAAATAGATTTTAATTAGATTCGGGTGGGTGGCGGTTGAACCATTCGCTAATATTTGATATACATGGTTCAGGGATCGGTATCCTTTACCATTCAAAGAGCCATTTAGGTCCCGTGTCACAAAGCGAAGAAGACAATAGGATATGCAAACATTCTCTAGAATGACTCCCGGCAGTCACCCAGTTAATAAATATTAGGGCGTGCTATGAAGCCATTGGCTTTGTTGCCTTCTACAGCATGTACGATTTGCTTGTAAGTCCAGCAACATGTTGCGTGTGACGACTGCAAGGCATACTGGGTGACACAGAGTACACTAATGGTTGTGATATAAACAATTTTAACACTCTTAGTAATATGTGCCACGCTGTGAAGCCACACCAAACAAGAATGACAAACACAATTCGGGAGAATATCCTCCCAGTAACACAACATAAACGTAACACAAAAAATACCCAGAATCCTTCGCATCCATGACAATTCCTGACTATTTTATACACCCCTAGCAGCAATGTGTTTTGTTGAATGATAATCATGTGATCACATTATTTCAAGTGCCAGTATGCTATGTAGTATTGATTAAAACCATAGAGGGTATTCAGTAGGGGAGATGTGGGCATAGTAGAATGCATCCAAAAATAATTGAATAATGGCAGCATTTACCATTGGATAAGTGAGCAACACTGGCTTCAGTTTGAGTCATCTGCTGTGGGCTTCCCGTTTCCCGAAATTCATCCATATAAAAGTGCGAGTAGGATGGAAGGCATGTCAAACTTCTTTCAAAACACAAATATGGCACTATTGTGAAGGACTGCAGGCACAGAATGGGTGAGGGTGGCGGGACAAAGGTGACGTAGCTTGACATGAAACCAAAGACGGCCATGAGAACACAAGGGATTTGTGCTGAAGGAATGTACTTCCCAGAATTCCATCCATCTTCTGGCGCTTTGTCAAAGCGTTCTGGTGTGGTATGGAAGAGTGAAACTTCATTAGGATGCATCCCATACATTCTGTTACTCCTTCCCTGAAAGAAATACTTACATGTACATCACGTACATCCCACCCTTGACCATATTCCTCATAACTAGATCATGGGGGTAGCAGATAGACCATTGTATATTGTTCTGGCTTTCTCTGGTTCATATCCTTTGCACAAAGTGGACTGGAGGAGGGGACTAAGGGTGCCCCTTCGGGCTGGGAGGGGACATGTGGCGCTTGTGAATGGGCTCAGGGCATGAGGGGCCCTCCATGATGTGGTGCCATGAAATACAACAAGCCAGAGTTCACTCGACCCCTTCTAACTGGGGCAGCTTGGTCTTTTAGATGGTTGTTAGTATGCCAGGTTCTCTCCTCTGTGGGTGTTTGTGTGTCAGTGGAATAAAGGACATATTTTTGTGTATTGGGCCTTGCTTTTGATTTGGATCAGGGGTGTTTTAAAGACCCCCTTGGAATGCAGAACATAGGAATGCAAAACATCAAACCCCAGTTGTATGGCTTATGTCCAACGCCTCTCTAGCTCTCATATTAAGCCAATTGTGTTGCTGCACCAACACGCAAGCGTACGCTGGAGGTTCACAACTGTTGTGGCAGCTGGGGAGTGGAGGAGAAGATGGACTAAAGCACGAAGGGAACAAACGTCGGATTAAATGAAAAATTTGGCGAGCTCAGCAGGCAGCGTCTAATTGTTGGCCAGGATTAGTGTTCAAAACCTCACACACGAATGACAGAAGGGTTGATATAGGATGCAAAGTCAGCAATTTTTAAAGCATTTTAAATGACATAAAACTGCATATTCTAAACAGGTGAAGCTGCCCAAAATACACCGCATACTTCCTACTTCTCCAGATGTATATCCCAAATTGGAGCAGGCTTCACTCGCTTGACCAGAACTGGGCCATAGAATTGACGCTATCACCAAGGTATAAAGAAGACTAACCCACAATATATCTCAACCCAAAGCAATAAACTGAACAATGTCAGAATATATTCAAGGCATACTGTATACCATGGGCTAGTCCAGAATGTACCCAAAACCTGGGATAGAAACTGAACCACCCACAGAAATACCACAATGGTATAACGTGGACTAGCCAAGAATATACTCCAAGGTTTAAAATGCAATAACTCAAAATATAACCTGAACATTGGGTATAAACACAAGTTACATCCTGGAATTATAACGCGGACTAGCCTAGAATTTAAAATTCTACTTAATACAGATAGCATCTCGGTTTTTACAAGGGTCCAAAAAGCACTTTAAACCCAGGGTACAAAGTACACACCATACTTTATTCCATGGCTGAGACCAGGGATATTAGTCTCAAAAAGGTTGGTGACCGCTTTCCTAAGGTCTAAATTGAAAAGATTGAACTTGTCCAGAATATACCCTAGTTCCGGGGTATGACCTCAATCATATAAGTTTAAGTTAACGTACCAATGACTGTCACACACACACTATGTGTGGTGAAATTTGTCCTCTGCATTTGACCAATCACCGTGTTCACCCTGTGGGATGTGAGGAGAGTAGTGGGCAGCAGCGGTGGCCGCGCCCGGAAATCTTTTTTAGTGATTTAACCCCAAATTCCAACCTTGATGCTGATTACCAAGCAGACGGTGCTGTCAACAGTGCTTGCCGTTGCCATAGCGAGGGCCAACGGAGCGCCAGGAATGGCGACTATGCCCCGCATGTGCAGAGATCCGGGGTATGCCAACTACTCGAGCTGCACAGTAAAACATTCGCTCATGCTCTGTTATGTATAGGCGGGTTTCTGTCTCTGCATGTCTCTTCATGTCTTCCAACGAGTCAACTGAAGCTAAAATAAGAACGTTTATACAACCTGATATTTGATGGTGCAAACTGTAACTTTACCACCTCTAATTAAGGCCATGCCATGCTTTTTCAATTATAAGGTGACTGTTTTAAAGCGGTAGCTGGTTATTGCCCCAGCATGCTGCCAACCTCTAACTGGGGCTCATTTGTTCAGGCACAAATGTGAATCCAATCTTACAGTAAAGTCTCCTGCCAACATTGAGTTAAAGTTAAGTCATAAAGAAAAGACCATTCTACTTCTTCTATTAAACTCCCTTTCAATTATAAGGAAACCATGTGAACTTAATTGAAGTTTGTTTTAGCGTGGTAATTAAAGTTTTGCTGTTCTTGCTCTGATAAAATCCTATAAAGGTTCCACATGCCTGTAAGGAATTTAATGCAGGTTTAGGAAAACGCGTCTCTTGTGTTACGAGTAGAACAATCAGTTCAAAAGCCATAAAGTGAGAATGTCGAAGGTATTTTTCCGCATAAAAAAAGTTAATGTTAATTTAATAAATATGGAATAAAAAAACTAAACTTGATATTTGCTATTTGAATGTATCTACAAACCCTGTTTCCATATGAGTTGGGAAATTGTGTTTGATGTAAATATAAACGGAATACAATGATTTGCAAAGCATTTTCAACCCATATTCAGTTGAATATGCTACAAAGACAACATATTTGATGTTCAAACTGATAAACATTTTTTTTTTTTTTTTTTGCAAATAATCATTAACTTTAGAATTTGATGCCAGCAACACAAGACAAAGAAGTTGGGAAAGGTGGCAATAAATAGTGATAAAGTTGAGGAATGCTCATCAAACACTTATTTGGAACATCCCACAGGTGTGCAGGCTAATTGGGAACAGGTGGGTGCCATGATTGGGTATAAAAACAGCTTCCCAAAAAATGCTCAGTCTTTCACAAGAAAGGATGGAGCGAGGTACACCCCTTTGTCCACAACTGAGTGAGCAAGTAGTCAAACAGTTTAAGAACAACGTTTCTCAAAGTGCAATTGCAAGAAATTTAGGGATTTCAACATCTACGCTCCATAACGTCATCAAAAGGTTCAGAGAACCCGGAGAAATCACTCAAAGCATGGCCGGAAACCAACATTGAATGACCGTGACCTTCGATTCCTCAGACGGCACTGTATCAAAAACCGATATCAATCTCTAAGGGATATCACCACATGGACTCAGGAAGACTTCAGAAAACCACTGTCACTAAATAAAGTTTGTTGCTTCATCTGTAAGTGCAAGTTAAAGCTCTACTATGCAAAGCAAAAGACATTTATCAACAATATCCAGAAACGGCGCCGGCTTCGCTGGGCCTGAGATGATCTAAAATGGACTGATGCAAAGTGGAAAAGTGTTCTGTGGTCTGACGAGTCCACATTTAAAATTCCATCCATCCATTTTCTACCGCTTATTCCCTTTTGGGGTCACGGGTGGGCGCTGGTGCCTATCTGAGCTACAATCAGGCGGAAGGTGGGGTGTACCCTCGACAAGTCGCTACCTCATCGCAGCACATTTCAAATTGTTTTTTGAACTATTCGACATTGTGTCATCCGGACAAAAGGGGAAGCGAACCATCCAGACTGTTATCGACGCTAAGTTCAAAAGCCAGCATCTGTGATGGTATGGGGGTGCATTAGTGCCCAAGGCATGGGTAACTTACACATCTGTGAAGGCACCATTAATGCTGAAAAGTACATACAGGTTTTGGAACAACATATGCTGCCATCTAAGCGGCGTCTTTTTCATGTACGCCCCTACTTATTTCAACAAGACAATGCCAAGCCACAGTCAGCACGTGTTACAACAGCGTGGCTTCGTAAAAAAAGAATGCGGGTACTTTCCTGGCCCGCCTGCAGTCCAGACCTGTCCCCCATCGAAAATGTGTGGCACATTATGAAGCGTAAAATACGACTGCGGAGACCCCGGACTGTTGAACAACTGAAGCTCTACATAAAACAAGAATGGGAAAAAATTCCACTTTCATAGCATCAACAATGAGTTTCCTCACTTCCCAAACGTTTGAGTGAAGAAAAGGTGATGTAACACAGTGGTGAACATGCCCTTTGCCAACTACTTTGGCACGTGTTGCAGCCATGAAATTCTAAGTTAATTATTATTTGCAAAAAAAAATTAAGTTTATGAGTTTGAACATCAAATATCTTGTCTTTGTAGTGCATTTGCAAATCATTGTATTCCGTTTGTATTTACATCTAACACAATTTCCCAACTCACATGGAAACAGGGTTTGTACAACGCTGTTGCTTTTGTTTTAGTAGCAAATTCTCTACAGCAACATGATGACTGATGCTTCACCACACAAAAGTGGTAGACTTTATTAAAAACATATCTCTTAACCACAAAATTATTTGGCTCTAATATTACTTTAAAACAATTGTAATTTTCAAGTAAACCCCAAAATAATTTCTTATTTAACACAGTGACTTGTACTAAATCCTATTATCCCTTACTTTCATACAATACCACAAACTGACACAGAATAGATCTAAAATGTTGCCTTTAAATCTCCCTCCCAGTGTTTATGTCTGGGCCGCAGTGTGATCTTCCATTTGAGTTAACATACTCCCCTCTTGGTTCAACTTTGACCTTTGTGCACATTGTTATTCTGCATGAGAGATACTAAATGTCACATAGGTCCTCACAGTTGAAGGACTCCAGGAACACACACTAATACCAGCTGCAGCAGCATCTGGACACACAAAGATCAGGCAAATGGCTTGTGTGGCTAGAGGATGCTAAATGCATTACAAACAAAGTGTAGTGGATTTTAAAGTGCATGGACACACACACGCACACTCATACACACATTCAGCAAAGTGAATGATAAATCTCCTGCTGCTCTGTGATGAATTGGCTCTGAATGTCATGCAGTGTGTACCTTGAACATGAAATATGGCGCATTTGGGAGAGGAATCCTGCATCACGAGCAGTTTATAGATGAAATACTGCCTGCTGTTGACGCACCTGGGACTGAGACCCCTTGACAACCACAATCTTAGATACACCTGCACAGTCTGATACAAGAACTATATCAAAAATGTGCTCTTGCTTCAGAACATAATGTGCCTACACTGCCTAATGAACATACACTAAGAGACAAATAAAAAACATGAACTTCTAGTATGGAATTGCATATTGTGCAGGTGTACCTAATGTTGTATACAACACATACTGAGTAAAGATGTCCAATAACGGCTTTTTGCCGATATCCAATATTCCGATATTGTCCAACTCTTAATTACCGATTCCGATATCAACCGATACCGATATATACAGGCGTGGGATTAACACATTATTATGCCTACTTTTGTTGTGATGCCCCGCTGATTGCATTAAATAATGTAACTTTATCATAAATCGATTAACGTGGACCCCGACTTAAACGTATTCGTTGAAAATATTTTTCGGGTGTTACCATTTAGTGGTCAATTGTACCGAATATGTACTGTACAGGTGGGCGGGGTTTGATGGTAGCGGGGGTGTATATTGTAGCGTACCGGAAGGGGTTCTGGGTATTTGTCCTGTTGTGTGTTCGGGTGTTAACATTTAGTGGTCAATTGTACGGAATATGTACTGTACAGGTGGGCGGGGTTTGGTGGTAGCGGGGTGTGTGTATTGTAGCGTCCAGGAAGAGTTAGTGCTGCAAGTGGTTCTGGGTATTTGTTCTGTTGTGTTTGTGTTGTGTTACGGTGCAGATGTTATCTCAAAAGGTGTTTGTCATTCTTGTTTGGTGTGGGTTCACAGTGTGGCGCATATTTGTAACAGTGTTAAAGTTATTTATATGGCCACCCTCAGTGTGACCTGTATGGCTGTTGACCAAGTATGCTTGGCATTCACTTAGGTGTGTGTAAAAGCCGCATATACTATGGGACTGGGCCGGCATGCTGTTTGCATGGAGGAAAAGCGGACGTTGCTACAGGTTGTATAATGTTGTCTGGGTGGAAATCGGGAGAAATTTGGCAGAATGATTGCCCCGGGAGATTTTTGGGATGGGCATTGAAATTCGTGAGTCCCCCGGGAAAATCAGGAAGTTGAAACCGATACTGATAATTTCCAATATTACATTTTAAAGCATTTATCGGTTGATAATATCAGCCTGCCGATCTCTAATACAGAGTCACGCTAATAAAGGTAAAATTATGAGGAAAAAAGTTGTTTTGAGAATAAAGCTGTAATATTACAAGAAATATTTGGGTGTATGAAGGAAATGCTCAGTGTCCTTGTGGGTATAGTGTCCGCCCTGAGATCGCTAGGTCGTGAGTTCAAACCCCGGCCGAGTCATACCAAAGACAATGAAAACGGGACCCATTACCTCCTTGCTTGGCACTCAGCATCAAGGGTTAGAAATGGGGGTTGAATCACCAAAAATGATTCCCGAGCACGGTCACCGCTGTTGCTCACTGCTCCCTTCACCTCCAGGGGGTGGAACAAGAGGATGGGTCAAATGCAGAGAGTATTTTCACCACATCTAGTGTGTCTGACTATCAGTGGTACTTTAAAAAAATTGTGAACTGAAGACCAACTTTCGAATTTCAAACCTGACACTGAAGTATCACATTTGTTTACAAGCGAACCTGAAAGGAAAATAAAAGTACACATATATTCGGTCTAAATCTTCTCAGGCTTTGTGGAAAGCTGCATTTTAAAGGACCAAAGCCTGGCATCTCTTCAGATACTTCACGGTGGTTCATGCGCTGACATACAGTGTAAAGAGTGAAGCAGAAGGCCAAATAAACAGAGCAACCGGTCTCCTCAAATCAACACATCTCTTTTTAAGCAAATACAACCTGGTGATGAATTATCAATCAGTGCATCTGCTACTACGTTTGGACCTCGCCAAATATTTGACTCATTCCCTGAATGGGATAAGACACTTTACTCTATTTACAATTTCAACTGTAGCTCGATGTGTATTATTTCACTGCCAGCATCAAAACAGAAGCCAAAGGATTCAACACAGTGTGCAGACATTCAAAAAAAAAAAGAATGTCAGGCTTTGGAACGTGTTCACAGAGGCCATCTGCGAGCTGAAGCACACCAACCACTGAATGTAGGCATGATGGCAAAGATGGCTTTACAACAAAAGGAGTCATTTGACTGCACAGTTGACATAAAAGTGACTATTTAATACACAGAGTTGCTGGCTGCTTTCACAGTGATTGTCCGTCTCTACTGATTATCATTCAATTGTATCAATATTCTGTTACAATGCAGTCCATACTAGCCACCACACTTGACTTGTCTGCACCAGCATCAATAGGGGGTCATCCGGCATAGTCTAATCTAAGCAAAAGCATTCCTGCTATTCCAGGGTCAATACCCCGAGGCCATGGGTCGCCATTCCCGTCTGCTTGGGGCAGACACGTTGAGACTAAGAGCACCCGCCCCCCACACACAGACGGGTGCAAAAAAGTTCAAAGCGCCTAGGTAATAAAATTCTGAATTTGACCAGAAACATAGCGGAGAAATATGTCTCTTAAAACTATGTTTTCTTAACCATAGGGCCCGTAGTTGGGCAGTGAGCGCCCTTTAGAGGGCTGCCAAAAATATATATGTTTCTCAGCTGTGATCTGTATGGGCCACAGTGGTGCTCAGTTGTAATACATACAACAGGGGTGGGCAATTAAATTTTACTGGGGGCCGCATGAGCAACCCGAGCACTGCTGGAGGGCCAAATCGACAATATTTCAATTAAATTTTGCTCAATATTATTTTTGATATACCGTAAGATAAATAATGATAATAATAATAATAATAATATCAATTTCATTTAACCTAACTTAACTTTATAGAAAAGCAGATTGCTTTTGATGGTTTTATTTTTAACACTTCCTAATATGTAAGACAATGCAAAAATGTCCATTTCTGCACAGGGTTAATTTATGTCACTTTATCCTGCATCCTCTTTAACAGTCCAACATTTTTCCCTTTCAGATTTGGACAACCATCTGTTGTCACACCTGCCAGCTTGTCCAATTTCAATCCTAACATGTCCAAACAAGCATTTACCTCTGTGAACAAGTCATTACCTGTGGTTGTCCCTTTTAATTGACTGCATGGCTGCCAACTCCTCCGTGATTTGAAAGCCTGCAGTTATCTCACGTAAGAAAATGAGCAGCTGGGCGGTGTCACGTACATCGCAGCTCTCATGCAAAGCCAGCGAAAAACAGTCAAAATCGGCCGTTCTGTTTTTCAGCTGAAGCTCCGAGTTTCCAGCGATGGCTCAACCCGCTTCGTTACAGTGCGTCGGGAGAGTGACACGTTCTAAAAAGGGGCCCCTCTTCTCCGGGCATATCAGCGCAACAGAGTCCAATAAGCACTCCTTAATAAACTCTCTGTCAGAAAACGCCTTACTTTTTCTGGCGATTTTGTGAGGAGTTACGAAACTTGTCCTGACGGCTGCATCTCCGGGGGTGTGAAATTTGGCAAAAAGTCCTTGTTGGGTTTGCAGTTTTACCCTCGACGCATCAGCCTCCCTTGCGCGCTCTTCATCAAACAGATTTCGCTATTTTTCCTCGTGCTTCGTCATGTAGTGGCGATTCAAATTATATTCTTTAAACACAGCAACCTGTGTACCACAAATTAAGCAGACGGCTTTACCTTTAACTTCTGTAAAGAAATACTTGGCAGTCCATGTCTTGTTGAAAACACGGCATTAGTCATCAACTTTTCTTTTTTTAGCGTGAGCTGACAACTAGGTGGTAACCGGGCATCACTTGTCGCTGTGCACCTTCACTCACAGTATACAAACGGACATACGTCCATAAATAAAAGCATCACAGTTGTGCACTCACGACATAGATGTTTTTTAAAATGTAATTTGTAATTGCCGCTGCTATATTAACTCTCAATCACGCACGCGCATACGTGCACACGGAAGTAATACATAACGCTTTTCAAAACAAATGCAGCACTGTTGTATTGCACACTCGACATAGATACTTTTTTAAAATGTATTTTGTAATTTATGATTGGCCTCACGCGGGCCGGACAGGGACGCACTAATGCCGAGACAGCCAAGGTCTGACATACCTCAATAAAATGGCTATGGTATGAAAAGGGGTAGGATTATATAAGTTCTGCTTCTTCCTACTCCTTTTCGGACATGTTGCAATGAAAAAACTGGAAATGTGTGATGCATTACTTTGTATCGTATGCATGTTTGAAATAAACTGAAAATGAACTGAACTGAACACTTGTCCACCCCTTGTGGCAGTAATGACAATCTCCAAGAGTCATAGAAAAGTTTCTTAAGCGCAAACAATATGTGTTGTAGTTTCATTTGCAGTATAGCTCGGTTGGTATAGCGGCCGTGCCAGAAACTTGAGCGTTGCAGGTTCAATCCCCGCTTCCGCCATCCTAGTCACTGCCGTTGTGTCCTTGGGAAAGACACTTTACCCACCTGCTCCCAGTGCCACCCACACTGGTTTAAATGTAACTTAGATATTGGGTTTCACTATGTAAAGCGCTTTGAGTCACTAGAGAAAAAGCGCTATATAAATATAAATCACTTCACTTCACCTATTTATTTATCAGTTTAGTAAAGAAGCATATCCATTATTACTTTTGTATTACAACATAATTGTATGTACATTTATTTTTTATCAGTTGTTCCCTTTTTATGCAGTATATTTGGTTAGTATTTAGTTTTCTAATCAGCCTGACCTAAGCCTAAGGTTCATGAGTTAAATAACATTTTTTGTGATTAACACATAGTTTCATATCATTGGATTAGATTGTAAACTGTAAGTAGGTTGGATGTACTTACTGAATATGATTAATATCAAGAGTAACATTACTGATTCAGTGTTAAAATTTAAGTGGGCTCTGGGCGCCTCTGTAGTGGAAAATTACAAAAACCTTAGGAACCCAAACTGAGACACAGCTGGATTTTTATTGAGTCAAATAAATTGTTTAATTTATCATCAGGCAGTAATTGTCATTGTTGGGTAGGATGGAATAAACTCTGCTTCTTTCAACTTCTTTTTGGACAAGTTGTAATGAGAAAGTGGAAATTTGTGGTGTACCATATTGTAACCGTATGCATGTTCCAAATAAACTAATTCCATAACCCTACACTACAACAAGGAATATATGTTGTGACGTGAGGGTCCTCGGGAAGGAAACACTTTTTTAGTCCCCAAAACTGAAAAAGTGGCTTTGTCAAGACTTGGGCTAACGTGCAGTTTCCTGCGAGGATTGTTTTCCTGTGATGCAAGGAGACTGGATCGGACAAGGCTTGCAGGTAAAGACAGGATTTAATTTTACTCAAAAAGGAACAAACAAAAGGCGCGCACAAGGCGGAGAACAAACTTGGGTAAGAAAACAAAAAACTAGCACAGATGCAGAACTATGGACATAAAAAAAAACTACATAAAAACTACATAACGGGGGCGGCATAGCTCGGTTGGTAGAGTGGCCGTGCCAGCAACTTGAGGGTTGCAGGTTCGATTCCAGCTTCCGCCATCCTGGTCACTGCCGTTGTGTCCTTGGGCAAGACACTTTACCCACCTGCTTCCAGTGCCACCCACACTGGTTTAAATGTAACTTAGATATTGGGTTTCACTATGTAAAGCGCTTTGAGTCACTCAAGAAAAGCGCTATATAAATATAATTCACTTCACTTACGGTGATGTGAGCAGAACCGTGTGAACTTTGATATCAAGAGCTATGGCATAAACAGAGTCCAGAGTAACAGGGGTGAATCAAGAGTGATGTCGCCAGGTTGACTACCTGGCAACTACAGATAATAGTGACATGATTAACAACAGGTGCGTGAGTTCAAACAAACGAGGCAGATGAAAGTAATGAGTTGTCATGGACACTAAAACAAACCAGGGTGCGCAAAAACAGCAACTAATGAAGTCAAAAACAAAACACAACATAACTAAACAAAACATGATCACAAGACATGGCAGGCTTAAGGAAAATCAGAAGCGTGAGCACTAGAACTGGGTGTAGATGATCAAATGGGGCCAATTATTTTCAATGTGTTTTTATTTTTGTACTTGTCTTAATACTTTTGTACATGTTTTACACATTTCAAACTTTTTTTAAAAGCCTAACCAGGGACAAGGTTTGCAAATTAGCCTATGTACTTTGACATCTGTTACCTGCGGGTAGCAATATTTAATTGAACTGTCCCTGTTAAATAAATACAAAAATTAACAAAATAAATAAAAACTAGTTTGGGTGTTGAGCTGAAAAAGTTTGATCGGAATGATAATAGAATAGAATAGAATAGAATAGAATAGAATAGAATAGAATGCCTTAAATTGTCACTATACACAGGTACGATGAGATTAAAAGCAACTCCAGTATCAGTGCGACAGTCTACAAATATGCAAAACACAGGAAGGAAAGAAAAGAAAAATAGTGCAAAAGGGGCTAAAATGCACAGTTCAGTCCCGAGAACGAATGTTCTGAATGTGTTGTTTATATATTATACTATATACATATATACACAAGCATTCAGACTGTGGGTGGAAAGTAAAAATTGCACACAGCGAGGGGCTCAACTATAAAAGCAGTACCTATGAGAATGCCTTTTAACTTCACAAGTGTCTTTGAGTTGTTTTTTTTAAATGAAGACTTATTTTCACACTTGACTACCAAAAGTGCCTAAAACATTCCCACAGAAAAATGATTAAGGGTTTATTAATGCCCTTGAACCGATTGCACAGTACATCTATTCATATAGACACACGTCTTAATCCAGTTGACAACTGGTCAGTCTAATAAGGAGGGCAACACACATAAGCCAACAAACACACCCTTCAAATAAACCCTCTGTGTCCCATTTCCCGCCCCTGGTGGCCCTAAAACTGCTGGCTGCCACCTCATGTGGAGCAGGTGGGCGACAGGCACACCAAAGTCTCTGGCGGCCTTACACACACACACACACACACACACACACACACACACACACACACACACACACACTTCTTCCTAATGACCACAGATATGTTCAAAAGCAACGGCCTCCCTCGGCCACTTAATTTGACACGCTTGGGAGCAAAACAAAGAACAACCCTCCTCCAATTGTGTCTTTCCATCCAGGCCTGCACTCAATTAGCGAAGGCGGGGATGCTCAAAGTCGGACCAAGCTGATAAGAATCAGGGAGACCTTTTAAGACGTGCCTTATTATGTGCAACAATATTTGACTTTGCTCACAAGAATAATGGCAAACTAGTATCGTGCCAGCTTTTCTTAAAAACAAGATGACCAACTTAATGTGTCGTTTGACAGATAATGCAATAATGCACATTCAATAAAAACAATTAGCAAATTAGAATCGATTCTCAAATAAAAACGATTCCTGATTCAAAATTATTTTTTAATTACATTCGGTGCCAGTATTGTCCCAATACCAATATTTTGGTATTTGGATACTTTTGGGTACTTGTCTAAATAAAGGGGGACCAGAAAAATTGTATTATTGGCTTTATTTTAACACAAAATCTTACGGTATATTAAAAACCATATGATTCTTATTGCAAATTTGTCCTTAAATAAAACAGTGAACATACTAGACAACATGTCTTTTAGTAGTAAGTAAACAAACAAAGGCACCTAATTTAGCTGCTGACATATGCAGTAACATATTGTGTCATTTTCCATTCTATTATTTTGTCCAAATTATTAAGGACAAGTGGTAGAAAACGGACCGGTACTTTTCAGAGATAATTTTCTAAGATTATCACTAGGGCTGTGAATCTTTTAGCACTGCAGAATTTGATTCCATTCCATACTTCGGGGTAATGATTCGAAACAGAATCGATTCTCAAATCAAAACCATTCTTGATTCAAAATGATTTTTTAATTACATTCGGTGCCAGTTCTGTCCCAATACCAATATTTTGGTATTTGGATACTTTTGGGTACTTTTCTAAATAAAGGGGACCAGAAAAATTGTATTATTGGCTTTATTTTAACACAAAATCTTACTATATATTAAAAAATATGTGATTCTTATTGCAAGTTTGTCCTTACTGTAAATAAAACAGTGAACATACTAGACAACTTGTCTTTTAGTAGAAGTAAGCAAACAAAGGCACCTAATTTAGCTGCTGTCGTATGCAGTAACATATTGTGTCATTTTCCATTCTAGTATTTTGTCCAAATTATTAAGGACAAGTGGTAGAAAACGGACCGGTACTTTTCAGAGATAATTTACTAAGATTATCACTAGGGCTGTGAATCTTTTAGCACTGCAGAATTTTATTCCATTCCATTCCTCGGGGTAATGATTCGAAACAGAATCGATTCTCAAATCAAAACGATTCTTGATTCGAAATGATTTTTTTATTACATTCTGTGCCAGTATTGTCCCAATACCAATATTTTGGTATTTGGATACTTTTGGGTACTTTTTTAAATGAAGGGGACCAGAACAATTGTATTATTGGCTTTATTTTAACACAAAATCTTACGGTATATTAAAAAACATATGATTCTAATTGCAAGTTTGTCCTAAATAAAACAGTGAACATACTAGACAACTTAACTTTTAGTAGCTGACCTATGCAGTAACATATTGTGTCATTTTCCATTCTATTATTTTGTCAAAATTATTAAGGACAAGTGGTAGAAAACGGATCGGTACTTTTCAGAGACGGTACAGTACCGAAAAATGATTCATTAGTATCGCGGTACTATACAAATACCGGTACACCGTACAACCGTAGATGGCAGTAATGCACATTACAAAGTGTAAACAAGTGTCTAACAACTAGAGAAGAAGAAGCCATAGCCACTAATTGTGGCCTTTGAGAAAAGCTAATGCTATCATAAGACCGCAGATTTCTTTGAAATTGTACTGGTAACAAAAACATAAGGAAGTACTGAATCTTAGAATTTGGCTCACTCCTGATCCAAAGGACAACCGTACCCTTTCTTCTTGATTGATAGTCCACATAGTCAGCTATTAGGGTCAAGCTGACGCCAATCATCAAGAATCATGGTGACTATAACAACCACAGAGTATATTTTCTTCCCAAGTTAGCCTACCTGGCAGCGATGAATAAGGTCTTGTTCATGATCATGATGAGTTGGATGTCCAGTTTATGTCGTTGTGTGTTGTTTCTGCCGGGTTTGTGGCCCACAAAGGCTGGGTACTGCTTGGTGTCTGCAAGGAGGAGAGCATAGGACTGAAAACTCTTTGATACCATAATTGCAGAAGGCTCTGTTAGGCATGATACCATAGAGATTTGGTTCAAAGTTTAACATCTGTTGCCTAAGATGCTCTACTGTGATCTTAAATTATATGCTGGGAAAAAGAACAAAATGTGTGGCAGCGGAGCATGCAATTGTTGTGTTGTTAGTGGGCCAGGATGAAACAGGAGCTAAAAGTAAACAAGAGCAGGTCCAGACCCAGAGGACACCATAGCCATATTGTATCTCTACAGACATCCATTGTGTACACACTATCAAACAGATGTGTTGAAACACACATGCTCCTGTATCTTAGTGGGAGTAAGCCAGGATCTAAAACATGCAATCAAAGTACATTTAGCATGACTGTACCAATAGAGGCTGGAAAAACAAAAGATGAGATTATATAGCGTTTAGCCTTTAGGAATTACAGCAAATTTATGCAGAGTAAGACATGTGCATAAAGGTTGCATACAGCCCCTTTATGGTCCGACCGTGTAACACTAATCCAACACAAGCTTAGGTAAACTCACATGCTTGGATAAAAGTACCATACATGCTACTGTCCATGTCAGTTTTATGTTTTGCAGGCATGTGAGCACCCTCTGACAAAAAAAAAAAAATTGACAGGGAAAAAAAGGAACATTTCTATCAACAGTGCTGACAGAAATGTGGTGCTATTTTGTCACGCAAACTCCGAAAAGAACATTTTGAAAGTCAAGACTACATTTCCTGCAAATGGGTGCGTTTCGACATTATATTTGACCTTTAGATTTATTCTCATCTACCAACTTCTCTTGGCTGTCTTTTTGACACTTACATGTACCATGTAATGTACCACATATATATTTTTTGTTTTATTAAGTAGATAATTTACAAACATTATTACTAGGGCTGTGAATATTTTACCACTGCAGAATTTGATTCCATTCGATTCTCCGGGGTAATGATTCGAAACAGAATCGATTCTCAATTCAAAGCGATTCTTGATTCAAAACTAGTTTTTAATTACATTCGGTGCCAGTTCTTTGATAAACTACATTCCTCCATAGAATAAATTAACAGCTCTGATAAATATGTATATTACTTTTGTTTCCTTTTTTTTGGTTTTGTTTAAAAACATTTTACCCAAACATTTAATAAAGTGTTGCTAAGGTGGTTGCCTTCACAACAAAGAGCCGCCGCCGCCTAACCTAAAGTCTTAACAAGCTGCTTTGCTTCATTCTGACTCTGTCAGTCCTCTCTGCAGCCCCCGGCATTGTCCCACCCACAGAACCATCTGATTCGTTACACGCAGAGCGGTAACAGCCAATCAGCAGTGCGTATTCAGAGCGCTAACAGCCAATCAGCAGTGCGTATTCAGAGCGCATGGAATCAGTGCTCCAGCGGTGTGATGAGCAGATAGGTAAGCATCAGGCAGTGGACACTCCCCAATTGATAACAAACATCTCTCAGTCAACCACTAGTAACATCACTATGAGCCCATTGATGTTCTAGAAACATAAACAGCAGCTCAGCTCGCTCGCAGTCCTTGAGGGGAAGGCTAATTAGCTTTAGCATAACGTTAGCTATTTTTGCGGTGTGCGCGTGCGTGTGTGTGTGTGTGCGTGCGTGTGTGTGTTACAGACAGCAAAGCCTTGTCTGTCTGTTATTTTACTTTACCTTTTTGTTATTTCACTCTACTTTTTTCTGTGTTGATTGAGCTGTATTGAAGCAGCAAAAAAAGGACATGTCAAATGAAGAGATTCCTGAAGCTGTCTAAGATAGTTGATATAATAATGTAACTGCATCATAAAGCCTACATGAATTCTTGGTGTTCAGGGAGGAATAGTCTCTCTTGTTGCTATTGTACTATTGTTTCAGCTATAGTTACATTAATCATTAGTATCTCAGGTAACTAAGACTGTTTTGTTTTTACACAACAAAAATTTTAGGCTTCTTCACGCGACGAAGCCGGCCTAGTTCACCACAGTCTGTAGTCTATTGCCCCCCAGGCTATGTGGTGGCAGTGACGAAGTGGAGACGTAATGGTGACAGGTCGAGTTACACTGATCCTTACACTCACCCACCCCCTTACCCGGTCTGTCCGCCGGAGAGACACCACCTTAACTAACACATTTTCTGGGGGTAAGACTGAAGTCAAATACAAATAAGGCAACAAGAGAAGTATCCCAGGCTTCTTTTTACAAAAGTAAATATTTACAGCAGATATGGGCATCTACATCAGCAATATGAGTTGCATGAGTGGCTGGACAGGACAAATAAAAAATGTAATAAAAAAAAAAATGTAATCGATTTCAAAAAAAATGTTTTAATCGATTAAGAATTGTTACAAATAAGAATCGCGATTAATTCAAAAATCATGTAAAATTATATTAAATGCATGCCAATGACTCAGAAAAATTTTTCCATTTGGCAACTCTATCCTGTGGCCACGCCCCCTCAGGTAATGTACTTCCGGGGTTGTGACCTCTGTTTACAATCATTCACGTCAAAAATATACTTTCTTTCTGGCTACTAATATATACTCTAGAGATAGAACTGGTTCGGAAGTAACAGTGTTCAGATTGTACTCATCCAAACATGATTAGCAGTAAAGTAGACAACCGTCAACGTTGTGGCTCGGAGAGCAAACACAGGTGACAAGAAGTAAACTAGCTAGATGATGCTAACTATGCTAACTAGCGAGCATGTTTAAATGTCTCTCTGTCCTGCAAGTCACTAAGGAGTTTCAACATGAGGAACAGCGAGTACCCGCGGCTGAAGTGTTTGGATCGTATTTTTTTGATATTTCATTTAAAAAACAGGAAGTGAAATTTTGATGCGGAAATTATTGTTTGAAAACGTGGATTTCCGCATTTTCGCAGATATTTTACATGCCTGGTTTTGAATCCCCATGCATATATTGGCTACCAGCTTAAATGTTCCATTTTTCTACTATTGATCAAAATGATTTGTTTAACAAAAGATATGAAAAATACAAAAAATATAATAAGTCTTATTTGCCTATCAGTTCATTTAAATGGCTTATCAATCAATATACTTGAAATCATTTTAGAATTTTAATTCAATTATTTCAATTAATAACCCATAATTAAAATGGGTAAAAAAAAATGTTTTTTAACACTTTTCTTTTTAAGCTATTTAGTTTAATAGTCCAATCTTTGGTAATGACAAAGCATTGCTTTGTGTTTTGGTTTTTCATAATCTTTTGTTAATATAGTGAAAGTGAGTAAAAGAGTTGTCAACATTGTGGGTTTTTTTTGTTTTTGTTATTTAAATTTAAGAGTTTATATGCATCCATGCAAGACATCCCTCGACAGGAGCCTTCGATGGGAACATCGACGTCCCACTGGGGTGACTTTTTCCTTGCCCTTATGTGGGCTCATTTACCGCGGATGTCGTTGTGGCTTGTGAAGCCCTTTGAGATACTTGGGATTTAGAGCTATATAAATCAACATTGATTGATTGATGCCCTGCGATGAGGTGGTGACTTGTCCAGGGTGTATCCCGCCTTCCGCCCGATTGTAGCTGAGATAGGCTCCCGCAACCCCAAAGGGAATAAGCGGTAGGAAATGGATGGATGGATGATTGATTGATTGTGTATAGTTGACAGTAGGGCTGGGCTAGATGGACGAAAAAGTATATCTCTATATATTTTTACTTAAACTCGATATTCGATATACAGTAGATCTCAATTTATTTTTCGATGAAAGTATACATATAAAGATTTTAATTTTTGATCGATAATCAGTGGAATTGAAGTGAAGGACAACTGTACTTTAAACAGTCAGTGGCACTTTTATTAACCCAGTTAGTCAAGATGGGTATTAACAGCACAGAAAATAAACTGTGTAAGTGTCACAGAATTACGTAACATTAATAAAATTGAAAAATATTCTTTCTACCTAAAATAAATAACATAGCTGTGCAAATAATAAAAAATTTATCAAACTCAGATTAAAAATACATTTGCAAGAAAGCAATTTTTAATTCCCAGTCGACAATGTAATGGACTGTCACAAACTTGCGGTTCTCATGCGAAATATGCCCGACTCGGCAACTCGATTTTGGGCTTACATGGTAAACAACTCAAATGAATGTTTTATGCAGACACATTTGTCCAAATGAGGCCAAACAGACGTCGTCTACATCGCTAAAACAACAATATAAGGAAGAGAATCCCTCTGGCTTCTTCCACTAGTTTTATTAAATATATAAATCTTAAAAGATCCCTCTTCTTTTATTCGACTCTCTCTTCATCATTTGGGACGTCTGCTGTGATTTCCCTTCCTGATTCGATGACCCGCCCTATCTTGCATCTGATTGGCCTGTCCCTAACCAATTGTGAATCATCATTGTAAACAACCAACCAATCATGGATGTTCTTATATGTGCAAGCACATCTTGGAAGGAGGAAGGCGGTGAGAATCAAGGAACACAACAAATAAGTGGTGTTAGATCATTTTACCGGGAAATATATCATATCGATATTACGATATTCTCTTAATTCATATCTTGTTTAAAAATATATCGATATATCTTACAAACTTGATATATCGCCCAGCCCTAGTTGACTGTTTTGTTATGTTTATTTGTAATATTAACGGTGGTTAACTTATTCACACTCGTATGACAGTTACAAATGTTAAGATGTTACTTCAAAGTTGCATGTGCTGTACATTTAATGGGTTTCGTGATAGTGACAGTTTGACCCTTGAACAGTTTATTGTCGAGTCCATCATTTTCAATTTCTAATAAGGATACAGGTGGTACAGTCGTGGTCAAAAGTTTACATACACTTGTAAAGAACATAATGTCATGGCTGTCTTGAGCTTCCAATAATTTCTACAACTCTTATTTTTTTGTGATAGAGTGATTGGTGCACATATTTGTTGGTCACAAAAAACATTCATGAAGTTTGGTTCTTTTATGAATTTACTATGGGTCTACTGAAAATGTGACCAAATCTGTTGGGTCAAAAGTATACATCAATCAATCAATCAATGTTTACTTATATAGCCCTAAATCACTAGTGTCTCAAAGGGCTGCACAAACCACCACGACATCCTCGGTAGGCCCACATAAGGGCAAGGAAAACTCACACCCAGTGGGACATCGGTGATAATAATGATCCAGTGGGACGTCTGTGACAATAATGATTATGAGAACCTTAGAGAGGAGGAAAGCAATGGATGTCGAGCGGGTCTAACATGATACTGTGAAAGTTCAATCCACAATGGATCCAACACAGTCGCGAGAGTCCAGTCCAAAGCGGTTCCAACTCAGCAGCGAGAGTCCCGTTCACAGCGGAGCCAGCAGGAAACCATCCCAAGCGGAGGCAGATCAGCAGCGCAGAGATGTCGAGGCGGATCAGCAGCGCAGAGATGTCCCCAGCCGATACACAGCCGATACACAGGCAAGCAGTACATGGCCACCGGATCGGACCGGACCCCCTCCACAGGGGAGAGTGGGACATAGAAGAAAAAGAAAAGAAACAGCAGATCAACTGGTCTAAAAAGGGAGTCTATTTAAAGGCTACAGTATACAAATGAGTTTTAAGGTGAGACTTAAATGCTTCTACTGAGGTGGCATCTCGAACTGTTACCGGGAGGGCATTCCAGAGTACTGGAGCCCGAACGGAAAACGCTCTATAGCCCGCAGACTTTTTTTGGGCTTTGGGAATCACTAACAAGCCGGAATCCTTTGAACGCAGATTTCTTGCCGGGACATATGGTACAATACAATCGGCAAGATAGGATGGAGCTAGACCGTGTAGTATTTTATACGTAAGTAGTAAAACCTTAAAGTCACATCTTAAGTGCACAGGAAGCCAGTGCAGGTGAGCCAGTACAGGCGTAATGTGATCAAACTTTCTTGTTCTTGTCAAAAGTCTAGCAGCCGCATTTTGTACCAACTGTAATCTTTTAATGCTAGACATGGGGAGACCCGAAAATAATACGTTACAGTAGTCGAGGCGAGACGTAACAAACGCATGGATAATGATCTCAGCGTCCTTAGTGGACAGAATGGAGCGAATTTTAGCGATATTACGGAGATGAAAGAAGGCCGTTTTAGTAACGCTTTTAATGTGTGCCTCAAAGGAGAGAGTTGGGTCGAAGATAATACCCAGATTCTTTACCGTGTCGCCTTGTTTAATTGTTTGGTTGTCAAATGTTAGAGTTGTATTATTAAATAGAGTTCGGTGTCTAGCAGGACCGATAATCAGCATTTCCGTTTTTTTGGCATTGAGTTGCAAAAAGTTAGCGGACATCCATTGTTTAATTTCATTAAGACACGCCTCCAGCTGACTACAATCCGGCGTGTTGGTCAGCTTTAGGGGCATGTAGAGTTGGGTGTCATCAGCATAACAGTGAAAGCTAACACCGTATTTGCGTATGATGTCACCTAGCGGCAGCATGTAGATGCTGAAGAGTGCAGGGCCAAGGACCGAACCCTGGGGAACTCCACACGTTACCTTAACGTAGTCCGAGGTCACATTGTTATGGGAGACACACTGCATCCTATCAGTAAGATAAGAGTTAAACCAAGACAGGGCTAAGTCTGACATACCAATTCGTGTTTTGATACGTTCTAATAAAATATTATGATCGACGGTATCGAAAGCAGCGCTAAGATCGAGGAGCAGCAACATAGATGACGCATCAGAATCCATCGTTAGCAATAGATCATTAGTCATTTTTGCGAGGGCTGTCTCCGTCGAGTGATTTGCCCTGAAACCGGATTGAAAGGTTTCACATAGATTGTTAGACGCTAAGTGTTCATTTAACTGCTCCGCAACAATTTTTTCGAGGATTTTTGAAATAAAGGGAAGGTGAGACACCGGTCGGTAGTTTACCATGAGGTCAGGATCGAGGTTAGGTCTTTTAAGAAGAGGATGAATAACCGCTTTTTTGAATGCTAGGGGAACAGTGCCCGAGGAAAGTGATAAGTTTATAATATTTAGCACTGATGGACCTAATAATACAAAGAGCTCCTTGATCAGTTTCCCAGGAAGAGGGTCAAGTAAACATGTTGTTTGTTTTATTCCATTTACACGTTGTAACAATTCCTCTAATGTTATTTCCTCAAAACGAGAGAAACTATTTTGGAGGGCAGTATCCGCCGTATATACAATCGTGTCAGTGTTAATAGAACCCCGTTGTAGCTGGGACGCATTGTCTTTAATCTCCTTTCTAATGACTTCAATTTTCTTACTAAAGAATTGCATAAAGTCATCAGCTGAGTGGGTGGAGCTACTGGAAGGAGTCCCTTGTTGGGTAAGCGATGCTACCGTACTAAACAAAAATTTAGGATCGTTTTTATTACGGTGGATGAGATTTGAGTAATAATTAGCTTTAGCTAAGGTAAGCATGCGTTTATAAGTTATTAAACCATCACTAAATGCTTGATGGTGCACCTCAAGTTTAGTCGTGCGCCATTTGCGTTCCAGCTTTCTGCATAATAATTTCTGAGCTCTAGTTTCTTCTGTAAACCACGGGGTGCGCTTTTTTGGAGCCTTTTTTAACTTTAGCGGTGCTATGTTATCAATGGTTTCGCGCAGGGCGTCGTTAAAGTTGTTAGTGAGGTTATCAATAGAGCCCACATACTTTGGGAATGGTGCCATTACCGAGGGCAGTAGGTCAGCAAGAGTTGTCGTTGTGGCCGTATTAATGTTGCGGCTGCTATAGCAGTTATTATTATTATTAGTTTGACGAACATGCGTCTGAACCTCGAATTTTATAAGGTAATGATCGGACAATACTTTAGTATACGGGAGTATCGTAACTTTGGAAGCGGTGATACCCCTGACAAGCACTAGGTCTATCGTATTACCGTTGCGATGCGTGGGTTCATTTATTATTTGTGTGAGACCACAGCTATCAATTATAGTCTGGAGCGCTACGCACGGTGGGTCCGATGGGGCATTCATATGGATATTAAAGTCCCCCATTATGATTATATTATCGGCGTGTGTCACTAGATCAGCAACGAACTCTGAGAATTCATTGATAAAGTCCGAACAGGGCCCTGGGGGGCGGTAGATAACAGCCAGGTGTAGAGGCAGCGGTGTGACAGACCTCATAGTAAGCACCTCAAACGATTTATATTTATTATTTATGTTAGGACTAAGGTTAAAGTTTTCGTTGTATATTAGTGCGACCCCCCCACCCCTTTTAAGCGGACGGGCAATATGCGCATGTGTAAAGTTAGGAGGACATGCCTCATTTAGCGCAAAAAAGTCGTTTGGTTTAAGCCAGGTTTCACTGAGACCGATGACGTTAAGATTGTTGTCTCTGATAATATCATTAACTAACAACGTTTTAGGAGACAATGATCTTATGTTTAAAAAACCTATATTATAGGTAGTGGGCTGTTTTAGGGAATTTTTGATCAAATTATCCGTAGTAGCAATATTAATAATGTTGTGTTTATTATGCCCAGTGCATTCAGTATAATTACGACCATATCTAGGAATTGATACGACGGGAATGATCCGATTGTTTGTTTGTTGCTTTGATAAACTGCACGCATCATGGTTAGCCACCTCAGTAACGGGGATTTTCCGATTGTTTGTTTGTTGCTTTGATAAACTGCACGCATCATAGTTAGCCACCTCAGTAAAACACATGTCCAACTCTGAAACACTCAAAGCAGAAAAAACTTGTTCTAATTTAACAGACTCCTTACCCAGACCAGTAGTCTCGCATTTTCCATCTAAATCCGTCTTCGGGATGGAGGAAAGTGGTGTTCTGTGGGGATTAGCCTTCTGCTTTGTTTTTAGCCCCGCTCGACATCCGCGTTTCCGATCACACCGCTGGCGTCTGCTCCGTAGACGGCCCCCGCTGCTACTAGACTCCGCTGCTTCACAGGCCGCTGGATGTAGCCGCCGACGAATCCCCATGCTAGTTAGCATGTTTAGCACGCCCGCGTCTATCAGTCCAAAACGGCCCAATATGTCCATATCCAGAAGTGTCTGGCGGTCGTACGTGATCACGGAGTGACCACGATGCGAGCCAGCCATGAAGTCTGCAGAACTGTCCGGCATTTCCGCCAAATGTTCCATCTTTAGCAAGAGCACCGCAGTGTCGCAGCCCGTCCGGGCGCCGCCATCTTGCAATGTTAATATTTGGTTACATGTCCCTTGGCAAACAGCTCAGTCTTGTCCATGTGATGTCAGATGAAACACAAATTGAGCTGTTTTGCCACAATACTCAGCAATATGAGGCCTTCTGTCAGGGTGTGTTGTTGACGAACCCCATGATGCAGAGAAGGCAGGCTTGGTCCAGGAAAACATGATTTAATGTTCAAAATAAAAGGTAATTAGGTATAGCCAAAACTGAAAACAGGAACCAGCAAATAGAAAAACTAGAAACAGCTAATGGCTAACAAGAAAACACGAAACAAAAAAGCTAGGAGAAAGCAAACTAAGAATAGCTAACAGGAACAGCTTACCGCTACGATGACAGCGACAAAGACAAGTAGTAGCACGACAGGTAGTAGCTGTAACGATATCGACAATGACAGGTAGTGGTGACATCGACTCGACACGACACGACAATACTCCAACACCGAGTGGAGGACAAAGCAGGTTTAAATAGTAGCTGGGTGATTGACACCAGGTGTGGCCAGGTGCCAATCAGCCACAGCTGAGGGGACACAGCACTCAGGGAGATCAACAGGAAATAAAGACAAAATAAGAGCGCTGACAGGAAATAAAACTAACACAGAGGAAAAACTAAAACATGATCAAACTGTCAGGGAAAAGCCCGACACCTTCAATCCCAGTAATACCATGCCTACTGTCCAGCATGGTGGTAGCATTATGCTCTGGGCCTGTTTTGCTGCCAATGGAACTGGTGCTTTACAGAGAGTAAATGGGACAATGAAAAAGGAGGATTACCTCCGAATTCTTCAGGACAACCTAAAAATCATCAGCCTGGAGGTTGGGTCTTGGGCACAGTTGGGTTTTGCAACAGGACAATGACCACAAACACACGTCAAAAGTGGTAAAGGAATGGCTAAATCAGGCCAGAATTTAGGTTTTAGAATGGCCTTCCCAAAATCCTGACTTAAATGTGTGGCCAATGCTGAAGAAACAAGCCCATGTCAGAAAAACAACACATTTAGCAAAACTGCACCAATTTTGTCGAGAGGAATGGTCAAAAATTAAAGCAGAAGCTTGTGGATGGCTACTAAAAGCGCCTTATTGCAGTGAAACTTGCCAAGGGACATGTAACCAAATATTAACATTGCTGTATGTATACTTTTGACCCAGCAGATTTGGTCAAATTTTTAGTAGACCCATAATAAATTCATAAAAGAACCAAACTTCATGAATGTTTTTTGTGACCAACAAATATGTGCTCCAATCACTCTATCACAAAAAATAAGAGTTGTAGAAATTATTGGAAGCTCAAGACAGCCATGACATTATGTTCTCTACATGTGTATGTAAACTTTTCACCACGACTTTATATGATGAGTAAAAAACCAGTCGGGGGAAAAAAAATATATAAAATATGCTTACAGTTGCCGTGCGAGATACTGATTGGCTCGCTGTCTTCGGGGAAGCCCGCCCCAGCTATGTGCAGTAGCGAGAAGTAGAGGAAGAAGGCCTCTGACCTCATGGTCGCACCACTCTACTGCCGCTGCTGGTCCTCTGCTGCAGATGTACCTCACCCTGCGACAAGAGCAGATAAAACAGAAGCATTGTAAACATCCTCACAAAAGATAGTTCGATTAAAAAATAGCATATGAATTTCCGTCGACTCAAGTGGGCTGCAAGCAAAGCAGACATAAGTGGATTAGGAAGGTGGTGCGCGTCATAGATCGATGTCAGGCAGAGAGGATCCCTCTCGTCATGCAGATTATCCCGTTTTGAAGTAGCATCGAGACCTATACATGCAAGGGTGGAGACCCAAGTACCTCATTTACAACTTGTGAGTCACCCCTCTCCAAAACATTCATGACTGCCGCGGGCCTACCACTAAAAGCAGTTCCGTGTTGTACCATCGAGAGGATGAGAAGTAATTGTCATTGTTTTTATTCCAAGATGTGAATAGGTGGATGAGAAACTACAAGCCCCGTTTCCATATGAGTTGGGAAATTGTGTTAGGTGTAAATATAAACGGAATACAATGATTTGCAAATCCTTTTCAACCCATATTCAGTTGAATATGCTACAAAGACAACATATTTCAAGTTCAAACCGATAAACATTTTTTTAATTGCAAATAATCATTAACTTTAGAACTTGATGCCAGCAACATGTGACAAATAAGTTGGGAAAGGTGGCAATAAATACTGATAAAGTTAAGGAATGCTCATCAGACACTTATTTGGAACATCCCACAGGTGTGCGGGCCAATTGGGAACAGGTGGGTGCCATGATTGGCAATGAAAACAGCTTCCCAAAGGATGGGGCGAGGTACACCCCTTTGTCCACAACCGCGTGAGCAAATAGTCAAACAGTTGAATAAACAACGTTTCTCAAAGTACAATTGCAAGAAATTTAGGGATTTCAACATCTACGGTCCATAATTTCATCAAAAGGTTCAGAGAACCTGGAGAAATCACTTCACGTAAGCGGCATGGCGGGAAACCAACATTGAATGACCGTGACCTTCGATCCCTCAGAAGGCACTGTATAAAAAACCGACATCAATCTCTAAAGGATATCACCACATGGGCTCAGGAACACTTCAGAAAACCACTGTCACTAAATACAGTTCATCGCTACATCTGTAAGTGCAAGTTAAAGCTCTACTATGCAAAGCGAAAGCCATTTATCAACAACATCCAGAAACGCCGCCGGCTTCTCTGGGCCCGACATCATCTAAGATGGACTTATGCAAAGTGTGAGAGTGTTCTGTGGTCTGACGAGTCCACATTTCAAATTGTTTGTGGAAATATTCGACATTGTGTCATCCGGACTAAAGGGGAAGCGAACCATCCAGACTGTTATCGACGCAAAGTTCAAAAGCCAGCATCTGTGATGGTATGAGGGTGCATTAGTGCCCAAGGCATGAGTAACTTACACATCTGTGAAGGCACCATTAATGCTGAAAGGTACATACAGGTTTTGGAACGACATATGCTGCCATCTAAGCGCCGTATTTTTTATCGACGCCAATTTCCCAACTCATATGAAAACTGGGTTTGTATGTCGTTCGGAAATGCAGGTGAATGTAAATGGTACATCCTCTCCTTCTGAACCAGGAAGTACACTGCAAAAAATGAATATTATCAACAACAGTATCAATATTAGTTATAATTTCAGCATAGCAGTGATTAAAAATCACTCATTGACATTATCATTAGACATTTATCAAAATTTAAAAAAAAGAACAATAGTGTCACAGTGGCTTACATTTGCATCGCAGCTCATAAGCTTGACAACACACTGTGTCCAATATTTTCACAAAGATAAAATAAGTCATATTTTTTTTTTTTTACATTATTGCAATCAGTTGATAAAACATTGTCCTTTACAATTATAAAAGCTTTTTTTTTTTTAAATCTACTACTCTGCTAGCAAGTCAGCAGACTGGGGTAGATCATGCTGAAATCCTATGTATTGAATGAATACAGAATCGTTTTGAATCGAAAAAATATTGTTTTTGAATCGAGAATCGAATCGAATCGAAAAAATGAATATATTATCGGATCGTGACCCCAAGAATCGATATTGAATTGAATCGTGGGACACCCAAAGATTCGCAGCCCTACTAGCTACCAATAAACTTACTAGACTCAAATAGTGTACAACCAGGAAGTATCAAGCTAATTAATAAACAAAATAGGGGGGCAGGGGGGTCCTCTCCAAGGTTTCTCATTGTCTCGAGTTTTCCTTGCCCTTATGTGGGATCTGAACCGAGGATGCCGTTGGGGCTTACGCAGTCCTTTGAGACACTCGTGATTTAGGGCTATATAAAAAAACATTGATTGATTGATTGATTGTTTGACTGCCGTCTACTGGTCAAACTCGTTATTACACCATGTATCAAATAAAATATATTCGAGGTGAGTAAGCTCAACCATACTTATTCGAGTTTTAAGAGAAAAAAAAGACCTAAAATGCGCCTTATAGTCCGGAAAATATGGTATTTTTTATTTTGTGAGAGGAATTGATATACTCTTATTGTCATTTCAGCTTTTGCCTCTCAACCTTGGTGGAAAAAAATCAGTGAATATATAAAATGTTTTCGCTTAAAAATGTCGGAAGGGAAAAATGAGGACGTTACGTCGGCCCGTTTTATGAATTACCTGCATGTTTTACTTGATTAAATAAACATTGTATCTTCAACAAGCTCATTCTCTAATGCAGTTTCATATGAAACGCATATCTATCAGCTTCCGGCTTAATGTGTTCACCAGACATGCCGCGGCGGCCCGTCTCATCGTTTACGGCAACAGATTACAGCAATAAATCAAACCAGACAATTATTGCGTTAGTAATCTAATCAAGAACCGAGCGTTTCATTTGCATAAAACTTTCCTCTTCGCTTTCTTTTTTTCTCCTCCCCCTCAAACTTGCTGGGAAATAGAGGATGCTGCGGGGATGAAGAATTGAATAAAACAGTCAATTTCATTTACTTCGCACTGATAAAAGTTGTTTATACCAGCGTGTATTATCGCTCAGTGAAGGGAGGAAGAGGAACGATGAAAACAAAAAGGAGGGATTACTTTTACTTTCTCTCTCTGTCTCCATGCTACTGCGAATCCCATTGAGGAGAGCAATGAAAACACTATTCACACACAGAGGATCACTGAGGGGAATACCAAAGCTACAGCCTGGTTACCACCTTCATCTCGTGTCAGTCCCTCCTCCTTCTCACGACAACTTTTCTACCACACTCTTCTATAGAATAAAATCACTAAAATATGTTGTCCTCCCCTCCTTTATACTTTTAAACTACAGGAATTACAGTTAGGGCTTTCTTAAGCAATAAAATTACACTAAAAAGTCTTAGACATTAAAGTCATAGTGTATTGAGGATAAAATAATATCAATCCATCCATCCATTTTCTACCGCTTGTCCCTTTTGGGGTCGCAGGAGCCTATCTCAGTTGCATTCGGGCAGAAGGTGGCGTACATCCTGGACAATTCACCACCTCATCGCAGGATAAAATAATATATTAATATTAAATTATTCCATCCATCCATTTTCTACCGCGTATTCCCTTTGGGGTAGCGGGGGGCGCTGGTGCCTATCTCAGCTACAATCGGGCAGAAGGCGGAGTACACCCTGGACAAGTCACCAACTCATCGCAGGATGAGATAATCTATTAATATTAAAATTATTCTTTGTATTATTATTTAATATTAATTGATAAAAAAATACATTAATATTAAATAAATTACTTGAAAAAAAATTGCATAATATTACAAGAAAAATGTTGTAATGGTATGGTATAAATGTTGTCTTTTGCTCAAACAAAATATAGAATATTACCACCAAAAAAGATAACATTCTAAATAGTTATGATGTATGATTTTTTTATTGTGAAAATGTGATTTTTCATATGGTATTGATCTTTTAAGAATACATTTGTGTTCATAATATTATATGTATTAGTTTTGCATTAGGCTACAGTGCATGTATTAAAACATATGTCCTTAATAACAAAACTTTATTAACATTAAATACTTTGAAAGGATCACATATCTGTCATCAGATATCAGGTCAGAAATGACAATTAGGGCTTTCTATTGCAAAAAAAAATACATAAAAAAAGTATGAGACATTAAAGTCATAATTTATTGAGGATAAAATTATATATTAATATTAAATGAATTACTTGAAAAAAAAACGCATAATATTACAAGAACAATTTTGTAATGGTATGGTATAAATGTCATCTATTTCTAGAACAAAGTATGATGGAATACTACCACTAAAAAAGATAACATTCTAAATAATTATGATGTATGATTTTTTTATTGTGAAAATGTGATTTTTCATATGGTATTGATCTTTTAAGAATACATTTGTGTTCATAATATTATTTGTTTTACTTTTGCATTAGGCAACAGTGCATGTATAAAAACATATTTCCTTAATACCAAAACTTTATTAACATTAAATATTTTAAATGGATCACATATCTGTCATCAGATATCAGGTCAGAAATGACAATTAGGGCTTTCTTATGCAAGACAATTACAGTTAAAAGAATGTATGTAACGCCAGTTCGGCATCGTGGTACCGGGTTTGACTCCCTCGTGGATGCGTCAAACGAAGAACACAACAAAGGTAGGATCTAACAAATGTATTAACAAAAGGTGAGCTCTGAACAAAAACACTGGAGCTAATAAAAAGGGAAACAAAAGACGCTAGCGTGAAAGCTAGGAAATATAAAGAACTAAGACTTGGCATGAAGGCATAAAAAGTAAAAACAAATATGATTAGCATGTGAGCTAAAGATGACTAGATGGCTGAGCTAATGAGCTAGCGAGAAAAGCATACATGACGTTACGTTGTGTGAAAACAAACTAGAGTCCCAGAAAGAATAAACAGAAGAGGCTGGCTTATAAAGGGAAGGTGATTAACAGAGAACAGGTGTGCAGCTGAAACTAAAAAGTAACCATGGTGATGGACTAAACGGGAAATAAACGGAGAATGAGAACAAAGATGGAAAAATAAAGAATAATATGTTAAGATCCGAGTCACGGATAGCAACAATTTAGATATTAAAGTCATAGCTTATTGAGGATAAAATAATATTAATTAAATTACTTGAAAAAAATTCATAATATTACAAGAAAAATGTCATGGTATGGTATAAATGTTATCTATTGCTAGAACAAAATACGATAGCTTATCACAAAAAAGATCACATTCTAAATAATTGTAATGTATGATTTTTTTGGGGGGGGGATATTGATCTTTTAAGAATACATTTGTTTTCATTGTAATACATGTTTTACTTTTGAATTAGGCCACAGTGCATGCATCATAACATATGTCCTGAATACCAAAACATTATCAACATTAAATACTTTGAATAGATCACATATCTGTCATCAGATTCCAGGTTAGAAATTAAAATTAGGGCTTTCTTATGCAAGTAAATTACACTTAAAAAAAAAAAACTTTTTAATGGTATGGTGTAAATGTTATCTATTGTTCGAACAAAATATGACGGAATATTACTACAAAGAAAGATAACATTCTAAATAATTATGATGTATGATTTATTTTTTATTGTGATATTGTGATTTTTCTTGCGATATTGATCCTTTAAGAATACATTTGTTTTCATTATATTACAAGTTTTACTTTTGCATTAGGCTACAGTGCATGTATTAAAACATATGTCCTTAATAACAAAACTTTTTTAACTTTAAATACTTTGAATGGATCACATATCTGTCATCAGATATCAGGTCAGAAATTACAATTAGGACTTTCTTATGCAAGAAAATTACATTCAAACAGTTTTTAGAGACTTAAGTCATAGTTTATTTGGGATAAAATAATATTATAATATTAATTAAATGACTTGAAAAAAACCTCATGATATTCCAAGAAAATGTTGTAATGTTATGGTATAAATGTTATATTTTGCTAGAACGAAATATGATGGAATATTACCACAAAAAAAGATAACATTCTAAATTATTATGAAATTGTCATAGAATTTTTTTTATTTTTTTTATTGTGGTAATTTTCTTGCAATATTGATCTTTTATTTGTTTTCATAATGTAACATGTTTTAATTTTTCATTAGGCTACAGTGCATGTATTATAACATATGTCCCTAATAGCAAATCTTTATTAACATTAAATACTTTGAATGGATCACATAACCGTCATCAGTTATCAGGTCCGAAATTACAATTAGGACTTTCTTATGCAAGTAAAATATTTTTTTTTTAAAGAGTCTTAGAGATAAAAGTAAAAGCTCATTGAGGATAAAATAATATATTAATAATAACTAAATTACTTGAAAAAAAAAACCCCTCATAACATTATAAGTAATGTAATGGTATGGCATAATGCTATCTATTGCTAGAATAAAATATGATATAATATTACCACAAAAAAGATAACATTCTAAATAATTATGATTTTTTTTTATTGTGATATTGTGATTTTTGTTGCGATATTGATCTTTTAAGAATACATTTGTTTTCATAATATTACATGTTTTACTTTTGAATTAGGCTACAGTGCATGTATTATTGCATATGTCCTTAATACCAAAACGTTATCCATCCATCCATTTTCTAGCGCTTATTCCCTTTGGGGTCGTGGGGGGGCGCTGGTGCTACAATCGGGCGTACACTTATTCAGCCTGTTGTTCAGTATTCTTTATTTATTTTAAATTGCCTTTCAAAAGCCTATTCTTGGTGTTGGGTTTTATCAAATACATTTCCCCAAAAAACGTGACTTAGACTACAGTACAATTTATATATGTTTTTTTCCTTCTTTATAATGCATTTTCGGCAGGTGCGACTTATACTCCGGAGTGACTTATACTCCGAAAAATGCGGTACTTATAAAACAACCTTGCCTTCCTTCATACTTCCTTGAAATGAGACGTTTGGAATTTGCCTCATTTGTGACGTTTTTACAATTGGTGATATCAGCGGGTATCTTCATACATGGTAAAGTTTTATTCAATGAGAGTTGCGCGAGTCTGCCATTAAAGTCAATGGGTTCCAACCTTTTTTGTTATCTATTTGTTGTGGGGCAGACTGGCTCATACATGCACATGCATCCTCCGCTGTTCTGATACAAAGTAGCATATAGTTCCGACTTATATCGGTCAGTAGACTCAATATGGAAGCGCTAAAAACTACCACGTGGCCAACGGGGAGAAGACAAAGTCAAAGTAAGTAGGACTGCGCACCCAGAAGAGACAGTCAGAAAGCGTCTTGAAAACGGTCTGTAAAACATAATATATTCAAA